>NC_047557.1:73567725-73898172 GCF_012275295.1 Melopsittacus undulatus | reverse complement strand
GGTTTTCCAGGAGACTGGGAACAATATAGCAGGAGGGCTATTATGATTAACCTGATGCCAAAAAGAGACAAAAAGGCAAAATAAAATGAAGAATTGGATGTCTGAGTCTTGTAGCAGAGTGTATCACAGTTTGATAACTCTGTATATGTTTTTCAGACTCGGTGGTATATCTTTGTTTTAGGACAGGATGTAAAATGAGCTTTTTATTTCCTTTTAAATAGATGATGCTTGATGGCTCTTTTCTCATTTGATTTTTTTTCCTAAATATTTTAAATATATTGCTTCTTGCTAACTTCTGTAGATAATGATTTCACCCTAGGATTATAGAAGGAATATTTGATCAGTATTTCCACTAGGTCAATTCTCAGATGTTGTTGTCCTCTTTACTCACAAATTGATAATTGATTACTGTAATCAAGTCAAGAACAGGGGATATGCTTTCTTCTCAGTTTGGCACTTCATACTTGTATTTCAGAGCTATAAAAGGCTTTTTCTGGTGCCCCAAAACTTGTTTCTTTTAATACTTCACCAGTTAGTGTAACAAACACTATAGCTTCTACCTATTTCTAGTCCTAGACCTTCACACCCAAAACAACAATATTATTCAGAGCAGATTTTTCAAATGTAGGTTAAGTTCCTGTTTCTAACAGAACATGGATGCTTTCCTTATTTGGAAAAGCTCTTTTTTTTAAATTTAGGTTTTATTTTCTCTTGTTTTTTTATTCTGTAATGTGCCAATAAATGTAGTTTATTCAGTGTAAGCAGAACTACATTTGACTGATCAGTATGAAGTTTCTGCTTGCTCCGTGGCAATGTATCTGTCATCCTGAAGGAAGCAAAAAGACAGAAGTGACAGCTAGCAGGTAGGATATCAAGAGAGATGCTGTCTTCCTTGAACATAATGCTGCTAAAGTTAAAAGTGGTAAAGAAAATGATTGAACTGAAACATTAAACAGTAAAATGCATCTATTTTCTTGCCATATTAGCAACTGTTGCAGTGTTTCACTTCTAAAACTTAAAAATTCTGCAACAACAAGCTCCTGGTAGGAATTAAGAAAGCAATGAACACATTGCTCCTGTTACTTCTTTGCACAAAAAGAGGCTGCAAGGTGCCGTGCTCTAATGGAAGTACTGACTGATGTGCTGTGTGTTAAGAAGACTGCTATTATCACTGCACAGAATGATTTCTGGGCTCAGGTTTATTGAAACTTCACAGTGTTGGACCAGCTGGAATCACATTTACACTGGAGAAACCTACATGGCAATGAATTATTACTGTTGTTATTATACTATTATATCAGTGTAGAGAATCAGTGGCAAAATTACGGAAGAGAAAGCCTCTCCATTACAGAAAACTGTCTCCGTTTCATGGTGGGGAGGATGAAAGAGACAGAAACGGGATAGAATAACTAAAAGGACTCAGCCAAACTCCCACATACGCACTGCTGATTATGCAAAACAGACTAACTGTACTACCTACCAGCCACTATTCAGATGGCAGCTACTTCAGAGGAACCAGAAGCCTCACTCGTTTTAGAAAACATTCTGTTCTTCTAAGAACGAAAGACATCTGTCATATGCTTCTCATCATGGTGGGTGCCTCAGCTTATTACCAGCAGGAGAACAAAGGAGGCATTTTGCCCCAAGAATGAAGCAACAATAAACTTGTTCCCATTTCTTCCTTTGTGAGGTATTTATTTTTTGGTCCAATGAGCATAACACCAACGTGAGCAGACTTTGTTCAAAACTCTTGCATCCCTAAGGCATGTGACTACATGAACATTAAGAATTATGGCAACATTTGCAGGGACCCCATAACTTTAGGACTGCAGTGATTTACTGGCAGCACTGACAGTTGCCTGGGTTGCTTGCCATGATACAGGCCAGTTGCAGTCATGATAGATTGAGGTCATTGAGGGGGAGTGGAATAGGTCCTGTCATATATCCTTCATCAGGTTTTCATTTGTCTGTGAGTTCGGGTTGTGGTAGCAGTGGGAAAAGGGTCTCATCTGAATGTTTATTTTTCTAGCCTGAAGGGTTCTGTTCATTAAACATGCATGTGCTTAATACCTGAAAAGGAGACATCAACAAGAGGGATTTGTGACTTAATTCACTGACCTGTACTGCCAGTCAAATTTCAATAGTAAAATCTAGAGCTTGGAAGTTAGTAACAAACACACAAAAAAACTAAAAAAAAAAAAAATCAAAAAACAAAACAAACCTCCCCCCCCCCAAAAAAAAAACACAACAAAAAAAAACAAAACAAACAAAACAAAATAGATAGAGCACTACAAGTCTTTAAATAGTCTCAGACTATTTGACAGATGTGTGCCCACCACATGACTACATGTGTACACTACCCCATATCATGTACTTCTCCCAGCTCACTGTTGAGTCTCTGTGAGTTATTCAGCAGTTCTAAACCACCTAGAAGTCCTACAGGGACATCCAGATTACACCATGTCAACAATACTACACAGGATTTGCAAAACTGGGACCTTCACTAGCGTGCTTCTGATGGATGGATTAATTGATTTGATCTTCTGCCTCACACCCACACAGAAATAAGTACCAGGTTCCCCAGAGCTGAACATGTCGAATGCAAAGCCATGCCCAAAACTCATGACTCTTAATTTCTAATACATCATTCCCTCCAGTGTTAACTAAATAACATTTATCATGCAAAGTGAATTTTCTAAAAAGCCGTATCCTTGTGACTCATTCTGTTCTTTTACCATTCTACCATCCCAGAAATGTGTATATCGAGTGTGAAGATAGTACTTTTAGCTCAGCATTCTCTAAACAGCCTGGGAAACACAAATAAATTTATAAATTTCAACCCGTTACCCCTTGTCCCATCACTACAGTCCCTAATGAATAGTCCCTCTCCAGCATCCCTATAGGCCCCCTTCAAATACTGGAAGGCTGCTATGAGGTCTCCACGCAGCCTTCTCTTCTCCAGGCTGAACAGCCCCAACTTTCTCAGCCTGTCTTCATACGGGAGGTGCTCCAGGGCCCTGATCATCCTCGTGGCCCTCCTCTGGACTTGTTCCAACAGTTTAACAGCAGAGGTTTAGATTGGATATAAGGAAGAAATTCTCTACTGTTAGTGAGGTGCTGGAATGTGTTGCCCAGGGGAGGCTGTGAATGCTCCATCCCTTGCAGTGTTCAAGGCCAGGCTGGATGAAGCCTTGGATGATATGGTTTAGTGTGAGGTGTCCCTGCCTATGGCAAGGGGGTTGGAACTAGATGATCTTAATGTCCTTTCCAACCATAACTATTCTATGATTCTATGATTCTGAATCATGAAAATAGTGTACCGGGCCACCAGAGACTTCATCACTCCAGGACTTGAAAATAAGAAATAGATGTAAAACATTTCACCACAGCAGGCAGCATGGACTTTACATTTCATACATTTATTAGTGTGCGTGTGTGTACACATGGATGTGATGAACCTTTTGCAACTGGTGCCAGTGGAGAGGTGCTATTATCTCTCAGTGAGTGGCATGCTGCTGGTTTTTGCTAAGACAGACCCTCAATGTGTATGCTGTAGGTACAATAACCAAGTGAAACCCTTCTGACAGCACATGCAGCTGCAGAATAACCATTAAAATACCAGCCCACATCTAACATCTATCTATGTGTGTTTGGTCCTTGGTCTTTTGTCAGGATAATGAGAACTCATTCAAATCAGTCTGTTTTCCACACATCTCTAACAGCAACCCAGTGCTCCTCACAGTCCAGGTGTGTTTCACTCAACGTTAATGATTCAGACTAAGACTGAGGAGAGAGGGTGGTGATCTTCCATTAACATCGTCTGATGCAGAAATATGGCAGTGAGGCTACCACACTCTTTGTAGCTGTAGTATCCAAACTTCCCTGTGCTTTCTGAGATGTGATAGATGATTTTCTCAAAGGACCTCACAGACTGTTGCCATTTTTACTGCATTAGTGGCTAGCACTCTCCCAAAATCTTACTGAGGCACTGGAGCCCCTGAGGAGCAGGAAGTCTACTCCTGCTTACACAGAGACAAATCTAGAGCATCTCTACCAAAAGCAATTGAGTTTCAGATGTGCAGTGAAGATATCACCTATCTACACCCTTATCTACACCCTAATTCAAGAGTTTCTTTTTGCTACAGAATTAGGCAACTGGGGAAATATGAAAACAAAAGCAGTCAGACATAAGTAGGAATCCTGTAGGTATTGAAGGAACTAAGAAGGCCTGAACTTGCTCTTGAATTTTATCAGATTAAAAAAAAAAAGGGAAAAAATGAGACACACAGCTTAAACATATGCTTCCAATTTTCTCAGAACTAGTAAATGGAAAATACTGCTCTGTCATTAACCATTTTCATATTTATTCTGCAGTATTTAAGGTTAGAGGTGGGTCACATTTCTCTGGCAACTATTGTGGAAACAAAAATTCATTGTGCTGTAGTCTTATCTTAATTAGCATCCATAGCATAAAAAAAAATCCCAAACAATCATTTAAAAACATTTTTAGCTACTTAATTCACATCCAGGATTGAGTCAATCATCCAAATAAACTGTAAACTGAAAAGCAGGAAGAAGACAAGGAGTCCCTGAAAGCAAGTTACCTTTCTTAGTTTCCCTATTGCATAAGAAACATGAGTTACAGGTCTCTTTCATATTCAAAACCTTGCTGCTGTTAACTACAATGGATATCCAAGACTTTCCATGCAAGCTTTCAAGTTTTTTGTGTGTTAGGTAAATAAATCAACTTAAAATCAACTTAAAACTTAAAACCTTTACTTTAGAGACATCAGAACTGCTGTTAGTGAGTCTATTTTATTTTTGCTTGTTGGTTTAGGTTTGTTTTTCTTTTTCTTTCTTGAAAATGAGAATCACCTGCTACAATGCAAATTCTCTGTGCTTTATCCAACATCTTTAACATCTTATGCCTTTTAACTGGTGTCTGAATCTCCAGGAAATGTAAAACACCTCTAAGTTGGTTCCCAGTTACTTCTATTGTCTACTCACCTGCTCACAAAGTCATCTCTCCATATCCATATCTCCACTTTTAAAAGTCATTGCTGGATGATAAGCCCGATGTAACTCTGTAGACTCTAAAGGATACCAGAAATATCAGTGACAACAGAGCAAAGAGAATCTGAATATAACAAAAAATCAAAGCTAGTTATTAAGGATATTTCCCAGGTTAGTTTTTGGTTTTGTTTTGGTTTGTTTTTTTTTTTCCAATAAACATATCCGTTAAATCAGGTGGACTTTGTGAAATTATGTTGAAAACTTTATGTTTGTACATTTTTGAGAATTTAGTACTCAGCAACAGATCCATAGGAGAACCTCATTGCTCTCACAAATTCCTTACTTTTAATTTGCTGTGCTAAGAAATTCTGGAGCCTATTGTATTTTGTAGTTATGGGGAGCTGTATGATTTAATGTCTGTAATTCAGGCTACTCTAATCCTCATGCGATGGTAGCAACAGTAACTATGTCGTTTTCATTATTTTCATAACCATGGCTTCAGGAAGTTGCTTCTTGTAGAGCAAGGAAACCTTTGGCTTCAGACTTATCTGAGGAAAGAGCAATGACCTGCTAGGTGGAAAGTTTAACATGGCCTTTGGATTTTCACACAGACCTATGAAAGGCATAAACTTTTGTGGATAAAACAGCAGCCTAATTGCTAATATCTGCCCAATTTTTAATTGTCAATGCACATATGAAAAAAAAGAACAAAAATAATGTATTGAGACTTAATTTTGTCTTTGATCTACTTTTCTTGGGGATATTCTCCCTTTCTTTTGAAAATCTCCTTTGAAACAGGGAGATATATCATTTGTAAACAGTAAATTTAGTAGTGATGGATGTCACTCAGGAAAAATCCAAACAGCAACTGGCAGTTAGGTACCTGGAGCTACCCACTTTGCAGTGCCAGACAGATGTCCACGTGTGGTTGCTTTGCTTCAGATATCTCATGCATTTCTTATTCCACAGAGTAGGTGATCATCAGTTTTCAATAGCTTGCTTTGACCTTATTCAATGGAAAATGAGGTGCTATTTCTGGCATGCTTATGAACCTACTGTTTGGTCCTAAAAGTTTTGCAAGAAAAGGGATAATAAATAGTTATTCACTTCCACTGAATAGCTTTGTAGATTATGTACTGAGGGCAGTAACAGCTGCTTCTCATTACCAAAAAGGCCTCCTACCATGTGTACTGCTAACACATGGAGCTAAGGTCAAGCCAAGTAGCAGGTTTTTTCCCCCAGCATTGTTTAGAAGCTTTTAAATAAAACCGAATTAGAAATACAGTCACCTCTGATAACTGATTTTCAAAAGCCAAGTTAGAAGAGCTGTAAGCTTTTTTTAAATCTTCTTTATTTCTGATCTGAAAGGCATTTTGTTTTCTGTGTTAAAGGCTGCCTTTATGTTACTAAACTCTGGAGATTTTACCTTGCAGCTCTTGAAGCCTTAATTCTGTGTTATATTTTATTTCCCTTTATTCCACATTTTTCTTCACAAGAGCAGTATCATTATCCATGTTGATAACTGTTCAGACAACTTACATGTTGCTGTGTTTTCCTGCAATGCACACATTGGGGTTTACCCATTCTCATCTGTGTGAAGTGCACACTGAACTCTCTGGTCTGCTCCTGCTTGGTGGAGACTGAGTTTAGAAAGGAGGAGATGAGCATCCTCAGAAGGCAGAGCTGATCCCAAATCAACACAGAGAGTAACAAAGGAGGACAACAGCTTCCTTCTAAACCTTCTTGATGCCAGAAATTCTCTCTCTATGGATCACTTGAGGAGGGATTAATTAACACTTATGTGAGCTTTTCCCCTACTGTGACTGCTTATTAAGGGCTGGTCTAATTCATGAGTAAGATTGTGCAACCATTTGGAACTAAGAACCATACTCCTGACAGAAGATTCATCTTAAAAGATATGGCATAAAATCACCTCTGTTCTGGAGGTGGTCTTTTTTTTTGTTATTATTTGATTTGAAAGGAATGCATTAAAATAAAGCACTACCTGGAACACAGAAAGGCAAAGCTCTTTGTACAGATGTAAAAGAGAAAATCTGAAGCCAAAACTTTGGTGTGGTTTCTAATTATGAAAAAAAAAGTATTATGTAAAAAGTAGGAGAGTTTTACAAAATGTATGTTGCGGTATTTGGTTTTAGCTCATCAAGTATTCTATACTTAGTCAAATCTGACTCGGTGTTTTCTCACAGAATTGGCTGGAAGAGATGACTACAGTAAAAAGACATGGATGGATTTGCCTCTGCCTATGGAGGATTTTGAAAGGGAAACACTTTCACCCTGATATCAGTCGTAGGCAACTCAGCGGTTTTGGTAAAATGATTTTCTGGTTAAAAAAAAATTAAAATGCCATGAGTAATTTCTACAAAGTGAAAAGAAATTTAACCAAGTTAATCATGCCACAGTGGCTGATACAAAGTTTCTCTGTGATCTGCCTGGCATCTATCCCATGCTGAATTGTCAGAGCATCTGAACACAACGGAATTAGAAAAGCAGAAAAGATTCCTACTATGCTGTGAGGTACTCAAGTAATTTTCAGCTCAAATAACTTCTAGAGGACTTTTGTCAGTTATCACTATGGTTTTTATCTGAATACAAATTGTTCTAAATACAGTCCCGAATGGTTTAGTTTACCCAGACATGACTAGGCTGGAAAATTATCATAAAGGGTTGGATAAAAAACAAACGAAAGAAATAAAAAAATATGTTTTACTAAAACAAATGAAACTTAGAAAAAAAAGAAAAACCTGTCCTGTTAGAGAAGACCTCTCAGAAAGTCAACGTTTGAACCCAATGCAGACAACAGAAAAAAAAGGGGCTTTCAACATCCATGCTTTTCTAACACTGAAATGTTTTTTAAACAAGAACTGAACATGGAAAATTATATTCCGTTCTGGTCAGCAAAACTTGTTTGTGATAACCTCAGCTTAATGAAGAAAAAGTGTGGTGTACTTTTATTAATTGCAGAAGTCAAGACTGACTTTGAAGTTCTTTGGTTTTGGTTTGGTAGTCATCACTGTAAACCCCCACCATTCATCTCTGCCATCAACTTTAAATTAAAAGGTGTCACAGACAGAAAGATGCACCAAAGTCTCCAGGCTTCAAAGTATACTATACCAATGAACAGTCTCTTGTAGGATGCTGGACTGATCTCACTATGTTCCTTGGCTTCTGGTCAGTTTTTGACATCATTCACCTCTTGGTCACATCTACATCCTTGGCTTCACCAGTAAGCACAGTCCCATGGTGTACACGTCTTGAGAGCAGTCACACAGACCACCATCAGCAGAAAAGGAAAAAAGACAGTGAGATGCAAAGGGTAACTGGGAATTCCTCAATAAATTCACATTCTTGAGTTTCTCTTGGTGAAAATGGCCCTGGTTAATAAAGTAGAGCAAGGTAAACCAGGTAATTATACTAAAGGGGGACCTTAATAGCAATAGCTACAAAGGGATAACCAGGTAACAGAGGTGTGTGATGGGAAAAACTAGTAAATTAATGGATGGAAAGCAGATAACCAGTAGGATTAAGCAAGATACACTTTGAATAAAATCTTACTTTATGACTATATCCAATCCCAAATAAGCATTATGCAAGGGGAATAAATATCATATCATCTCACTGCAGAACTGCATATTACAGAATATCTAATAGATATTCTGCCACCAGACAAGCAGGATGTTAAAGTACAACTGTTGCTTTTAAAACAAAATATTCTTAGCATCATTGAGAAGATGACTGAGTCCTTCATGTATATAAAAAATGGCCTTAAAAAAGTTCTGAATGATGACGACATTTCAAAGATCTAGGGAAAAAAGAATGTTGTGCTAGAATTTAGTAAGCACACAAATACTGTGGGAAATGATAGCCTGTTTAGCATGATTTTGATCTAAACAAAATATTTGGAAGTCTGATATGGGAGGTATTCACTTAGAAATCACCATTTTAGTTGGTGTCAATGTCAATCAGCTTGATTTCAGAGAAATGCGCATTTCCAGGAAGAGAAAGAAAATTATTTTTTTAAAAATGAGATTATAAATTTGACTGGTACAGGGAAAAACACTTGCATTATATAGACATGCACTACTTAAGGCATGCAAGCCTATAAGTACAAGGGTTTGTTTTGTAGTAGCCATGCCAATATGTTCAGTTGGTTCTGCTGCTTTTCTCTCAGCTGCTAAGTATCTTCCTTCATCCCATGATTTAGCATTTTTAATCCATCCACAACAGTATGTTGCAAATTTGTTGCTCTATATTTCTGATGGCAAAGCCTTGTGATGAATGCTCAGAACCTTCTTAATTCCTCCTGTGTATTTTATTTCTGCTCATAAGCCTACTGTATTACCAAGGTACTATGAAGGGTTCTTCACATCAAAGAGAACTAAAAGTAATAGTTTCACTATTAATAATTCTAACATGCTTTATCTGGGGCCTCAAGTGCACACAGCCAGTTCATGAGGAGCCTCTCTCAACATCAAGCCACTGACCATGACCCTTTCAGTGCAAACACCTAGCCAATTCTTTATCCACCAGGTGGCCAAACCATCAGATTGTCTTTCCAGTTATTGACAAGGGTGTCATGCAGGACAGTGTCTAATGCTTCGCACAAGTCCAGGTAGATGACATCAACTGCTTTGCCCCTATCCATCAGTTATGTAGCACCATAGAAGGTTAATAAATTGGTCAGGCAGGATTTATCCTTGATGAAGTCATGTTGGCTGTCACCAATCACCATCTTATTGTCTATGTGTATATGCAAAGCATCTTTCCAGAGCATATATACACACATGATGTATCTGTTAAGTGCTTTGTAATCAGAAGTAATTCCATGCTTTTGCCTTATGATGCAATAGACTTCCTCAGCCCTGCCTACCCTTGCATCCTACCCCAAAATTGAAGACCCATATATAATTTTCTGCAATAATGAAAAGCTGCTAGGAAAGAAAATAACAAAGCATAAAAACACATGGAAATCCAAGCCACAAACCACAGTAGATCTCTAAGTAAGTAGTAAGCACATCAAAATAATTTTAGAAGTGGGGGAAAGGTTTGCAACCCTGTAAAGAATTTTCACAGTCTAAATATTCTTTTCTTTTTCCCCTGTGAAACTTCACCAATAGGTAGTATTCTTCCAAAACTGGTAACCACAGGCTGAGAAGATCAACTTCCCTATGATGAGCTAAGACACCACAGAATCACAGAATCACAGACTCATAGAATCCCAAGGATTGGAAGGGACCTCAAAAGATCATCTAGTCCAACACCCCTGTAATAGCAGGGTAACCTAGAGTACATCACACAGGAACTTGTCGAGGTGGGCCTTGAATATCTCCAACGTAGGAGACTCCACAACCCCCCTGGGCAACCTGTTCCAGTGCTCTGTCACTCTCACAGTAAAGAAGTTCTTCCTGATGTTCATGTGGAACCTCCTATGCTCCAGTTTACACCCATTGCCCCTTGTCCTATCACTGGATATCACTGAAAAAAACGAAGCTCCATCATCCTGACACTCACCCTTTACGTATTTGTAAACACTGATGAGGTCACCCCTCAGTCTCCTCCAAGCTAAAGAGACCCAGCTCCCTCAGCCTCTCCTCATAAGGGAGGTGTTCCACTCCTTTCATCATCTTTGTGGCTCTACGCTGGACTCTTTCAAGCAATTCCCTGTCCTTCTTGAACTGGGGGGCCCAGAACTGGATGCAATATTCCAGATGCGGCCTCACCAAGGCAGAGTAGAGGGGTAGGAGAACCTCTTTTGCCCTACTAACCACACCCTTTCTAATGCATCCTAGGATGCCATTAGCCTTCTTGGCCACAAGGGCACATTGCTGGCTCATGGTCATCCTCCTATCCACCAGGACCCCCCCCAGGGCCCTTTCCCCTTCACTCCTTTCCAGCAGGTCAACCCCCAACCTGTACTGGTACATGGGGTTGTTCTTCCCCAGATGCAAGACTCTACACTTGCTCTTGTTGAATTTCAAGTTTCTCCCCACCCAACTCTCCAGCCTGTCCAGGTCTCGCTGAATGGCAACACAGCCTTCTGGTGTGTCAGCCGCTCCTCCCAGTTTAGTGTCATCAGCGAACTTGCTGAGGGTACACTCAGTTCCCTCATCCAGGTCGTTGATGAAAATATTAAACAGCACTGGTCCCAGCACCGATCCCTGAGGGACTCCACTAGTCACAGACCTCCAGCTAGATTCTGTGCCATTGACCACAACTCTCTGCCTTCTTCCTTTCAACCAGTTCTTGATCCACCTCACTACCTGATCGTCAAGCCCACGCTTTCTTAGCTTATCTATGAGAATGCTGTGGGAGACAGTATCAAATGCCTTACTGAAATCAAGAAAAACCGCATCTACCGCTCTACCATCATCCCTCCACCTAGTCACTTCCTCATAGAAGGCTATAAGGTTGGTCAAACATGACTTCCCCTTCATAAAACCATGTTGGCTGTTCTTAATAACCACCTCATCCTTAATATGCCTAGAGATGGTGTCAAGATCAAGTTGTTCCATCACCTTTCCAGGGATGGAGGTAAGGCTGACCAGTCTATAATTACCCGGGTCCTCCTTCTTGCCTTTCTTATAGACTGGTGTGACATTTGCCATCTTCCAATCCTCAGGCACCTCTCCCGTTTCCCACAATTTACCAAAGATGATGGAGAGTGGCCTAGCAATGACCTCCGCCAGCTCCCTCAGCACCCGTGGGTGCATTCCATCTGGACCCATTGATTTACAGATGTCCAGATTGCATAGCTGATCCCTAACCCAATCCTCATCTACCAAAGCAAACTCCTCCTTTGTCCTGACTCCTTCTGGGGCTAAAGGAATCTGGGGCCCCTGGGGAGAGTCTGCAGGAGTAAAGACAGAGGCAAAGAAAGCATTCAGCACTTCTGCCTTCCTTGTATCCTCTGTCTCCAGGGCACCCACCTCGTTCAACAGTGGGCCTATATTGCCTCTTGTGCTAGTTTTATTTGCTATGTATTTGAAGAAGCCCTTTCTATTGTCCTTAATCCGACTTGCAAGATTAAGTTCCAAGGAGGCCTTAGCTGTCCTAATTGCCTCCCTACATCCTCTAACAACTGTCCTATATCCCTCCCAAGTGGCCAGCCCCTCTTTCCATAATCCATAGATTATCCTTTTCCACTTGAGTTTGCCCAGCAGCTCCTTGTTTAACCACGCTGGTCTCCTAGATCCCTTACTTGATTTCCTACTCACTGGGATGCTCTGATCCTGAGCTTGGAAGAAGTGGTCCTTGAATTCTGACCAACTATCATGGACCCCTTTACTGCCTAGTACCCTTTCCCATGGGACTTCCCTTAGCAGTTGATTGAACAGGCCAAAGTTGGCCCTTCGGAAATCCAGAACTGTGGCCTTGCTAGGTATTCTATTCCTCCCACACAGGATCCTAAACTCCACCATCTCATGGTCACTGCAGCCAAGGCTGCCATTGACCATCACCACTTCAACCAAACCCTCCTTGTTGGTGAGTACTAAATCTAGCAGCGCTCCTCTCCTAGTTGGTTTGTCCACCATTTGCATTAAGAAGTTATCGTCAATGCACTGGAGGAACCTCCTAGACTGTGAATGATTGGCTGTGTGAGTCTTCCAGGAAATATCAGGGTAGTTAAAATCCCCCATGAGGACTAAGGCATGTAGTTGTGAGGCTACTTCCAGTTGCCTGTAGAAAGCCTCATCAACTCCTTCATCCTGATCAGGAGGTCTATAATAGACTCCCACAACTGTATCACCCGTACCAGCCTGTCCCTTAATTCGTACCCACAGACATTCCACTTTCTCCTCATCTGCCCCTGGACAGAACTCCATACATTCTAGTCACTCTCTCACATAAAGAGCAACTCCACCACCTCGCTTTGCTGACCTATCTTTCCTAAAAAGGACAGAGCCATCCATGAGCACATTCCAGTCATGTGAGCTGTCCCACCATGTCTCTGTAATTGCCACTAGGTCATAACCTTTAGACCACACACAGACTTCTAACTCCTCCTGTTTATTCCCCATGCTGCGTGCATTGGTGTACAGGCATTTCAGGGAGCGAGCAGAGCACGCTGATGGCACCCTTGGGAGGTGGGAGGTCTTTTGGTGTTCATTAATAGTAGAACAATGCCTCACTAGTTCAGCTACGACCCCCTCGCACTTTGAATCTAACCTGAAGCTCTGTGAGTTAGCTCTGCTAACTCTTGTCCTAGTACCCTTTTTCCCCTGCAGTATAGGGTCTATAAACAACTATCCTTTCCCACAAATGAAACAATAGATTGATAGTCCTCCCTAGTCCGCCATCCTTCAAGCCCTAGCATGTTTCTCTTGGGCTTGTCCCTAACAGGCCCAGTTAAATCCCCTCCCCCCCTTCATATCTAGTTTAAAGTCCTGTCAATAAGCCCTGCTAACCCCTGCCCCAAAACCCTTTTCCCCCTCTGGGACTGGTGTATCCCACCTGCCACCAGCAAACCAGGTGTCTCATACAGCAGCCCATGATTGAAAAATCCAAAACCCTGCCTATGGCACCAGTCACATAGCCATACATTAATCTGTAGACTCTTCCTATTTATCTCTTCACCCTTCCTTGAAACAGGTACAGGGGCAAACACCACTTGCGCTCCAGACCCTTTAACCAGCTGTCCCAGGGCCCTGAAGTCTCTCTTCATTGCCCTTGCCCTCCTTGTAATAATTTCATCACTGCCAACCTGAAAAAACAGCAGTGGATAGCAGTCAGAGGGCTGCACCAGACCAGAGAGTTTCTTTTTAACATCTCTAATCCGAGCCCCAGGTAGGAAGCAGACTTCCCTGTGGGATGGATCCGGTGGACAAATGGGCCCTTCTGTTCCTCTCAGAAGGGAGTCACCCACCACAATTACTCTTCTTCTTGGTTGGGAAAGTTCTAAGGCATGGGGGTGAGTGACAAGCCCTAAGTGACTCACTAGATAGATGTATCTCTCCATCTCCATTTACCTGGCCTTCTAGTTCCAAGACCTCATACCTGTTATTCAAGGGCAACTGGGAGGGAGGAAGGGATTGCGAGGGTTTTCGCTTACCTCTCCGAGGAGGGACCTCCCTCCATACGTCCTTGTCCCTTCTCTCCTTCTGTCTGATGGTAGGAGGGAAGGGGATCCATCACTTGTTCAACCACTTCCCTCTGCCCTGCCTTAGGGTGTGGCTCCACCAATCTATTTCACTTTTGCATTCCCTGCTGGCTCTCAACCTTTTTACCTCCTCCCTCAGTTCAACCACCTGCCTGAGCAGATCATTTATTTGCTCACAGCGAACACAAGCAGTGTCACTGGCTCCCTTCAATACAAGTGCCGTGCTCAGGCATTCGCTGCAGCCAGAGACCTGCACGGCCGCATGTCTGCAGGAAGGCTCAATCTGGATACCCACGTTATTACTCACTACTGGTTTTGATCGTGTTGTAACCATGACCTATCTGGTCAATCGATCCGTCTATGTCTCTCCACACAAACAAGCACTCCTTCCCCTCCTGAGCTCCAAGCGAGTCTTCTTGATAAGGCGGTTAGCCCGCTTGCCAGCCCGCTTGCCTGCCCGCTTGCCTGCCCGCTTGCCTGCCCGCGCAAACTGCCTCGACCCACTCTGTTCGCTGCGCTCCCTGGGTAGGTTTTTAACCACTCGCAGCTGGTGCCACTCCTCCTGGCTCCGCCCCCCGGTGAGTCAGCCCCTCGGGTAGGCTGAACTGGGCAGGCTGTCCTGTTGAGGACTTGGGACTCCCTCCTCAGTGGCTCTTGTTGCTCTGTGGTGAAGATCCTGGACGCAGATCTCTCCCCGCTCCGCTCCGGTGTTGCAGGCGTCCTCTCTCCAGCTACTCCCCTCAGCAAACCACAAAAACATTGCTAATATATATGGCTTGTAAAATCAGTTTAGAAAGAGATTACCAAATAATAATTCTTGCATTCCGTTTGTGTTTTTCTCTAAATATCCCTACTGCTACTGCACTCTTAATTTCCAGACGTAACACGGCATTCAGTTCATGCAACATGAGCTCTATGGCTTTATTCTGGTTTTATGAACTGTATGGCACTCATGCTTCATGCAGTCTCACCAGTCATTGTGTGCCTCTGAATTTCTGCAAATTTATTATGGGGAAATGAAATACTGAAAATGCAAATATCAAAACAGGTAACTAATTTTAATTTTTTTAATTTTACTAAACTGTAAGACTTTTGGACATATACTTTCATCATGTATAACTTTAGGTGGACCAGTTCTAGAATCAAGAATCTTGTTGAATAATGTAGGGATTTTACAGTTGCAAGAGTTAGAGCCATAGTAATTGTTATATTAATTACTGGCATACTGTTTTAGTCTTTATTCATGGTCAAGATGAATACATTGTCTTGTCTTACAAGACAATACATTGCCTTCTTACTCACTGCTTTGAAGATCTGCTGATAAATTATATTCCTTGAATATTCTGTGTCTCTGTTCTGCACCTGTCTTCACAAAAAAAAAAAAAAAGTACTCATAAGAAAATATAATTTGTTGCTTGCCTGGAAATTTAATTTTATTTATTTAGTACTTTAATTAACTGTCTTTTGAAGTTGCAAATAGGATTCATAACTCTGGAGACACATGTGATGCTAACTTATCTTACCAAATTGAATTCCAGTGAAGGTTCTGCAACAGGAAAATGTAGTTAAATCAGTAAGAACATTAGAAATTTTACTGAAACTAGGCAAAGAGCAAACCTTTGGAAATGTCTATCTTCCTCTCTTCACCTCTGATCTGAACTTGTGTGTTCTCCTCAAAAAGAGAAAAGAAGCAGAGGGAGGGACAGGATACACCGTTTGTTTAATCTCATAATAGGAGAAGCGAAAGTCTTCTCCTCTGGTGCTCACTAATTATTTAGTAGTCCAGAAAAACTGGGCTCTGCAATGTATCTGTAATACATGCAAGCCACAAAACAGCACACAAAACAACACTCAAAGGAGCTTCCAGAGTTCCTGAGTTGGGTCACCTTGCATTTTTTTTCACTACTGCTTGTGTGGCAAGTATGTCTCTCATGAACAAAGACAACAGATAGTGGCAGAGGTGGCAGAGTTTTGGTTTTTTGGTTGTATGACATATATACAACCAAACTAGGTTTTTTGGTTGTCATAAAACAAAACCAATTTTTTGGTTGTGTGACAAAGACTACTGAATACTGGGCAATACAGCAATTTGCCTGTGAACTACCAACTTTAAATCCCATTCCTATTTTCCGTGGCTCAGAACCTCTTGAAGTTAGGTATTTAGTTTTGGCAAAAACTGTGTCGTAGCAGTACCTCTCTGGCCTGGCACTGAATACACTAAATGGACAATTTCAAAGGCAATTAAGCCGTTCACTTCGAAAAGGTAACCGCATGGTTGCTGAGCAGAGACAGAAAGGACTGTGGGAAGAAAATTAGGAAGCACAGCTTCTCCGAAATGCATTCCATGGCCAAAAATAAATGTATTTTAAATTCCAAACAATATTATGTAGAAGTAATGAGTGGGCCACTGAGCTCAATGTTTAGCAAAGCATTCCCAGATCTGCATGCCAAGTACGCAACCTATACCAGCTGGAAAGAAAATATGACCTTTTCCTGTTGCAGTGACTTTCCAGCTAGCATTTTAAACCTAGCAGAACACAGGCAGCCTCCACCATGCTCTTCTCTCCCTGTTAGCAAACAGCTCAGGAAGCACTTCTGGCTATATTTGACAATGGAGAAAGTCATCACCAATCAAAAGTTGACTGGTTGTCATACAGAAAATTACAAGGGCTACTATATTAAGCACAACTTGTTGTATACAACTATTTTTTCTCAAAGAAATTGGTGTGTCGTGTTGTTAAACTTGGAGGGTTTTTAAATACAGATAAGGAAAGATTATCAGACATTTTATAATGCATTTGGATACCTCTTTTCACACATAACTTACAATCATCAGCTACATCCATACAAAATTGCTCAGGTTAATAGGCTTTCTTCTGGCACAACTATCCCAGAAACCAAATCTACTGTGGAAAGTTTTAGCTGCAGGTGTCTAAGGCCAGAATATGAGTTGAACACAGGATAACTTCCAGCTCCTACCATCCTGATGAAAGAGACTTTCTTTTGGATCTAGAAGAGCTAGTGAATTCATATATATACAATGCCAGATAGAATCTGAACATGGAATTATACTCACACAAAACAAAACCACCCAGCAGCACCATGGCCTCTTCCTCCATTAGTTAATCAAAGCTACAACTGCAGCCCTTCAGACTCATTCCCTGTAGATACACACCATTCTCACAAGGAGATATTGGTGTTGGCTAGCTTGTCATGCAGAGGCTCTCTGCCTACCTCAGGAGATTGGTTTATAATAAGATATGCACAAGCCTCTGCCCTTGGATGTACTCTTGCTATGTAAGTAAAGTAATAAAGGTCCTCTTAAATTCACTTTAGGGATGTGGAGGTTGCATCTAGGCACATTTCTTCTCCTATTTATCTGCACTTGAAGGATGTACTCCTGGAACATAAGGGTGCTTGGTGTCCTGGAACAAGAGGGCTTGGAAGAGAAGATACTGAAGTCTCACAACTTGTAACACTCAGCATCCACCAACATAAGTATCTTTATCCATAAGATTCCTTGCTGAGTATGCCTGTAAGAGACACAACACTTCTAGCAGAATGTGGAAATATCACTTGCACACCAAGTGATGAGTCAACAGCTGAGGAAAACCAAAAAGCAGATACTTTCAGAATGAATAAACCACATTCAAACCGTATTACCATTGTCTGATTTTTTTTTTTTTTTAGCTGCCATACAGCAAACCTGCAGTTTCTTGAGCATTTCTGATCCTCCCTGAATTCCACAGGATTTAGGATAATCGTTAACAGCCAGAATGGATGAATGCTGCAAAGCCCAAAAGCTTGCAATCCTCTTAGACGATTGTTTAGGTTTTCAAACTAGCATGAGTCTATAACGTTTCACACCTTAATTTGAACCATTTTTCTCTCCCAAGAGCGATTCAGTTTAAAAACAGCAGCTTTCTAGCAAAGAAAAGCCTGTATGTCTAAATAATGTTGATAATCCCATTTACATTCCTTTAAAATATCTAAGCCACCATAAAAGTGAATGGTACATGTATGTAAATTAAGATGTGAATTTATTTTCTATTCTGTTTCTACCTGGTTTTATGGGAAAGGAGAGAAGCATCTACCTCTTTTTATTTTGCTGCTCCATCATCTTTTTAATCTACATTTTAATTTATGTGTTGCATTGTCTATAAAGCTATTTTTACTGAATTACTCGTATGAAAAACATAAGCTTAAGAAAATTTATGTTCTAACTGAACTTTAAATTCCTTTTGTTCAGGTAGGTTAGAAATCAGGCAAACTAAAACCACTCATTTCTAATTAGAAATTCCTAAGCATATTTAATTAAAAAGGAAAAAAAAAAAAAAGAAAAGTTAGGACAGATGTTAAAATCCCCAGTACAACAAAAACAAGCATCCTTGATGCAGAATACAGCTCTATCAACATATTGTGGCTGGCAGTTTTCAGTATCTGACAATCCTGTACTGAAAAAATGATTATTTACTTGGAGAACATGCAACTCATATGTGGAAAATTGTTTTGCAAAGTATGATTCAGTGGCTGACTGAAATGTAAGGAATATTTATATTTCTTCTCTAAAGATTTTGATAACAAACTTCTGGATTAACAAAACAGGACTGCTAGTGATATTTCTGCCATTAGAATAGGCTGTATCAAAATCGTTGGATACCGTCGAATTTTGCTACTTCTTTCATGTCATCTGCAGAGAAGACATACAGTGCCACTGCACCACAAACAGCCACAGCCAATTTCTGAGCCAACAAATAAACCTCAAGAAATTTAACAAAAACCTGAAGGCAGAGATCATGAAACAGTCAAATCTAGGCAGCACTCTTTGGAAAGCCACAGAGATTAGGTGACTAGCTCTCTGAATGAGAGCCCATTCCCAGGCTTCATCTCTTTGGCTGCATTTTCAGCCACAACCTATATTTACCTTTCATCAGGGATGCATATAAAGAAACTTTCTGAGGATTATGGTTTAATTTAAAAAATCTAACATGACATACAAGAACAAGAATTAACTCTTTTGTTATGAAATATAAAATGGTTTGGGTTAGAAGGGACCCTAAAGCTCATCCAGTTCCATCTCCCTGCCACAGGTGGGGACACCTTCCACTAGACCAGGTTGCTCCAAGCCTGTCAGGGATGGGGCATCCACAATTTCAATCTCCCTCCAGACAGCAAAATGCCATGAATCTAGTCAAAGTCTCACCGTCCACATTGTTTTCAAACTAAGAAACTTCTATGCACAGCCACAAGTCAATTTTCTTCTCTGAGGAAACATTTCTTGACTGAATACCAACAATTTCAAAAAGATAAACAAACTACTTTTCAGAGTCATATTTAGCCCTAGCACATGGCACTAGAGACACTAGGCTGAGTTGTAAGGATGTATATTTATGACTGCATTCTTATCTGACATCAGTGTCATATTTCTCCATCCATCTGTGAATCCTGTTCTGGATAACCTGCTCAACACAGATACAAAATTAATTTGGTCTCATATTTTTCAAAGAGGCACTTTATGTTTTCAGAAATAGTTTAGACAAAGTATATACCTGTGAAAGGAAATACAAATCTATATCTGTATTATGCAATCATGTTTCTTTCAAAACAGTGAAATGTAAGTATTAAAAGGACCTAGGACAAGTTCATAAATATAAGCTGTGGTCTTTGAATGAGTGGTCTCAATGGAGAAGCAGTATCCACATTGGAAGAAGTCAACTTATTAGAGCTCCCAAAAAGCTAATTCACTCCTTAGTGAACATTTTGCACAGCTAGCTGGAAACATTACAGTCTGGGGTGTTAGTGAATCCCCCTTGCCCTCAATGAGTTAAAGAGTCGCATCCTATTAATTGAACTACAGATTAAAAAGAGAATAAATCTTAGCACCCAGATTTTTATTACATGCATGACTTTCCTTCTGGCAGAATGAACCTTAACTCTGCTCTATAATGACATTCTGCAGAATGATTTGTACTCTTGTACAGGCACTCTTGAACTCCTTGTGTTTTTAAAAAAATAAGCTTAAATTATTGGAATCTTGGCACAGGGTAACTAACATTCATGTTACCCAAGTATCTCATACAGTGTGATCTATTGAAAATGTAACAGGAGTCTCTGTTTAAAGAGCCCTTTGTGACAGCATTGCCAGCTGGAACAGGTGAGATTTCCTGAAACTCTCTTCTGCTGAATTCTTAAAATCTCAACTGCCAGTGGTCCTACATGCTTACTATAGCATATGCACGATATCCACCACTATTTAGTTTTATTAAATGACATTCAAAATAACTCTAACTACCTTAATTACATACAAACTAGTGTCCTACAGGACCATTTCTGCACCCCCTGGAACAGTTTCTACAAACTCTTTCTGGGCAACTTATCTACCAACAATTTTCTCAGCTCTACAGCTGGAACTGTTTAGGGAGTCTCTGGAGTGGATCACCCTCCTAGGATGCTAATAGACACATTTAGGTTCACAAATCAGATGGACACAGCACGGGCTGCCAGAGGACATTTGGGACCATCCAACATCCAAAGTTGCACAAAGTGCACAAATTAGCCACTGAATTTGGAAGACAGCCAGAAATTCAGTCAGGCACCTTCGGTCACATTAGTCTATTGTTTTACATTGCCCATAATCTCATCTGTGCAGATGATTAGGTGGGGGCCTGGATCACACATAATATTAATGCCTCAAAAGCATTGGATGTGTGTGCAGACACAGCCCTGATACTCAACTACATCACCATTATGACAAACTTAATTACAAAACTCAAGTTTCTTGCCATGGTACAAGTTTGTGGTACCAAATGGGATAAAATTTTATTAAAAGATCTGTTTTTAGTTAACAGGCAAAAGCATTTTTCCCTTTAATTTCTCTCAAGAACAAGGTCTCCTTAAACTTGTCTGTATACAAGTCTGTAAGCTTGCACTAAAAGAAAACATCCGTTCTGTTCAGGTCCATTTTGTCCAAATTGTAAATCTTGGATGAGGAGATGACTACAAAACACCTAAAATCCTTTTGAACTTATCTTACCTCACATAATATTTTAGACGTATTCCCCTTATAGTAGTTCTTCTGGTTTAGTTCAGATTTTTGTTTATTTACTTTGCCTGGGAATAAATTGAAAGATACCTAGAAATGTACATTAAGAGTCTGGAGGCCCAGATTTTTTTTATGTGAATTTGCCATAGACTTACTCCATGCTTGGTCATTTCATCAGTGAAATGGGAGTAACAACAACAGGAGAGAGAAGTGGTAACTTCCTCATGGTTGGGTTCTTCCCTTGTGAAAAATGTTTTTGTGGAACTGCAAGAGCTTTGGTATTACATGAAACCACCATGTATCCATTAAACAAATACACTGCACTAAGGAATCCTTGGTTTAAAAAATACTCTGCTACATGTAATGACTAGCAGTTTGCTTATAGTTACATTCCACAGAAGCAATAATTTTGTACAACAAATGATAACCTATGTTAGTAATTTTCAGTAGGAAGCACAGCAAAGCCTACATAAAGTAAATGTATAAATTTATTTTAGCTAAAGAATGATACAAAGTAGTCTAAATTATAAGCTTAAATCATTCACACATGGAAATTATTTTTATTGCAAACATCTTAAAATCAAATAGGAATGAAGTTTTAACAGCCCTTTGCATGACCAAGTCACAGATCTTCCAAAAGATACTGTTGAAATCCTGAGGGTGGGTATTAAAGCTTCTCTTCCTAAACTACTCTTTTGCTTCATATCTGTGTGCTTTCAGAAACAGAAAAGGGGAAAGGTATACTTATGGAGAGATCTGACACTGTTACAGGAAAAAAAAAAAGCTGTTATTCAGGGTATAGTCTCAGTGCTTCCTTTTGTGTCTGAATACACCTACAGGGTTCATAATGAACAGTATGCCTGTCATGGAATTATGACAGTGTGCTTGGGAGTCTGCAAAATCAAGAACCAAAGATCTCTGGCAATGAGGGGTCACTTTCATATATTGCAACCTCATTCTTCTCTGGTCAACTAGGGGAAGAAATAGGTAAAATCCAAAAAAGTTGAAGACACGGTAAAAGTAACTGCAGAAAATTGGGTTCAATATCAAGTAGCACTGCCAAATTCTTTTCTAGTTTAAGAAAACAATGAAGTGAGTCTAATAAGCCTAGTCTTTCCCTTTAATTTATTTTGAGACTATATCACATAGCAGTAAAGGAAATACAAAACATTTGTCTGCCTAACATGAACACAAAACACATTTAATGGCTTCCGTCCCTCTGAAATATATTTGATGTAGTAATACTGGAGACAAGAAAATATATTTAATTTTTCATGTGGGTAAATCAAAGCTTGGTGAATTGAGACTCAGCAATATTATGGGAAAAGCAGGAAGGGAGTCACAACAGAAAAGTTTGTCTCAATGTTACACACCTACTATCAAATGCTATGTGAGAAAGGCATGTAATTCTGTAATAATGGCTGCAGCTCAAATTAATCTTACTAGAACAGTGATCAATGAAATAATATCTTTCCCAAATCTGAAGCAATGCCTCTGAAAGAAAAATTCACATCAGCGGGATAACTCCTAGAAATTCAATATATGATGTTTGAAATATTTTTAAATTTATTGTTGGCAGATACTATATAAAAGTGAGTTCCAAATCTGCAAAACAAAACAATATATTCCTCTCTTGGTGACTACTGTGGCATGAGAATATAATCTCTAAAAGTCTAAGAAGTTTTTAGCCTTGGGGTGGAAGGGAATGAAGTATCATCCAAAGCAACCTCAAATCCAAGAACAATAGCAAAAAAATGTCTTTGCAAGGCAGGTACAACACGGAAAGTGGCCAAAAATTAAAGAGGAATTACAGTTATAGAGAACCTATGTGACATGCTACAAATGGCATAATTTGTGTTATCTTTACACCAAGTGTGCATGTATGAGTGTGTATAAATGCACATATCTTTACATGTATATCTGCATATTCACATACCCCAACACAAATACAAGGGGCAGAGGAAAGGAAACAAAAGTCATCTCCCTAGGATCTGGAAACAGGATCAGGAAAACAGACCAAAAAAGCACCTTTATGGCACCAAATTGGAAATATTTCTTTAGAAAATCCACTGACTCACATTCCACAGCTCTTTTCACAGCACTTTGCTGCCTGTGTCTCAGAGAAAGAAGGAATTTGAGCTTTCTGAGAATTTCAAAGAGGAAAAGTGAACTTGATTTTTGCTCTTGGAAAAACATCAGACCAAACTCATTCCTGAGCTCAAAACAAGGACAGTTGATTCTAAAATTCAGAGCAGCAAGACAAATGTGAAGGAGTGACAAAACCACCAGCTGAAAAAAAAATTATGAACCTGCAGAAATTACATCCTAAAAGCTAGGACTTTGAGATCTGTTTCCTTTTCCCACATTTAAACACACCTATTTTTAATGAGGCTTTTGCAAAATATTAACTATTTCACAAAATCTGTACCATACAATTTTATTAAGGAAGCCATATTAGCCTCTAGTGATCTTTTTTCTACCTTAATGTACTACGTCATTCTTATTATTTTCAAAAACCCCATTATACTACTGATATTTGGGACATGCCAGCTGGATAGGCCAAACCAATAAAGTATCTGAACCACCTCACTCTGTCAATAACTAAAATCACCCGAGAGTCTGCAAACATATTACTGTACAAATCTCAGTGCAAAGATGTTAGTCAGCTGAAGAGTACCAGATTGCGCAAGAACTTGTGGGTAAAGAACAGCCTGGAAAGATTATAAAATACACCTGAGGCTTCTTAAATAGGAGGAGGGAGTGTAAAATCACTTTCCTCTTTAAAGCAGCTTATTCCTTGGGGAGTCACTTCTTTAAAGAGTTTAATTACACTTGTGAGTATCTTTCAGAAATTACTAGCTCTAGATTGCACTCATTCATGCTGAATGTTACAGGTGGGTCTTTTATAGTAAGATTCATCTTTTTGCTTTGTTATATGTAAAAAATATCTCATTAGAACCAATGTGTTCATAGGAAATGAAATGTGATAAACGTGTATTTCTGCTATTGCACTGAACGTTCATCATTCTTGTTCTTAGTACATGAACAAAAGCAGTTGTCAGTACGTGTTGTTATCATAGACCTTAGCATAATCTGATGATCATTATGATCAACTAATTTCGTGAGCCTCTCTGCAATAGTGTGCAGCAGAGGAAGGTCCAAGCCACATCCAGAAGAAGCAGAGACCACATCATTCAAGCAGATTTCTTTCCCCTTTTGTCTCCTCCCCCTGGGAAGTGAAACAACCCGTGACTAACAATTAGCTTGGAAACTCTTACAAGACCCTTAGCGTTTTGTGCCACCTTCTCAGCTTGCAGTGTTCCTGCCACAGGCTTTGGTGAGTGAAGGGGTAGAGACCCACCTCAGCTGCCAATCTGATCCATCTGTGCTGCTGTGGCTGCATAAACCATCAGTTCTGGGACCCCCCATCCCTCACTGCCAGAAGGCAAGGCTGAGATAAACTTTTCCTGCAAAATCACTGCATGTTTTGGAGTTTTCTGTGTTATCCTCCAAAGCTGGATCCAAGCGCTGGCACTTACATTTAGATTAACTGTCTCACATTTTATTTATTTACTGTTTCCTGAGTTATTAATATAAAAAGCCTTCCCCATTTCAAGACACCCCACACACACTGAAAAAAAGCACAACAAAGGCCTCTTAAAGTGGTCCATTTCCTGTTGGTGTAACTGCACCTTCTCTGCACGATTTCCTCAGTTTGCAAATAATGATTAATTACATGTATACGTATTAGAAAAGGCACGTGCACACTGCTTTTCCTCTTTGCTAATTTTTCAGTGATACCCAAGATATAAACTGCCATAAAGTAAACACATTAATGCTAAGCACCAGGACAAAGATTTCCCAGGTCCAGCACACACTTACAATGTCCACCTCCAAAGATTCCTTTCATCTCTGTCTCATTCTGAGCTGTTTGACTTGGACAGCCTTAGCATGATACTAACTTCATTTTCATTGCTACAGCAAATCTTATCCAAAACTATTGAAACATATTGGAAACATAATGTTTAATTCTTTTTAACTCTTTTTTAACTCTTGCCACAGCCTTGTGAAGCTGTTATCCCTCGTGCAGCTGGGCAAAGGGAAGGTTCACCTTCCCCCCTTCCAAGACATTCCAGTTTTAATGGGTTTGTGCAGCCAGAAAATATGACCCCCAGCTGGGCTGGATTGCTGCAGTTAGACTGATTCTGGCATATGCAACATGTTTCTTCTGACAGAATTGGCTGCACATGAACAGCACTTATATATACATTGCAACTGCAAATCATGTTACAGTCTAAGTAATCTTAGATGATAAAGTCTAGTGAGGGTTTGCTTCTAACATCCAGAGGAATCCCCAGCAATGACCAGTAACCAGCATTACTGGCCATTATTTGGTTCAAATGCAGACAAGAATGGTTTTTCCAGATTCTCCCTCTGTTTTACTTTAACTGGTCTGTTTCTCCTGCAGTCCCTCCGCCTGCAGCAGCTTCATCCCTCAGGCTGCTCCCTCTGCAAGAATTGGGCAACTCTGAACAGCTAGAGACAATCAACATGTCCCTGCTCAGTGAAAACACTTGTGATCAGTAATTAAAGATTGCACTTGTACTCTGGTGCTGGAAGATCTGTGATTTTACTTCTGGATGAGCACCAGAGGAAGGATGAGGCACTCACTGTAGGTACCACTCTGTGAGGAGGCACTAGATAGGCTGTGAGGCACTATAATCTCCATGGATTAATGCATGGACTTTTTGCAGGATTTTGTATGTCCTGGAGAGAAAAGTTGAACAAAAAAAGGAACAATGCAGTAAAAGCATTTTCTCTTCCGAAGTACTACACAATCTAGTAAAGGTGAGCCCGAAGACTGCAGGAGAAAGGAAGTTCAAACCCACACTGATTAGTTTGCATTGCTGAGATATAAAGCTTATACACCAAACAAAGCAAACTGCGTATCAGTTAATAAAGAATGGATTATGGTTTGGTTTAAACCTGTTAATTTTTCAGTCCATATGTTTTTGTTATTATTTCAGTGGCTGTCTTTTAAACAAAAACAAGTAGATAGATGGGAATGCCTGTCTGAAGAAAAATATTTATTGTCCCACTCCTTAGTTCCACCAGGAATAATCCTTTCCTAATAAAAGAAAAAATGCCTGCTATCTTTCTCCTTCAAGTACATAAAAGAAAGTCCTTACAGAGAAGGTAGACTACCACTGGCTTTGCTTAATAAAGTATCATGGACTTCATGTCCATCTGTAGATAAAGCACATGCATTTACACATATGTAATATATACATATGTAAGTATACAAAAAGAAAGGAAAAGTCATTAGCCCCCTAAACACAACAGGATTGTTTACTATTATCTCCTGTAAAGAAAGATGATCAGAAGTATTGCCGCAGGGCTAATAGCTCAAACATCTTAGATTTAGATAATAGACCAGAGTCTGCCCTTTCAAATTGTACTTATTTGCAGCAAAGTACTAATAATACGCAAATCTTGATTCTTTTCTTATATGGCTAATTTTATACCATTTCATTCAAATAGCATCAAGTCTAACTCTTTCCCATCACCAAAACTCATGAGCAGAAAGCAGATCATGCCAATTTCATAAAAATGCAAAACAAAGTACAGTCAAAATTGTTGCACCAAAATAGTTGATTATATGAGATTTACCTGCAAGCTAGTATGATGATACAGACTGTCAGAAGCTCTTATTAGAGTGACATAGCAGCCTTTGAAGATCTCTGCCACACTTACATGCTACTGGATAGGAAACATATTCCTAAGATCTTAGATGAGAGGCAATAAAGCAATACTATTGCTAATAGCAGACTGAGGTTTTACCTCTCTTGTAGAGCCAACATTATGGTCCCAGGATGATGCAGCTCAGAATAAAATCTTTGCCCTACAGCTCATGAGGCATCACAAGATCAAACTCCGCCCTTCAGATCATGATAAACGTCAGTTTCTGTCTTCCTATAAATTGCAAGTTGTTAGTAAAAATGACCTGCAGTCATAGCAAAGAAACTGCAATCCACGCTTTCAAATTAGTTCTCTTTTTGCCACCTACATGGGCTCTGAATTTGTAATGGAGTTCCTTATATATTATACTTTTACCATCTAAGTTCATTGGGTGCTCAAAGGTGTATTGTTACTGAAATTTATGAATCTTCCAAAGCCATTAGATCTTGCTTTGAGGCATCTCATTTTTATGTGTGTTAAAGTGCTTTTTAAACTAGGAATCACAGATGCTCTACACATTTAATATATTGATCTCTCCCAAGTTTTAATTTATGCTTTGTTAAGTAGTGCTCCTGGCTTATGAAGTTCTCAGTCTAAATGCCTCACAGATTTGACTGGTTCCAGGTCAGCAGATCTTTCTCACTCCCTGAAGCACACTTCTGCTTTCATCCTCATAACAGATACATCCTTGCAGAACTGGGACTGCAAGATCTGTCAAAAGGGTTGCGCTGCAAAGCAGAGACATGCCATTCCTCTTACTGATGCACAAATTGCACAAGTGTATTAGCTTTGAATTTCAAAACAGGTAAGTCTGCCTGAGGAGAATAAAACACTTGTTCTTCTTCTGAACCTTCCGAGAGAATAAAACTGCAAGCTGCAGATGAATAAACCAAGGGCAAAACTTGTAACAGAAGCTTTATGTATTTTGAGATCGGTTATTGTCTTTGGTCACTTTCATGATCAGCATTGATTAGATAATTACACTCAAGAGATAACTTTTCAGTGAAGAAAATCACTTTAATGTGGTCTTAGTACAAAACTGAGGTAGTAGGTTGCATTTAGATTTTTTTTTTTAAATCATCACCTGGAACAATGTGTGTAGGGAGAATTATTTTCTGATAAATGCAGGGCTGATGAGGCTGCAGGCATCTCGCTGAAAGAGCCCTTGGCTGCATGCTGCACATGCTATTCTCTCTGCAGAGCTTGTTGATCTACAGAAAGCAGCTTCTCACTGGTGACATGGACATCAACAGTTTTGTCCATCCAAAAAGAGGGAATAAATTTGAAAGACTTGATTTTATTTAAAAAAAAATGCTTATTGGAAGTAGGATAAAATCCAGTTACTCCTGAGTTCTGAAGGTTGATATTTCTTTTTATTTTATCTCAGCAGGACACAGCTTCATACAAGCAGGCAAGGCAATGAGCATTTCTCTGCCCTACTGGGGTACCAGCAGGAGGATGAAAAAAGTGTTGCACAACCACTAACAGAGGGAGATCGGTCCTCCCATTCACCTACCTGAGGCAGCAGTTCAGAAGCCATTGTCTCTGCCCCACCTAAGTTTCTGCCTTCCCTCAAACCTGCCCCATTCTGTTGCCAGTGGGTCTTTCGGGTCAGCAAGTTCCAGGCAAGGTCCAGGACAAGCTCAGCTTGCCCAACTCTATCTTCTATGTGGTCAAGCCATTTCTCTGATAACCTCCAGACCTCTCAGGCTTATCTCAGCAGAAAACTGGCAGCAATTTACTTTTCATATCTTCCACCAAGATCTTGACGTCATTATTTCTTGCTTAACCCGGTATAAATCAGGAGTAAAGGTCCTGGAACAGAATAATACAGTAGTATTAACTCAATAGAAAAGAGGAAGTAAAGAAGTTTATTAAATAATAAATAGATATTGTCAGGTTTTCTGAAGACTGTTATAGTTGCAAGAAGAAAGAAAGAAGTCATAATTATCATCAATATAACTTGCTTTGCTGCACACAAAACTTCACTTGATTTTTTTTTTGGTTGGTTGATTGGTTGGGTTTTGTTGTTTCTTTTTTGTTTGTTTAGAGTACATTTGCAGAACTACTAGTGTAGTACACCATTTATATTACCACATTACTTTCTAGCCTCAGGCAATGCAATTTTCTCTCCCCCCTCCAAAACAGAAAACAAAATTATTTTCTGGACTTCGCAGTAAAATGGGATGTTCTACTGTCTTTTGCTGAGCCTTTAGCTAACTCACATCTGCAGTAGCTCCATCCCCGAATCCCATGTAGCAGGGATGTCCTTCATACTGTCACATGCACTGGTCAAACATTCAATAAAGGAAAAAGCATTTGCAAGTCTCTAACAACACAAAAAGAAAATACTCCTAATAAAATGCTTAAAAATCAGATACTAGGTCCAGACTGCCTCAGGGGAAAGGATGGAGACCATAGCATAGTCATTTACTGTAGATGCCTCCTCCAAAATTATGACGTCGGGTCCCAGGAGGAGCTTATTTAAAGACTCTGTTCAGAATGAATCCTGTTCTGCCCAAGTTTTCCTGACCCCAATTCAGAATATAATGCTCAAAAATGCACTAGGTCTCACACACAACCATGAAGGGAAAACTACTAGCACTGTCACGCTAAAGCACAAAGGAGAGTACGCAAGGTCAGGCAACGCTGAGACCCTTTGCAAGAACTTGTTACCAGATATGAGTGAGGTCCAGAAACTTATGAGCCTGCCCTTGACTTTTTTAATGAGCCTAAAAACCTCTCAGTGATGAAACTGGGCATATGACGTACTTCAGCTGGATCTTTATAAACAGAGTCAGTGACTTCTCTCTGTTCCAGATGACCAGCCCCCATGGTTCCCAGTTACGTGAGATTCATTCTCAGAATAGTTTCTCTAGAAATGATCTAGTGTTTCATTTGCAAACCCGATAGTGTTGGGACAAGACTAAAAGATATGAAAATGAAAATTATTCACATTTACATGATCCTCAGATTTTTCAGGAAGGAGCTTCAGCTACCAACATTGTTTGGCCTATGAAGCACTGAAAGCCAGAGCTGTTTCCTGCTGTCTCCACTTCCATAAGTTCTGTCTCTTTTCCTTTCAGTTTCTATTTCTTTTTCACACATTAGAAGGCCAGTAAAAACTTTTAAGTATCCTAGCCAAGACATAAATATGTCCTCCCAAGCAGTTCCTAAGCTGTATCCATCCAATTCCAGATACTGATTTGCAAATCAGGATAACTGATGCTATATTTTTGAAGATAAAGATGGTTTTATTAAAGTAGAACATCCCATTTTAAATAAAAATCTTCTTTTCCCATCTATAAACATAAAGGTGAAGAAAAATGTGTCTTTTATACTGGAGAAAGATCATGTTTGAAATAAGTTGGTCTCACTAAAATGAAACCAAAGGAAAACATAATTTTCTTATAATCAATGTTTTTTTTTTTCATTTGCTCTCATTTCTGAATCCATTTACTGCTTTAGGATGGAACTACTCTGTGGTTACCTACCATGGTAACTTTTGTTCATAACCTGGGAACATATGTTATATGCTGCTTAAAAGTTTTCAACACCACTTATCCTTGTGATGGTTTATATCAATCAGCCCAGTTGTGATTTCCTGAGTTCATTGGGCTTTGTCATCACTGAGGTCTCCTCAACAGAAATCAAAGTACAGGCAACTGAAAGCCTCAGGTTACAGATAATTGTGGACAATTGTTGTAGAAGAGCAAAATTTCATTTTAAATTCAATTTGATAATTTTAATCTGACTAGGTATGAAGTGGCTTGTTTTCCATTATGTTTGATCATCTCTATAATCTCTTTATTTCTGCTTTTAAATATAATGTTAGGCAATAAAGATTCCCATTCTAAAAGTAAACAGTAAGATTTTACAACCTTTATGATGCCAAGGTTTTATATCAAAAAAGGGCAGAGAAAAGCCTCTTGACACCTCTGAAAACAATGAAAACTATTTTGAAAATTTCATACTAAATTCAGGAAGATATTAAAATGTTTTCCCACATTCTTCTGAGTTAAATTTATTTACCATTTTTCTTCCACAGCAAATTCTAGTTTTCCTTTCATTAGAGGAGAAAAACCACTGCTTATCTGGAACTTCAACAATGCTGACAGTTGGTTTAAAAGAGAATGCACCTGACCCTGCTGTCGTTGGTCTCCACAGATGTATGGGGTGGCTCAAAGTAAACCCAAAGAAAGTAGATAATTTTTTTTTTCTTTTTTACTATCTATCTTCAGTCAAAGCCTCTGGTCCCTGCACACATCTTACCCGATGATTTTTCCATTGTTGGAAGAATAAAATTCAGTGTTTCATTTACTTCTCAGTAGATATTGTCAGCAATTCAAGTCTACATATTGAATAACTCAAAATATTAATGTTTGTATCGAATAACTTTTAATGACTTTTTAACTAATTCCAAGTACTATTTATTCTTATGACTAACTGCAGCTCCACGGATATTAACAAACTTACAGCACTGACTTTCAAATTAAGCATAAAAGGGCCAAGTAGTTCATTGATTTTGGACTGCAAGGTGCCAGAACATTCTGAGAAGTGAAAGGATTTATGTGCTGAAATGCAGGAGACAAATAATAGACACAACTTTATATTCTGGACACTGCACATCCTATTCTGAATAGCCAGCAGTCTGGAGGCATCTGAACAGTAACAACCTATGTAAAATTCACAACAAAGAACACAGCAAGGCATTATCTAATATCATAAAAAAAGTGTTTTCAGGCTAATTATAAGAAATACATTTAAACAGTACGTTGTGAAATTCATCAGTACAAGATATCCCTACAATTAAATATATTCAGAAGCAATGGGCAATAAAAATAATCCTCACCTAAGACATGCCATTTTCTGTTTAAAATAAAGATATATAAAGCCTTAGGCATGAGGCACAAATTGCCCATTCGCTGTTTGCAGTGAAGAGGGAATTTTGGTTCTGCACAAGTTATTATAAAATTACTTGCCAGCTTGTTTGTGGTACAGGGTGGACTTTAGCCTTTCTGTAGGGATAGAGAACAGTTAACGCTTCTTTGAAGCATATGTTATCCATCATTTTCTAAGCTCAATTTTTAAGAAAGTACTTTACAGAAGAAATGCTCAAATTCACCTGTGGCTTTAAGCCATGAGATTTTAGATATTAGTGCTGCTTATCTAAACCAGGGCCAGTGAGAAGAAACTGAGTCACAAGAACCTTTGAACATAAGTTTAGATAGCAAACTCGGTGCTCTTCACTAACCTTCATTTCCAAATGCGATTGTTTTAAGTAAACACACTTCCTACCAAAGAAGAAAGAAGCACTAACAGAAAAATGAAAAAGCTTTAGCTTTCATACAGAGAAACAGTATTTGACATACCACAAAGTGATCCATAAATGTAGTGCTGTCTTAGCAAATGTACAGTGCTGTGAATTATTTGGATTAGCAGGCAATGGAGATGCTATAGAAACATCTATTTAGACATGCCAGGGCAGAAAGCTCCTTGTGATTATAGAAAGGAAAGGTTGTTCTTCAGCAAAGAATAAATGCCTTTTCTTTTTCCTTATGCTCCTGTATTTTCTAACAATATTTTTGCATTCTAGTTGTTCATTAACAGAGAGATTGCAAAGTGTGGAAGACTAACTATAAGAAATATGTACAATTATACCATTTGAAGTAATCTAAACTCATAGCATGGTGAAAAAATAAAGTGCAAGTAACTTGCACATGTTTGTCCAATGCTTTCAGGGAAGGAAGAGACTAGGGTACTAACTCATTACAAAAAGACATTGCAAATATAAGCGTAAGAGAAAGAAAGTATATGAACAATAGTGTTGGAAACTTCTAGAGAAAAAGAGGCTTGTGAGAATAGGTATTGACCATGTCCCATCAAATTCAAGGACTCTTCTCTGTATTAGTGGATAAAGATACACAGAGTGCGGTACCTGTAGTCATATGTGTCAGAGTAATGTAGGTAAACACAACTTGATTTTTAAACATGCAGGTCTATCTCAAGTAGCCTTCATAATGTTATTTGATTTTAAGTACTCCTACAGATGAAGGGATTTGTTAAGAATGATCTCAATTTCCATGCAGAATAAAACCCCTAATTGGCACCCCCGAACACACGTAACAAACTCAAGTTGGCAGTATACAGAAAACATAATCAAGAATTTAAAAAAAAAAAAAAGTTGCTTTTTTTCTACAGTGGAGTTATCTCAGTGGCTTACAGCCTTCTACAATTCAATACTCTGAGTGTCAGGCTAAACATGGTTTCTTTTCTCTGTTTCCCCTTGACATGAGTGCTGGCTCACTGCTCCAGATCCTGTCCATCAGAATAATCAGGATCATTCCTTAACCCTTCAATCACAGGATTTTAAAAATAAATATTCCTGCTTTGTTAGCATTTCCCTTCACCCTTTGTCATTTTAATAGAACACTATTCTAAGTGTTCCTAAGATGATGAAAATTAAATCCAGGCCAAAAAGTTTTCATCTTTGTCCGGGGTATCCTTTACCTCCAGGTTTTCTCCACATCATTTTCACCTTTGAATTTCCTTTTCGCCACCTCCAGGATGTTTTCAGAAGTTTCCACACCTTCACTAAATCCCCTCCCAGAGCTACCCAGCTGTCCAGCTCTGCTTAGAGTGTCTCCATCATGGTCTGCCTAAATTTTCAGTGCCATACTTCATAAAACTGTTACTATGGCCTGGGTAATTTTATCTGTCTCCAAGAATATTATTTCTATTTCCAACTTGCTTCAAAACTGACAAGACATTGCCTTCAATATCTTGTGCATAATGAAGATTGCACAGCAGTGAAGAACTAATTCGGGCCAAGTCCTCTATTTGACTTGTAAGTGCCTCTGGCGATCTTCCAAACTCAGCACAATTACTACAGACTTACAACACTTTAAAGTGAGAGGTACAGTTGGTCTAGTAAATCCAGTAACACATAAATGCAGAAAAATCACAAAATTGTCACAATTTAAGTAAGTTATGCTAACTTCAGGGCTTCTAGCTGTGCTGAGAGAAATGTGGAGCTCTATATGTATAACATCAACTGATTTAGGGAGTTGTGCGTTAGCTTCTTTTACCAATGGAAACATAAGAAAATGGTATCGTACTCCCCACAACACAGTAAGTTTTTGTGCCTCCCAGCTATGATCTATATCACATCAAATTTCTTCCACAGGGTCGTATCAAGTGTGCTTGCTACATGACCTCTATCTGCTTAGGAAGGAAATTCTGTCATCAAACTTTTACCTTGCATTCAAAACACTTTAACAGGAACAGTGTACTCCCACACAAGCAAATGTGACCCTCATAACTGGGCCTGTTTATTTCTACATTTTGGAGATAGAATCGATGCTGTCAATGCAAGAAGGAAGAAAAAGAAGGGGGGGGGGGGGAGCAAAAAAAAAAAAAGTAAAATGTAAGAACAGTGCCAAGCTTTGCCAGAAAATTTAGCAGATTATAGTACACAACAGCTTGGACTGAGTATGTGTTAGAACTGTGAACAGGAATCACTACAAAACGAATAGCTAATAGAGAGTTTTCTGGGAGGTGGGGAAGCTAGACTCATGGACTTTATAAAAATGTTATGCAAAATGCGTATTGTATTGAGCTGCATACCACCACACCAAGACTGCTTCTAGTAGTTGAGTTATACTTCTCGTGAAAGCTTTCCTACATCAGTGTTTTACAGTGCACATAGTACCACATGCAGAGATATTACTCCTTCTTCATTCTTGCAGCTCAGGTATGAAATCTGATGGAAATTAACATCCCCCAAAAGGTCAAATAACCCTTTGGCTTTGTACATTAAATACCATTTGGAGTGAGAATTGTGAAGACTTAGATTCCCTACCTTTGCAGTGATCACCTTAAAAGGGAAAGTCTTTAGTATCTTACTCAAATGAAACAATTTAGCTCTAGCAAGAGGAACGTAAAGCGCCATCATGGCTTTCACCTTAATGAATTGCTCAGTTCATGATTCATTCGAATTCTTGTTCCTTTTCATAATGGAGATGAGTATGTTGAAAATCCTTTTATTAACTGTTCATACTGGGAAAAAGCGGAAAGGGTTTTTGTAGCTGAAGTCTAAAGCTTTGGTCAGTGATGTTCTTGTTGGGAAAGAACAGTAAAAAGAAAAGAAAGTATCTGGTGGTAGTGCTGTTTTCTTTTTCAAGCACACTTCTTGAAAACAACAGCCACAATTCGTTCATCAGCCATTTCAAGAGCTGGCAAAATTATGAGGCTGTTGGGCTCCTCAAAGTGCTGCTCTTAGTGTCTTCTGGTTAGGAAACCTCAGCAATGGTATAAATCTGGGCTGATTAAGGAAAACTCTTTCCCACAAAGTCAAAAACAGGGAGAGGAAAGAAGGCAAGTATGGACATGGAAGAAAGAGAACAAAGGCAGGCTGTCACATGGTCACTACCTATCTGTTTTTTAAGATGTAACCACCTAGTTATCCTTCCTGAACTGGGTGGTGAAGTCCCAGCAGTATCATACTATAACACAGAATCCCTTTGATAGAAATAGGAGCAACAGTGGCAAAATTTACCACTTCCTTACCAGACTAGGCTTTGACTACTGCCACAGCACAGATATCTACCACACATTAAGCTATGCAACTTGTCCTCAAGGCCACAGCACAGGCATTGGCCAACCTTATTTATTGGTAAAGGCAAAGCTGTCTTCTTTTTCATAATAGGAACATGCTATGTTTGGTTCAGTTGTGTCTCATCTCACACTGTTTTTGCATCAAATACAATCTTAACGTAACCCTTTAATAATGTCAGTTCATATTTTGTTACGATTTCAGGCTTTTTCCTTGTATATTGGACAAATTGTTTGCTGTACTCTTAGTCAACGTTTTGTTACCCTTGACAACAGCTCAAAAACTCCTTTCCAAATGCCCTAGCATTTTCCTTCCCTTTAGCTCAGCAAAGCCCAGGTGATGTTCTGCAAAACAGAGGGACCATTTGACAAGAGCATTGAAAACAAAAGTTGGCAAGCAACCACCAGCAACAGAGTGGATCTTTTCAGTAAACGTTTTCAATAAATTCATAAATTTCCAAGCCAAAAAGAGAGGAAAAAAGTGCAGTCAGAGTTATAATGCTCTGGAGAATAATAGTTTGGTTGTTATTTACAGGACAAGAAGGATGTGGTTGAAGCTTTGTTACAGAGCCTCTAAAGTTCATTGCTTTTCTCCCCAGGATCTCACTTTAACATGTTGTCACTATAGACATTCACATACCAACAAACTGATAGCAAGCATGTAGTTCTTTCAGGCAGCAACTGTTGCAATATTTTATTTTTTTTTAATACTTCCTCAGAGTGAAGAATTTGTTCTTTATTAAAAGAAAAAAAAAATCAACATGGTTTTGAAGCCTTCTGTACTAAATATATAAAGTTCATATGATCAATGGATTATATAGTATGTCAGATACAGAGTGTTGCTACATGCAGTTATTAAATCTCAGCTACACTTCAGTCACAACAAATACTGCAACACCAATTGTATGGGAGGAGAGAATAATCACAATTTTCAAGCTAAAATAGCTCATTCTTCTCATTGATGTCTTGTGCTTCAGGCTTATAAACCAACAGTGATGTCAGTGCAGTCACTAAATTACCAAGTGACAGAAAACTTCAAAACTCAGCAAGAGGCCCTTAGGAAAGGGATACAACTGCCAAATTAAATCCTTCACTTCCGCTCTTTCAACCACAAAGAAAGCAGGATGCTTCAGCTCACTAGTCACAATGCCTCCAAAGCAAAAGTACTCAAAAAAGAAAAATTAAAACACTGTAACATTAACTTTTGATATGTATACCCATCTCCACTCAAAGAAGGCTCTTAGGATCATTTTTCCTTATGAAGGAGCTGTAACAATAATTTTATTTAGTCTGTCCTTCAACCACAATAGAATAACATTTTTCTTGCATTTAAAAAAAAAGCCACAACCCATCTAAAATTACCTCTTGTCCAGCAAGAAATAATTTGAGACTACTGAACTGCAGCAAAAAAAAGTCCAGATATTTAAATTAAAAAAAGAAAGGCAATGCTGCTTCTAAGATATGAGAATGTACACTCCAGAGATGGCAGAGTCTGTCCTTTTGGGGAAGAAATCATCAATAGTGTTCAGTTATAATCCCATTTTATGTCGTTTCTATTTAATTTTTTTTTCCTGAATAATTTAAGCTGTAACAATGGCTGGCTCTGAGGAGCTTCAATGCATGCCAGAAGGTTAACTCTTCAGAAAAGAAAAAATCCAACTCTTCTGATAAAAGGAGAGGCCAAATAAATTAAAATTTTGGCAGATGTGAAGAATAGGCAAAATTTATCTTTGGTGTAACAATAGTTTATTTCACTACCATAACCACAGGAAAGAATGCTAATCATTATTTTAAAAATAATGAGTAAAATGTGTTCTCATTTCAATGAACTACAATTGATTCCACAGCACTTGAGAAATTAGGAGAAAAGGGGAGAAAGTCCAGCACACTTGATTTTGTGATAATATACATTACTTTCACTAAAGACAAATGCAATGATGGTTTATGTTTTGAAGATTTATTTAGCCATGAACACTGGCACTGCAATGTAAGCCCAAGTGTGTACCCCAAAATTGTCACACCATATATTGTAAAAGCACCTATCTGGACCCAAACTGAAACTTCACAGCAGCTCACTTCTCCACTATAAGCCAGTATTCTATCCCCTCCCTGGAGCTCTGGAGGCAAACAAAAGCCATAGCTGCAAATGAAGGGTAATTGCGAACATAGCAATTTCCAGAGAAACTGGATCTAAAAAGTCCTGAAATTCAGTCAGAAATACCGATGCTTACAAGAATAAACTTCATTTCATCTTAAGACTGTAAAATTAGATAAAAAAGTGTAGACCTGATTTTATCTGATCAGCTGCTAATGCTTTAGCTGCTCAACAGGGTTAATCAGACATACATAAAACTATTTCCTGGCACTTTTGGAAAGCTTCTTTGGTGATGATTCCAACAGTATGAAAGGTTTCAATTTTGCTGAGTTTATATTGGTCTAAAGTGTACTGAATTTTATTTTATCACGCCCTGTGGGACACATTCACTCAAAGTCTTTTTTAAGACAGCTTAAAGCAAATCTAGCAACCAGTCTGCTCCCATCTATGAACATTGAAACAAAGATTAATAAAGAATAAAGCAATGAAGTAGAAAGAAAAACTTAGAATAAATACCTTTTGTAAAAACAGCACAAGTATTTATTTTGCACATGCTTTATAGGGAGCTTTCTGATCAGGACAAGACAGCTAGGAGCATTGCTAATTCCAAGGAATACTGTACTAAGGCAATCAAGCTTCCTCAGAAACACACAACTGGAGCAGTGTTACCAAGGTCCAGTATCAAAATCTTGAAGTATAACAAAGAGCATGGCAGGCAGGGAAGATGCAAAAAGCCCAAGGTTTCCCATGCACCGTTCCAGCCACTTTCTCAGAAAAGTTTTGCACCAAGTTCCATGTCCCTGGGGTTAAACTGCTTGTGTGGCTCAACGTGAGCTTTGGTCTCCCTGTGTAACTAGAAAAAGGCAAGCAGATGTCAGTGGCAGCAGATCAATCAAAGCAAGAGTTCCATCAGACCAGCCCAAGGCTGCATGCTTGGCTACTCCAGCATCTCATCCTTAGCCACTTACATTGCCTGAACAGCAGAACAGCTCTCCTGTACTCAGAAATCAATAGAACCACAAGAGGCATGATGCTGGGCCAGATGGCCACTTCTGATGAGAATATCACAACTGCTGTTATAATGTAGAACAGCTTTAAAATACTTGTCAATCATCACTTTTGTACTCACTTTGTGGTGGACTAGTAATTCTAAAGTAAAGTATGAAGAAGAACTGATATTCAAGGTCTCAATTCCACACTAGAGGCCAAGGTTATATGTGTCTTTTGCAATGAGCTTAGATACTCCTAGAAATAATTCTTTTCAATTACTGGGATTTTACACATTCTATTTTTAGATTAAGCCTGAAAAAAAAAGCAACTATACTGTTGGGAAGGAGGTGAACAATTACTACAGTCCCACATTTTCTACACACAGATGTAAGGTTGACTGCATAAGTGTCCTATAGGGAAACACTGGATGTGTTTTTGCCCTATATGGAACTCCCAAATATAACTTCTCAGAAATCTCTTTAAAGTATTTTCTTCTGCATACAGTCACTTGACTTTTACTTGTTTTAGTGAACAGCTTAATTGGGAAGTTACCCCAACACACTAATTAGATTTATTCATTTACAGAGTAAATTTTATTCCTCATTACTTAGTAAGTTGCAAAAACATTACAAAACACTGCCCTGGTGTTGCTACAGGAAAGGACATAGATGCACTGCCTGCAGGTTATCATGTCTGAAGCAGGTGAATTGTGGGATGCGATGGAGATAACCAATTGATCTTTTCATCTGTGTCACTCATTCCCCATGGCCAGCAGAAAACAGATGACACAGGAGAGTGAAAACTTTTGTATATGCCTGGCTGCTGTAACATCCATCTCCCTGAACTGCAGGTATTCCAAACATACTGGGGAGGCAGTTCAAGAAATGCCAGGAGCCTTTCCTCGCTAAGCAGTAACAGTGGGATAACAGAAGAGCAACTTCATTCTTTGTCCTAACTCACCCCAGTCTCAGTCCTGAACCTAGTACTTCACACTAGCAAATCTGAAGAAAGAAGCATATACTGTAATGTCTTATGAAATACACCCCCTGATGAACACTCAGACCTTAGAATACTTTGGCTCAGCAACTTATGGTGTAAAGTAAGGGCTAGCAGAGCTTGCACTGACTGCACAGTAGACTATACACAGAGTTGTAATATGTACAACATTCTCAAAGAACCAGATTCAGTCCAAAGGGGTATGGCCTTTGTATGACTTTCTTAACTCTCAATCTGGCAAAAAGTAAACTCAGTATAGTTAAAGCACTTCATTTCCATTAAGCAATACAATACCACTGCATTGTTTCATAAATATTTCTTCTGAGCACCTAATCTCTAAACACTTTCAGTCCTTGATCTGTAGTATAGTGTGCTTGGCCAGCTGCCTGCTTTGCAAGCCATTCTCCAAAACCACAGGGATCATGCTGTAGAGAAGAAATGGGTGATATTTGCTCATGAAGAGACATTGCACAGTCAAGTCCAAGAAGGTGAATTAAAATATCCATACAGGTTTGAGCTGCTGTTGGCAACCAAGTGGAGAGAAATTAATGACAGAAATTCAGAATAGAGTGATCTATATAGGCAGAGATGGCAGCTTCTCTTTATCAAACAGTTTTAGCAAGCACCTGGATTTGCTAATCTTCAACCTGGCATAGATAGGCATATTCAACTCTCTGATCTATTATAAAGACATTTTCCCAATAAGAAGCAACAGGCAAAATGAAGCCCATTGCCTTTCTAAAGCCTCTAGAAATAGATATAAAAGTGGCCTTTTAAACTTTAAAAGTCCTGTCAGAAGCCCTAATCTTCTGAAGCATGATTTGTTCCACAAGCAGAAAGAGGATCTTTCTTTCACTAATGTGTCCCAGCTACAGCTTTGCACTGTTTCAGCTGCTGCTAAGACACTGGCATTTTATTTATTCTCTTTTAACACTCCTCCAAGTTTATACTCATGGCTCTCCTGCATCCCTGGAACATGTAGCAGTTATGGAACAGTCATCTTCCCAAATTCTTGAGTCAGATTTCTAATAGCGAGGTTTAGTGTTTTGTTTTCTTAAGCTCATGTTGGAACACCACAGCTACCCTTTGGGCTCAAACAACAAATTCTGCCTTGGAATCAGGGACTTTGGCCCTTAGACATAGGATCTGTCACCAAAACAACTTAAAATGCATAAGGCAGTAGATGTAGACTGTTTCCCCTTGTCCTTGACAATATGACAATCACAGGAAATAAGCCCCTTTGGGCTTAGGGAATAAGAATTACTGCTATACAGAAAGATGACAAGAGAAGTGTAAGTGGTTTAAATGTGTTTAATAGGCATCCTGATATTCAGCATTATGCAGCTGCATTTTTTTTTCTTTCAATGTATAAAAATATGAGTAAATTTCTGTGTCAAAATGTATCAGCCTCTATACATTATTATAATGGACTTCATACTTGGCGTTTTTTTCAAGAAGACACCTCATTTTTATCTTTTTTGAAAATCATGAGTTACCACGTGAAAAATGTGTTCTTTCTTTATCTAGCTGGCTCCAAGAAAAAAAAAAGAAAATAAAAAATTTAAGATTATATTCTCAAAGACCATTTTTCTGCTTTGGAAAATGCTTGGTTTTTAACAACTTGCCCTGTGCAAACATCTCCCTTTGTAAAGTAAGAATTGTCTTAGATCCCCTAGTTATTGCTTGGTAGCTCACAACCACTATGAAAACATTCAAAGTAATAGACTGGTTTTCTGTGAAAGACATTTTAGTCTCTCAGACTGTATTAGAGAACTGTTCCCAGGAAGAGTGGTAGAGGAATATTATGGGAGTTCCTGTTCTTTGTCATGAAAGAATGGAAGGGTTTGTGGTACCTCTTTCTCCAGTTACTCAAGAGGAAGGTAGCCGGGGCAAACAGCTCGGATACAGCAAAGGCACAGACACGGGAGGTTATGTAAGCACAGGCAAAAAAATGTAATCTTGTTACTATTGTGGTGTTTTCCGGAAGGATGCAGGGACATTTTTTCCACCTTAATTTATGGTTCCTGCTCTGCACTGGGAGCTGAACATAGTACGCATTCTCACCTGGTGCGAAGAATGAGAAAATTCAGAGTTAGATGTTGTTTCCAAACCCTTCAGGTCTACCTCACACATGCCAAATCATTTCCCCCATTGATTCTGGGGTTGATGGGTCCTGGCTAAGATGAGATAACAATTTACAAGCATTTTCCATGCAATTCTTTCACCTCTGAGAGGAAACCTGAAACTATACCTAAAACAGTTAAAAGACATTAAGTACATAAAGTATTACTGCATAAAGTTAATTTGTTATTGCAGTTAAACTCTAGAGTAAAAATAAACCTCAAAAGTCGAGTCCTATTGTATTTATAATGTGAACTGTACAAGCTCCAGAACTCAGAAGCATTCCTCCTGCAGCTTCAGTAAGAGAAGAGAGATCAAATATCAAGAGAATATCCTGTCTAGTCAGGTCAAGGCTTAGATAATATTACCAATAACAGTTCTAACACTCATTTCTTGCATGGAAAGGGAAAAATAATCATACATTATATTAATAATTTTTGTCAGTATTGTCCTCAACACTTATCTAAGCCCTCCCAGGCAGAACGTGTTTTTTTGTTATATGTCTGGTCAGGAAAAACAGGGAGCAACCTTTTTCTTGAAGGTCTATAAAGCATGATCTGCAAGGAAAGAATGGAAATAAATGAAGTTTCAGTCCAGAGACTGCTGGAAGACACGGTAATAATCTTTATATGTAAAGCAGACAAATGGGAAGAGGAAAAGAATCAGATTTTCTACATTTCCTGATGGGCATGGCAAGAACTAATGGACTTGAAGTAAAGCAAAGACTGTTCAGCAGGACAAAGCTTTAGCTTTACTTGGAGGTGGAGACTGAAATATCTCTAGAGCTGTGCCTACATTAGTAAATAAAACTGTGCTCAGGAATATTCAAGACACTAGAATTTCATCACTGGCAGTGTCAAACTATCAAAGCAGGTTACCTGGCATGTCTCTGTGCCAGCCCAGATGCTCACAAACAGCTCCAGGAGGCAATGCTCATGAGAGAGCTCATTCCTGGGCCATTCCCACACAAACCCCCGAGGAACACTGCTCATAGATTTTTCCATCACACTTATTCTCAGAGCCCAGCAAAGTTTCTGAGCACTTTTGTTGGTATTGTAGCCTTATGATCTTTATTTCAATGACTACTTCAAATACTGGGATGATGTGCATTCAAGCTCTCATAATAATATAGCACTTTCATTTCACAAAGTGGTTTCCTCTACCAACTGAGAAGAATGTCAGACATGTATGTTGTTTGCAAGGAGTAATCACATAGGGGTTACAGCTAACGAAAAATAAAGACTGAACTTACTGACATATATATGCAATATAATGCTGTTATATTCCAGCATCATCCATGTGTGAATTCTTCATTTCTTTAGTTATATCTGGTACTGATTGCTTTTTAGAAAAAAAAGTGAGTCTAGATGGCTCATAAGTCTATTCAGACAGAGACTCGTAACAAAGAGAAGTCACATTATTTAGCTAAGCTTCTGAGCACATGTATTGTGCAGAGCCCATCCAGATTCTTTTGTGGATTGTGATTTTGCAAGCTGCTTTTTCTTTTCCAGCTAATAATCCTCTTTCTCAGCCACCAGAGAGTCAGTTATTGTCTTTCAGCATAAGAGCCCAAATGATGAAGGATGGACACAAGAGACCCAGGTTAACTGCTCTGTCCAGATCCTGGCTTTCCAGCAGCCATGCTAGGGGTACAGATGGAAGGAGGAGACATCCACAGCTGGCCTTCAAGCCAGACAAGAATAGAAAGAAATCTCTCCCTTAAAACCTGAGTGCCTTTTAATTTCTGGCACACAGCTGCACTCTCTCAAACACAGGCTGTGTGACTCTTAAACAAAAGTAGACAAAACCAATGAAGAAAAAACAGTTATTGCTTGCTAGTATATGAAAATGTCACTCTCTCCTGTTTATTCTTACTTATGATTTCTACTTATTTTTTCATAATATTTTGCATTTTTATTTCATTAACAAATGTATAAAAAGAGTGTCTGCTTGGAGAAGCACTTGCTCGGAAATCATGGAATGGTTTAAGTTGGAAAGATCATTCAGTTCCAACTCCCTGCCATGGACAGGGACACCTTGCTCTCGGCCAGGTTGCTCAAGACCCTGTCCAACGTGGCATCTTTAGGTATCACTTCTTGTTCATAAACCCATTAAACTTCTTTAGCATAAACTCATGCTAAAGTGGCCCTACTCCAAAAGCTGTTATATCAAGGAGCTATAACTCTAAATCACATGGCCTTTCCTGGTACTCTTCATTAGTGGAAGACTAATACATAGCTGGCCAGACACAGAAAAAAAAAAAAACAAAAAAAAACACCACCTTTTTCTTATCTAATAACATTAGCATTTTGGATTCTTTTACCTTTTTTTTTCAGGGACAAAGGGTAGATTTTCACAGAAAAAATTTAAAAAATGGAAAAAAAAATCCGGGTAAGTAGAAGCATATGTATTGCTCACCACTTTCACAACTTCAACCATAATCCCACTATGTTATATTTTTAAACAAAACTATGACCTAAAAAAACAGGTTTAAGGGTTTAAGTTTCAAACCAAAATGTCTCTTCAACTTCAAATTTTCTCTTCCCAGATATATTTCATAAAGTGAGATTCACCTAAGCTGAACCACTGGTAACAGAAAATCTTTATTTCCATATGTCAGTTTCCTGAATCTACCACTGCTTTATTGCAGCAGACGACACTCCACCCTACTCATCAATGCAGACTAACGAACAGTTTGGGCTTTACACTGCCCTAATCCTGCTGCAGCATTTGCATCCCAAATCTCAAAATAGCCTGTTGGATCCACAAGATGCTTTGCTCTTTGTATTGTCCTGTCTGGGGCAGAGACGATGCGTGAGATATGGCCATCAGGGTTAGAATGACTGCTGAATAATTAAAAATGCCTAACTGGAGGGAGAAATGTATTTTAATGCTCCTACAGGCTCCAATAAGGTGCTAATTTCAGTTAATTATAAGCACCTTGAATGGGAAAGGATTATTCATCATACTCTAAAGAGGACTGACAGGTAGCATGCAATACATATGCAAAGTTTTTCTCTCTTCTGTTTACTAATATCCTCACTGTCAATGATGGAACTTCCATAATTTCTCACAGGAAAACTCAGAAGCCATGGTCTGGAGAGAAACATTACAATTAGAGTCAGACAAAAATATTCCAACCTGATTTTTTTCCTTTAGCAAAATGCTGGTTCCATGAAATCAACACATTCCCACAGTACTTTCTGATTTCATCAGATACTTAGAAGGAAACCAGCTGCCTGGTTCCCTGCCAGCTGGCCTGCTTGCCCAGCAGCCCACCTTGCAAGCATCCATAGAGCCAGGATCAAAGAGGCACAAGCCACAGTGTTCAGGACTTCTCCACTCTGCTCATCAAGACACTTAGATTCAGGAGATTTGCAGCCCAATCTCCTGTTTGCCCAGCAAAAAGCCTTGATCCTCCTGGGGCCAGGGATGAGGATCCTTGAGAAGATTGAGGGTCCAGCACCAGTTTTGTTTTGAAAACATGTGGAAGGAAAAGTTCCATCCATGAGATGAATCTTTTAAAGGTTTGTTCCAACACAGAGCCATTTATTTATTTATAGATTTTCCCACAGAACATATACATTAAATGCCATCTAGTGCTGCATTACAGTAAGTCACTACCAGATACAGTCATCACTGCTTTTGGGTTGGGAGAAGATACACACCATCAGATTTAGGAGAGGCAAGTGACATCACATTTACCAGGGCTCCAGGTGCCCTGTAAAAACACAGAAGAGGGCTAGGGACAAACACACAAGAACCTGTAAAGTCAAAGTCTGACTGAGAAGGATTCCCACTTAATACACACTGAGTGAGAAAAGACAATGTATACTGCTGAGGACAACAGGGAAGAAAAATAAAAGAGGAAAAAAATATTCAGAATTGTTCAAGAAATAAACCTGAGAGAGAAGACCATCTTGGTCAAGAACAGGAATGAATTATTATCAACAAAAAGATCAGCCAGAAAGACGTCCTGACCTAGACTATGGTTTTCTGAGCTTCCTTCAATTTCTTCACAGAGGAATCCCATGGTTCCTTAGCAAAGGCTCTAAAGAATTTTGAGCAAGGGGAAACCCTTTATCAATGAAGCTATTGTCACACAGAAGTGACAGGAGGCAGAAATATGTGTATGGTTCCCATGTTTTCCAGCTGTAGTAGTTACTGGGCAGTAAATGATAGGGTAGTTGAAAAATAATAAATGAGGCTCACCACTGGACAGTAGTTGTCACATCACTTAAGGCAGACTTTAAATTGTACACAGGCTGCTGTATGAGAGCAGGGATCAGGGATACTACAGGACCTGCATTAGGGATGCAAGTCTTTTGCCTCCTCAGCTCAGACCCAGGGATGCCTATCATCATTAATATTCTTTTGCTCAAAGTAAATAAATAAATAAATAAATAAATAAATAAATAAATAAATAAATTGCAGCTCATCTCCTGCCAGGTTTTTAAATACTTGCAAGGTAATAAAAAACTTCATAGTAGAAAGTACTCATCATTCACTGATCACCGTGTCAAACCAAAAACAACCAACACTGCTGGGAAATTCAGTATGTTACTGATGCATCTCTCCAGCCAACAAAATCTCCAGCAAGTCACTTCATCTGCAGAGTTCATCATTATAGAAAAACATGCCTAAAGGCTCCTTTTTTCAAAGGCTAAAGCCAAGGTAACTGAGTACAACTCCTGCTCAGTAACTATTACAGATAAGATATCTGGGACACTGAGCTTGTCCTGGACATCACTTACATTCCATAGTGTGAGTCAGAGAAAGGAAACTGAGCTTGTCTCAGGCACTATTTGCATGTGACCATGGGCAGCCTTGAGTGTAAAGGAAGCAAATAACAAGGATTTTGGCTATCAATACTTCGTAGATAAGATTGTTCTGACACCTTTGTTCAAAGCTGATAAGCCTCCACAGGAATATGAAAGAATGATTCAAGGATGAGCTGACTCACACCAGGATATGAGGGACAAAGACCACCTGAAAGACCCTTGGGGGAACCCAGATTTGGAACTGCACAAGGGCTCACTGAAGTATGCCCATCATTATCATAGTAATGCCTCTCTACACTTTGTATGCAAACTATGGATAACAACCCAAAAGAACATGAACGTAAAAGTGCAGGGCTCAGGTCAGAGGGAATAGCTCCCACCACTGAAGATGCCCTGCATAAAGAGAACCCTCATGTTGTCACTGGATCCACAGATGATGATATTTCTCTTTGTCACCTTTTCTTTTTCTCTAGCTTCTCTCCTCTCTTTTTCATTAAATATTGACTAGGTAAAAATACATGGTACAGGACTTGTCAATCCAGTTAAAGTAATCATTGTTGAGTTATATCTAACCACATGCCTTGTATTTTGCATTAATAAATCATAAACCCAGTTAGTTGGTGTTGTTTCAACTTAATTCAGTTACAAGGGTATCACAGACTCAGTTGTTGGTCCCAGTGGAAAGCAGATAGTCCTAAACTGCTCCTTTTAGGTTGCCACAGATATACCATGCCAACATAGTTATACTGAATAAACCATTGACAGACTTAGAGAACAAATGGCCTCAAATCTGAGGCCACAAGAAAGGCAGAGTCCACAAATTACTGTGTTGAAAAGAAAGACTGTGAATTGATCATGTAAGCATACTCAAACATTAGTTTTGAACACTGAAGGTGAAAGAACGTTTGTTCACCAAAGGTCACTTTTCCAGCTTGGAGGGGAATTTTAAAGAACACATGTTGGAAAATTTGCCTCGGCATTTGTGTTATTTCACCCCTGGGCATCATTTGGAGTGTAAAGCAATTAGTCTGGTAGCCAATGAGCATCCTGGTGTTGAAACCCTCCAGGAAAATTCAGCATTGCTTAAAGTAACAATACCTCACTGCTGGACTCTGTTCCTCATGAATAAGTATTTACTCTTTATTAAATAAAGTATATATATATATATGTATGCATATATATGTTCCAAGCTAGAAGCTGAGCAAGCCAAACTTATATATATAATACAGAATCACTGCCAGTAGAAAGAAGGCAACTGCAACTGTTAATCTTGAAGCCATCACTTTTGGAAAGAGGGGAAAATTAATGACAACATTGTTTTAATGGGTGGAGATCAGTGTGAGTGCATGTCTGGAAAAGAAGCCACTGACCAGCTCCTTTGAAACAAATGTTTGGTGTGAACAAGGCATCCCACACCCAGCTACGATTTCGCAGGGATTTCTGTAAAGGAAATATAATTGGAGAGGCTGTAACAAAGGACGTGGTAACATAATTAAAGAGTAAGTCTGATTGCCATCCAACCACATTTTACTATTTTCGTAACTGTCAATTTAAATGAAAAGTTGATGCAAAATATCTTTTTTTCATTTAGTTTTATATAATGGAGGCAACCTCCTTGAGATTTGGTGCCTCTCCAATGTTTATCACACCATCTATTATCCAGATTTCCAGTTTACAGAGATATATGATAAGCACAACTGCTAAATCATGTTACTTTGCTGGCAAGAAATAGCATTTATCATATGTAAAAGGATTTCAGTGGCTGATTTATTCAGGTCATTACATTAGTTACTGAATACAACCAAAAAGAAAAAAAAAACCAAAAAAACAAAGTTTAAGCTATGATAACTATATAAATGTTTCTAATGTTAATGTGTCACTGAAAGTTATTTTTATAATCGATATACTGTACTACTCTAGAGCATGTTTCTTCCAAATATATGCCCCATATACTTGGGGTTTGCTGCTAAAGTGATATGAAGTGTCCTTAGGCCATCCTAAATGCAGTGTCTGATTCCCCTTTTGTTGAAAGAGCTTTCTTAAGAAAAAACCTCCTGAGGATCCAGTATAATAATATACATTGAAAGCATGGCTGACCCATGCTGAGTTTTACACACTCCCAAATTCTGAGAGGTCCATTGAAGATTTCCTTGGAGGAGTTGGATACACACACTGTGTCTACATTGATATATTCAGATTAAAGTAAATATTATATGTACATTACTGTATGCAGATTACTTATGTGAAGATAAAAAATAATACAATATACTGCTCTCATCATATGCAATATTGAGTATTCACCTGTGCAAAAGAACAACAACTTCCCCTGTTCATCGGAGGAAAATTCAGTGGCTGCAAGCAGGTCTCAGATATTTCGTGGAACTGGCATGCTTCTAGAAGATGATAATACAGATTTTCTTCTTCATATTACAGGGGTCTGTCAGATGTTCTATGGTGATACTTGAGAACTAGTTACGGACTGCAAGGGTTACAGATCACATACTTACTTAGGCATTCTTAGAGCAAGATTTGCAACACCGAACAATAAAATAAGGCTCCAAACCTAAGTTATTTAAAACACAGGTTCCCAAAACTCATAATCCCAGGGAGATAAAGAAGGAACAAAAGCATGAACAGTAACCTAAGCATTCACTGGTGGCATGGAGGTAGGTGAAGGAGAAATAAGACCCTGAGCTCCATTGGAAATAAGGACACTGATTCCATTTTCACCATCAGGCAAGTGTTACATCAGCTCCACAAACCCCTCCAGCCTTCATGTGTTCTTGTGATCAAACTCTCCCTCTGCCTGCATGCCACATGTGGTGTACAAAAGCAATGCAAGGTCAACACTGGAAGACATAAAAACCTAGGAAACATAAAACAGAGATATAAAGTGTGTGGAGAGGAAGAGGGATTGTCCTGGGGCTATGAAAAGAGATCAAGACAGCAGGACTGCCAGGAACTGTGGGTTTACTTCAGTGTATAGCTCACATCATATAACCAAGGAGAAAAGGAAGGAAAGAAAAAAGAAAAAAAAAAAGAAAATAGAGTATCTTAGCTTATTCTGCATATTTCTTGTTATAATAACCCAATGGTCAAGACAAAATATGCAACAGTTCAACTAAACACAGAACTGGTAAGACCATGGCACACTCATTGCTTAGTTTGTGCTAATGACAGGCTGAGATAAATGATTAAGAGGATCCTTTGAAGGATTTGTGCGCATGTTTTCAGAGCACCTTCCAGCGAATGAAGAGCTCTAGAGCTAATAGGCAACTTTGCATACTTGAGTTTTGGTTTTCAAGGTGTTCACAAGGAGAAATGATTTACTGATATCAAAACCTCAGTCAGAATCCATCCTCATTAAGTTGAGGACTACCCAAATTTCCACTCCCTAGCTACGTGATTTGGTAGAGAAGCTGAAAACAATATCCAAATTTCCACATAGTAGGTGACATTGGGTGTTGCAAAAGCATAAATTAAGAGAGTCCATTTTAAAAATTATCAAAAAAACAAGCAATCTGTAGTAACTGGTAAGTAATAAAACTCTCAAGATGCTGGAAAATAGACCACGTCTGCAATTTCTCTTACCATACCCATTAGCTACTAAAACCTTTGAACATTTCACAAGACCACAATTCCCATCTCATTACAACAACAGGTATAGTAAGGATGATAAAAATTCAGGAACCACATGGCACCTTTTACTTAATAGTAGATGCATTTGAATTCCAGATCTACCATTTTCACTGTTACAGTTATCAGATAAATACCTCTGTAATAAAACACTTCATGGCAACTGTAATAAGCAGCTAAGGGAAAAGAATTATACAACTGGGCAATGGACTGAGGCAGCAGAGGAACCAAGAGTTAACATGTGATTGTAAACCTGCTAAGAAAACCTACTATGCACAAGTACTGGATGCTAAGGCTCTCTGTGCCAGAAGGAGCAGAACAGGACACCTATCAATTTGAAGCAAAGAAAATGAGGTTGAAACATTAAGCACTTTTTTCTCAGAATATTGCAGAGAAGCAATGCACATATAGAGAGATTATGCAAGCTTCATCACCAGGCTTAAGATTAGTGTGGGCTGTGCAGAAGAATAGACTAAGGGGCATCTTTAGCTCTCTTCTAACCATACATTTTTCTGATCAAAAAGCTGTAAAGACAAGAAGCTTAATTTTACATTGATGGGGCTTGTGCCATGAAATATGACAACCAGTTCAGCTGGTGGTATTTTATCGCTTTGCGTTAAGATTCAGCAAAATTCCCTGAGGAATTTCAGCAAAATTTCCCAAGAAATCACAAGATGCAGCAGAGACACACACATACCCCTGTCAGCTAATTGCTCTGCTCAATGGTGTACCTACACTGATTTTCTAAAACAAATCTGAGCTACAAGTTTCAGAGGTATTTCTTTATTTAAAGTAAAATCAAGGTTGCAAGATAAAATGGGGAAAAAGAAAAGCAGGGTAGATGGAGATTTCATAAGTGATGGGTGAGGAGTAGAAAGGTGAACAAGAACAATACATTTTTAAAAAAGAAAGTGCAAAAAACACGCGAGAAGCAGAGTCTGGAAGACCCCTTCTCTACCTCACGAACTGTTAACCTTGGCAGTGAGCAACCATCTGTAAACTGGATTCCAACCAAGTAAAATAGTAAGCAGGATTTTAATCAAACCCTACATGCTAATAATGCTAGGCAAAATACTGAGAGATATATACAAACATAATTTATCATCATGCAAGTTCCTTTTTTTTTTTTTTTTGATTTTTTGCTTTCTCTTAAGGTGGGTTTAATGCTTATGAATGTTTCTAGATTTATGACCCCAGACTGAAGTTTTCTGGCTTTTCCCCTTACAGGGACAGATAAAGCAACCTGGTCTAGTCTGAGGTGCCCTTTCCCATGGCAGTGGTGTTGGAACTAGATCATCTTAAGGTCCTTTCCAACCCTAACTATTCTATGATTGTATGATTTACTGAATCTACGTGTAGCATCCACTTAGGTGTCTGGAAAACCCAGAACACAGCTGGCCCAAAGGCCAAGAAGTTGAAAGTCTTGCATTCTCTGAAATAATCCTGTTCCTTCTGCATTGACAGCTCAAGAACAGTTGAAAGAAGCTGTGGTTCATTACTTGAAAAGCAAGCCTGTAGCTTACAACAGCTCAGAGCTGACACAGATATTTTAGTTACATGTAGAGTCAAAACGAAAATTAAAACTTCAGTTTTCAACATATTAGCAGGAAGAACAGAAAGCTTTACAAGCACTGAGATTTTGCCCACTAATCAATCACACATTTTCACAATATGAACTTGTCTTCAGAACTACCATTAGATGACCTGTAAAAATGTAATGTGAAGTTTTGGTCTAGCCATGAAATGAGAAAGACTCTTGATCAATGATGTTATAATTTAAAATAGAGTACATCTTCAGAGACTGGTCAGATCAGAAAGAAAACAGATGGAAATTGTGAAAGAAAATCCAAGTCAGGCTAAAAAGTGATGGAGAAAACAAAAGCACCATGAAGAATAGTGTTCCTTGCTGGCAAAAGAAATTCACAATCACCTCCCTTCTGCAGATGGCATGCTGCTAGGAGACACAGTCCTTCATCAAAACAAATGGGACAGAGCAGACAGAAATGAAAATGGGGTGTTAAGGTTTTGAGTTAAGAAAATGAAACAGCGAGTATCAACATAAACACAAATAATGGTTTTTACCAGTAAGGAAAGTAAGTAAAGGAAAAGTTAGAAAAAAAGTAAAGTAAGGAAAGTATGGCAAACTAAATGAGCCCCAAAGAACACATAAAAAAATTATTGACTATAACATGAGAAATAAAATCTACAGAGCCACAATAGATACAACCCTTTCAATAAAAGTAAATGGAATTTTCCTAGAATGGGACTTTATAGAGTAATAATAAACTTAACATAGGAACCAAAGCCTAAAGGTTGATGTACACATTTGGAAAGGCCACAAACATGGAACAGAGGATACTACAGATACTAAAAACATAAATGACACAACTATTGTTTAAAGCTATTAAAAGACAGAAGATATTTCATTAAATTACAGTGCATCTGATGAAAATTTTAAAAAGTCAGTTTGTACATTGTGGTAGAACTGTGTAAAAATGAGGGATAGGTATTCGATAATTTCTGATATCCATTCAGTCAGTAGAAAACAAAATCATCCTGCAAATGGCGTCAGCAGGAAATAATTCCTTGGTACACAATATTATGCAGCTCTTACAGTAGATCTTGGTTTTGAAACATGGGTGGGGCTGCCATAAGCAAGACTCAGGTCTCCAGAGCCATGATACTGTACACTATGGCAAATCCTACACACCTGCTACATCTCTGCCTTTGTTTGACTCAATACTATAAACAATCAGTGCATGTAAGCTCATCATTCTCTTAGAAAGCCTGAAAATTGCAGCAATAGACCATTATTACAATCATTATAAAGAGAATTTTGGAAATTATCTTCCTTTTGATATAGGCTCTTTCCTGCTGTGCTTCAAAAATGCACAATTGCTGAACCTAGAAGGGTAAATCATCTTAAGGAAGAAATGACAGCTAATTCCTTGAAAGAGGAGACAGCTTGTTTCATCATACTGCTAATCTTTGTGATTTTATATCACAGCTTTCATTTCATTTCACTGTAGAACAGACACCTGAAGAATTGTGAAAGAAATTATTCTTTTTGTAGCTTCAGAATTTTAAAAAATTGCAGTGATTCAGTAACATAGTTCTACAGTATTTCAGAGAAAAGCAGCAAAATCAGCCTCATTAAGAACAAAATTATTTAAGTGAGGCACTTAAAACCTTATTTAGGACTCCATACAGAAGTGTATGATGGTGACCTCCAAATAACCCCTGAGTTAAATGCAAACCTGGGTCTCAGCTGCTTTAACAGCTCCATAATTCCAACACAGCCAAGTTTTCCTCCTGGAGTTTCATGATGATTTTCATTTATTCTGGAGAAATAAGTAAGACATCTACAATGACATCATAATTTTCCCAGTGCAAGACTCTTTGGAGAGTGTCCTAGCAGCTCTAGCTAGATGTAAAATAACTAAATGAAACTGTCACTGCTCATTAGGGAGAAACTGCTATGGTGATTTCAGTTTATATGTTGTTTGTTATTGTCGTGGTTTAAACAAAATCCGCATAGCTCATTCACTCACTTCCCCCCCTTGCTCCCCCAAGTCCCTTAGAGTTAGGAGCGAGAAACCAAAGAATGTAGCCCCCACGGGTTGAGATAAGAACGGTTTAATTGCTAAGGCATAACACAAATCACTACTGCCATTACTACTACAAATAATAATGATAAAGCCAATAACAAGCGAAAAGAATACAACACCCCACCAGCCACCGACCCATAACTCACTCCACCCTACCCGGCCGAGCACCGTGTGCTCCCTCCCTCCATTTCCCTCACCCTTCCAGCTCTCTCTCCCAGTTGCATCCTGGGCATCACGTGCTATGGTATGGAATACCTCATTGGCTAGCCTGGGTCAGGTGTCCTGTCTCTCCTTCCTCCCGGCCTCCCCTCCTCCACCTGGCTGGAGCACGTGCTCAGAAAAGGCCTTGAACAAAAACACCCTCAAAAAATGTTCGCTATCAAGCAACTGTTACCAGCCCAGAAGTCAAAACACAGCACTGCACCAGCTACAAGAAGGAGAAAAAATGACTGCTACTGCTGAACCCATGACATTATCCACCCCTTATTCCATACCATTCACGTCATGCCCAGATCCCACATTTTCAATACAGCATCACTCTTAAGTCCACCCCTCGATCATGAGTCAATCTCTATGTTACATTTCTGGAATGATGGCCTGAAGTATCTGAGCCCACCAGGCTCAAAATCATTCACCGTCCCCTTCAGAAGTTCTACAGCTTGCTGCTGGGGACTCCATACAGCTGCCTTCCACTTCCAATGCTTCCAAAGCACTGGAGGGGCCCAGTGGATCAGATACCTGGCCATACTGTCCCACATGCCCAGACACTCATGACTGTCCATCCTTGGGGACAGTCTCCTGGTGCTCCTATGTACTTGTCTAACCTTAGACAAAACCCAAACCTGACTCTGCTTAACTTTTGGGATCGGGGCTGATGTAGCTGCCCTGCTTGCCAGTTCTCCCACCACCAGCTTCTCTTCTCCTGAGTCCGGATCTTCCTTCTCTGCCTTGCTGGGAAATGCTGTGTGGTCTCCTGTATCCTGCTGGGGCTCGGCGGACGACTTCCGGGGAATACTCTCGGCCGTCACGGGGTCGGGAATGGCCGCGGGACTCACCTCCCCCGCTGCGTGATCCTGCTGCTCAGCTACTGCTTCTCTCTGCCCCTTCTCTGCCTCCTCCTGCTGCTCTGCCACAGCCGTTTGGCACCCCGTGCCGCTCTCCCTGGCAGCCTCAGCCGCCGGCGGCTCCCGGGGCCGCTCCTTCCTGGCTTCATGCAGCCTCACGCAGACGGAGGTGAGGACAAGGGCAAGGATGGTGAAGAGCAGCGGGACGGCCTGGTACAAGTCCAAGTCCATGGCCACGTCCATCCCCCCCTGCTGCCAGAGCCCCACCATATTACAAGCCTCTGACATAAAGTACAGTGAAACAAAAGCTTTAGCCCAAGCCCCATGATTGATAAACACAAACGCAGCTAATCCATACTTAAAGTACCTGGCAAAATCCTGAAACTGTGAGATCCAGAGAAAAAATTCTAAGAGCCAATAAATCAGCATTGTGACAAGAGACCATAAATCTGCTCAGATCTGTTCTTATCTCAAACCCTTGGGCCCCACGTTTGGGCGCCAAAAACCCATGACAGTTATGTTTCCCAAAGAATAATCACCAAACATAAAACTAACACTAGCAAAGAATAATGGGAAGAGGAAAAACATGTAGGTTCAGCACTCCTCAGAGAAAGTCACAAAACTCAGGCTGGCAGTGGTGGTACACTGTTGTCCATACAACAGATAATTTGTCTTGTAGCATATAATAACCAGCAGTTGACAGATAAATTGAAAACCACGCAGAAAACCCTTCCCCTTGAGTGACTTAGTGGCCTGGATGCTCTTTTACAGGTTCGTTACATTCCATTTGCTGTTTAATGCTAAGCTTGATTATAACAATGTCTCTCCTAATTCCTTGTCAATTGACAAACTTGATTAGCCCCTTCCCCTATCGAAACATGAGGGTATCCATACCCTACGTATCAAAGGAAGAAGAAAATAACACAGGTCTGCAAGCTGCTGATGAAGAGTTAGAGACAGCCAGGCTAGGAGATGAGAAGGCTGAAAGCTTATTGCTTCAACAGCAGCAGAGACATGGCTGTAATTCCCATCAGGGAATGAGGCATAGGGCATGGGAGCTGCTGCACAGGAGAGGCCTTCTGGCCCAGTTTCCCACACCAGCAGTGTCAGCAGCACATGCTTAGGGATATATGAACAGATTCCTCTTTCCATTATTGAATCCTTCTTGTTTCCAGAAACTCATTCTTTGGGAACACCCAGAGCTGGAAACTGCATCCACTGCACCAAAGACTGTATTTTTGCAAGATCTGGGTATTTTTTGAGGTCACATGCTTTTTCCAGGCTGTGCACCTCCCAGAAGTGAGCACAATAGTGCATGAGCACAGTGCAACCTTCTTTATTTGAGATGTCCACCAAGCAGTTCACACAAATTGAGGTGAGATTCCTCCTGCCCCCTGCTTCTTCTCCATTAAATCAACAATTTCATAGATCTCTCATTTCTTACTTCAAACACCCAGCTGAAAAGTCTTCTTCAGATTGGAGCAGGATTACGTTACCACTGCCTATCTATACCAGTGTGCCCATAGAAATGAGATCAAGAAGCTTAGGTCATATTGTACAGGTATTTTAACTGTTTTAACAATTGGATATGAACCTTCTTTTAAAAAGGGGTGAAGTATTTGATGGTTTAATGATAATTGCAAAATTAGTTGTCCACTGCAGAGTAGTCCAAAGTACTGGTAGAAAAGGCAGGGGCTTCTGTAGAGGCCAGCACTATGCCTACATGAAGTTCTCTCAATAGGGTGGAGAAAGTAGGAACTTGGGAGCCTATGAAGAAACAAAAAGCCACCAGAAAGCAAAATAAATGATTGCATGCAGCCTTGAGAGGGAGCCAAAATCCTGAGCTAAAGAACATGGGTTTGGTTCTCTGCGCAAAGAGATTATCTGTTTCTACTCCATTAGTGAGACAGGATTTGGAGATAAGCAGGACTGGCTTTCTTGGCTGAAACAACCTGCAAGTTCCCAACATCAACTAACCTTTTTAATTTAAAAAACACAAATATACTTGTACCCTCCACCTGAAAACGCAGGATTCAAGAATGACTCTTTTTCTGGGTGCTGCTGTCGATAAAAAAGAAAGCCAGATTTGAGAAGTACTGTTTGCATCTTCAGAAAGAGCAGCTAGGAAGTCAATGTCCTTGCCCAGAAGCCTGCCAAACAAAACTAAACCCATTTCATAAACATGAGTATGAAACCAACTTCCCCATTTCCAAAATCTGAATTTAAGAGAACTTTGTTGAGTGAGAAAGGAAGGCATAAGAATATGCAAAAGTCAACAACAAATAAATCAGCAACATCTATTAAGCAAGACTCCCATACCCCAAAGCATATTCATAACAGTCCCAGCCCTCATTCTTCTCCTGCCCCCATGGAGACTAATGAGATTGGGGACTAATGAGATAACACCTTCTAAGACTTGTTCAGTCCTCAGTTTCAAAGTTCCTCTAGACCGCTCTATTCTGCACATCACCCCCAAGCTGCCAGCATATTACCCCATCCTCAGAGTATGAAAGCAGAAGGGACCCCAGAGGTCTCTTGCCCATGGAGGGACACTTCTGGCAGAATGCATTCCCCTCTCATCTCAATTCACGCACACAAAATTGCTTTGATCAGGGTGACCACTCACCTTAAAAGCAAAAGTGCAATATTCCTGCACCTCAAAACGGCCCTGTGTTTTAACTTGTTTATTTCAAGTTTTTGCATAGCTAAAATCCAACCTAAAAATACCAGATGAGTGCCCCACTCCATGATGGTGCTCTTTCTCCTTGCTCTATTAAAGAAATATTGAGTTTCCTTTTCTCTAGGGCTTCATGTTGCTGAAGCCACATGAAAACAATGGTGATAACAAACATAATAGCAAGCAGATTTTGGAAATGTTTTTCTATTCTGCATCTGGCAGAAACCAAAACTTTTCAAAACACCCATGAAAAACAAAAGATAATTGCCATGGAAGTGGACACTTCTGCTACCCTTTCCTTCTCTGTCCCTTATACACATCATAGAATCACAGAATGGTTTGGGTTGGAAAGGACTTTAAAGTTCATCTAGTTCCAACTCCCTGACACAGGCAGAGACACCTTCCACTAGACCAGGTTGCTCCAAGCCCTGTCCCGCCTGGCCTTGAGCGCTGCCAAGAATGGGGTAGCCACATCCATATAAAGACATCTATGGCACTCTGCATTCACACAGCCTGCAGCAAAAGTGGGCAACATTCTGAAGGCAAAAAGCCCCATTTAGGAAAAAAGAAAATAGTGCAGTCTTAAAAGCTAAATATCTTCCCACCTCCCACAAAAATTTGTTAAATCATTGCCCTATATCCACAGTGCTAGCTTTCCACAACCCATCTTCACAGCCCCAGACCAGAACAGCCATATCTTACTCCTCTGAGCATCCCTCCATCACCCTTCAGCCCAGGATGAAAAGCTACCCTACACATCCATGTCCAAGGCACCCCTAAGAGCTCACTAAGCTGTTGCTGCCTCACACCCAAGGTGTACCAGAGGCAGCAGAGCAGAGGCAGAACCCCTGCCTGTAGGTAGAAGTAGCTGCTAATTTGGCCCCCTAACCTCTCCAAGTCCATGAGAGTGGATATGCCCTTGCTGTTAACATCCCATGTGCACCACAGTCTTTGCTGCCATGCCACAAAAAGCGTCTGGCCTTGGATGGCAGGTCAAAATGAATGGTGAGATATTTGCTTTATTCCCTGCCTTTTCATGCTCTTGGAGAAGCAGCAGGGCTCTGGTGACCAATGCTGCAAGGCAGGCAACTGCTGGGCAAGCCATCTCCTAACAGTATGCAAGCTCTGCAGCCTGATGGACTGCTCTGAGCTGCCTCCAGCATTGCTGTTGAACTTGTGGGAAACAGTGAAGACAGCGACACATTCTGTCATTTCACCATGCCCCTTTCTGTCCTGTTCCCACATCCCACCTGTCAGCATCAGTTGGGGGGACAAGTGCCTTCCCAGTGTGCAATGCACAGCATCTACACTGCGCTGAGAAGCAGCCACTTCAGTCCATCTTGCTTGGAAACTTGTGTCCTGGTCTTGGCATGCATTTCTCAGTCTGCAAGGATGCATTCATTTGCATGCTCTCACTCCTCTATGTGCATGGTGTCTCTCCATGAATGCCAAATTCTGCCTGCACCAGTGTACAGCCCCATTGTATAAGCTGCAGAGAGCTATCTGTGGTTAAGGTCACATAGGCGGTCAGATAGGCAGCAAGAACTGAAGGGAGCTGTGGTTTCTCATTACTCCACCATTGGCATGTTGCTCTGCAAGGACACAGGCCTTTTTGACCTGATCAGTCTGCTTTGTAGACTCAGTCTTAATAGCAAAACTTCATGGGCAACAGCTAACTTCCAGTGACAGAGCTCTGATTTGCACTGAGATGTCTACATAGGTACTCGACCGGGGGGGACAACAGGTTGCAGAGCCAAGTCTCTCACTGTACTTGTCCTTGATGCACTTACACCTCTGACCATCTCGCTGCCTTCTTCAACCTCCCTTTTTGCTGCCCAGGCTTAAACTCTTGTCCTTCAGTAGCTTTTAGAATTTCTTTAAAGACTTATTCTGCATGAGATGTAGTTTCAGTGTTGCTCTGGAGAATTAAGATGCAGAGATATTACCTTATTTGAACTCCAGTCTCTTAATGCTTAATCCCATAAAACTTTATTTTCATCTTTGTTCAAGTCAAGCTGAAATCTCTTGATGGCACTACAAATCACTGCTTTCCTGCACAGCTTTCTTCAGCCTATTTTCTCTGTGACCTATTTTGAGCACACATGTTAGCAGAATTGGTGCTTTGTCTCCTTAATACATTTCCCTACCTAATACACATAATTTTTTTTTTCTCAGCTGTATGATGGTTTCTCTCATTGTATTTTTGTAAAGATTTAATCTCAACTCCACAGGAGACTGGTCCCTTTAAGTAATGTATGCTAATATTTCCTGAAGTTCATTATTTATTTTTCACCATTTACCTTTTATATTTTACATTTACATTTCCCTTTTTTTTACCGTTTTCCCACTGTTATATGAAAGAAATCTCTCCTCTGTTTATTACTCCTCTTATATTTAAAAGAAAAAAAGAATATTAAGGATTAATTCACAGGGCATAAGGCTAAATCTCCAGGTACCTCCTGAAACAAAATTTTATTGACTGCCACTTGTGGAACTAGAAAGATCAGCAGATTAGACAGTAGCTCAAGGTTCAAACCAGGAGGCTTATAAATTGCTCATCTTGACATCCAAATGAACCCGTTACTCCACTTTCTTTGTGACAAACCAGTATTTTTTTATCTTATTTAAGCTGGAGAAAAAAGCAATACAGCAGAGTAATTGTGTCAGCTTTTCTTTCCAAGCACTATTACAATGGACTTATCTTCTGTTGTTCTTGTGACTCATTCTTGTGATATTTGAACCAAAAAGGTGCTGGCTGACCTGCATCAAGAGAATCAGCAATTAAAAACAATAACAAATATGCTGCAACCCAAACAATTACTTAGGAAGTAATATTTCTAATTAGAAGTAAAAGTTCTGCCCATTTATAATCTCATTTGACAAAAAAATAAAAGCAAACAAAAACAGGAAATAACAATCCAAATGACTGAAAACAAGTTCAAATGATAAGCTGAAATTTACGAGTTTCAGGTGAATTAGGCACACAAACACTGCTGAATTAATTTTTTAAACACCAAACCAGGAAGACAACAATACATGTGTATCTTTTGTAAACAATTATTACTAGAATATCCTGGGCCAAGTAAGTACCTTGTTCAAGTTAATGTGGAGTTACAGTACACTAGAAAGTATAAATAACAAAAAATTGGGGAAGACAGTGATAAATCTGAGGAGAAACTTGAGCTAAGGAAGCATGGCACATATCACAGTACCACAGGTTAGGGAGAAAATAAATATGGAAATAGCCAGTAATGTCCAGCACAGGATATTGTGCTGCTTATTCCCTGGTTTTGCATGAAACATCCAGCCACTCATGATGGATTGAGGTAGTTGAGGCAAAGAGCTGTCTCAGAAGCAGGGTTTCGTGACCTTGTTGAGAGTAGCCCTGTTATCAGTCTATAGGAAAGGCTGCCATAACGCAATAATGATCAAAACAGTGTCTGATACTAAAGGGGTGTGCAGTAAAAGTGGAAAAAGGGGGGGGAAAATGCACTTCTGGCATAAATTAGACATTAGAAGACAATCAGTAGTTTTCTACAGCCAGCAGAACTTGGCACATCAGTGTCAAATTCTACCTCAACAGGTTACTGAGAGTTTTAAAAGAGCGTCCTACAGTGACAGCCCATTAGTGGTATATCCCATGTAGGCCTATGCACAGAGGTTTTAAGTAACTGTTTTCAATTGACTCAGTTATGTTCTGCCTGGAGGGTTATCATCTCTGTTTATCAATGATTTGGGATTGATAGTGTCATCTCTGCTTAGCACGTTATTTTTCACATGCAACTGCCAAATTAATATTCCTTTTATTGCTGCCTCGGAGGCAGTGCTTGGGAAAGAAGTAAATCCAAACAAGAATCAAATTAATGGCATTCTATGCCATCTTTCAGGGAATAAAGAAGTTACAAATTATAGTTATAACACTCTGATATTATATCCTTTTACAAACCTTATTCTGACTTGGATCACTTACACGCACTGCAAGCCTTTCACTCCATCAGAGAACACCTTTCATTACAAATAACTTCCTATTTCAAAGACTAACAAATTACTTTGATGCGTTTTTAAAGTCAGTATTTTCAATCCTCCAGCATTTTTACCTGGTGGGAGATCATTAAATAGCTAAGAACAGCTTGTTTGCCTTTACAGCTGTTACCTCTTCGAGCAATCATTAGCTCCTTTGCCCTCTAAAATAGCAGTATCAGTAGCATCCACAACAAACAAGCCCAGAGTAAACAAGCAGTCTAAACTGCACCCATGCCTGTATTTTTCCAGGAAGAGCTCAGATCAGAATGGTTCTTCCTTCTCATCTATTATAGATTTCACCAAATCATTGAAAAATCGTGGCTAAGAGTGCTTTGTAATCAACAGAACAAAAGTGTCAAAAAAACAAACTAACGGACTATTAATCACATCTCTTTGATAACCCTGACCCTACTAAAGCATGGAATCTGTCCTTATTTTCTGCGGCTGAAAGCCAAAGCTGGGATCAGGAAACAACTATTTCACTGGTCAAATGTTAACATAGTACAGCATGTTGACTTTATAACCACCCTATGAGCTCAGAGAATTTAATGGAACTGTCTTTTATTTGGCTTGGTCCTATTTATTTGTATTACCAGAGTGAATAACTCATATGATCAGACATGCACTTAAGAGAACCACATCTAGACAGACCCAGAAGTGCCTGTTCTCTTTTCCACAGTAAAGCAAAATCTGAATCTTAGGACTAGCATATCTGGAGCAGTTGTTTGAATTCACACTAGAAACTTTCCCATCAGTCACTGTCAAGGCAGATGAAAGAGCAGTTACTGAATAGTAGCAGGCAAGTGCTTTCAACAGTGAACCAGACAGTAAAACTTGGTGCTGTTTATGCCAACTTAATGATTAGGCAGAGAAAGAAGTGATTATCAGAGAAGTGATACTACCAGAGGAAAAAAAAATATAATAATTATTACAATACATGAAAGTGGAATTAGCTGGTAACTAGTAAATCCATCTGGGTTAGCAAAGTCAGCTACCACTTCTTAGTACCACAGTGGTTGCTGTTTTGTCAGCCATGGTCTGATACCTTTGTCACACAGCCAAGATTTGATTGTCAGGATGGTTCAAAGCATAAACAATCCCAAAAACCTCACAGAAGATTTTGCTTTGTTGTTACAAAGACACAACCTTAAAATCCTAATTGTGGCACATGCTTTGAACTGTGGATGGTCATATCTCATCATGGACAAGTGCAGCACACTGCATACACTTATCCTTTTAACCTCAACAGTATCAACACTAGACTTAAACAGCAACATACATGAATCATGTTTCACCCTTCCAGTCCTTGTGTTACTGAAATCCTTCACAAGAACTATGCCCAGGAATTAGAATTTTCTCTGTGACTCTTTTTACACTTACATGAAATTATATTTCTGATAACACTTTCATCAGTGATTTTTTATTTTGAAAAAATCTAGAGCAAAAGTAATAACAGAATGACAGGGAAAAATGCAGCAGCATCTCTAGCACTTGGCTTGGTAATTGTCCTGTCCACAACCTTCATGTGCTCAACTTGCAGTTCCTCTTTCTCCTACATGGAATTAGTCCTTGCATTGCTCTTGTTATTACAATCATTTCATTTTGCATGAACAAACTATGCTTTATGCAAACAACACAGACAAGAAAGTGGCAGCTGTAATGGAATTAAAGGCAAGTGATGAAAGGTGGGAAAGAAGACAAATCAAAGCCAAAACTGACATCTCAGGTATTATTCACTTCATGCTATTAAAGCTGTATAGAAGCCAGTTTGTTTGCTAAATTGAGCTGCCTCACTAGTTGATGGAGAAAGGTGTGCTTTTGCCCTAAAAGCAATTCCTCTTATCTGTCTTCCAAGAGGTGACTTGGCCACTGTCTCCAATGAAAATCAAGGAGTCTAAATAAGAAGATGAGGTTCTTACTTTCCTTTTAAGATGGCTAAAATTCAGACATTCAGGCATCTGTGCTTAAACAGAAAAAAAAAAAAAAACAAAACTACTCTGTGTGAATGCTGGCTTTACTGCAAGCTTAAATAGACAGAAACCAGGTCTTCATATAGAATAGAATCATAGAATCATAGAATAGTTAGGGTTGGAAAGGACCTTAAATGTATACAGGCTCATGGTACCATTCCTAGCATTTCCATTCATTTCACATGGAATTAGTTGTTCATGCCTGAACATAATATGCCTATTAGAATAAACTGGAAATTTAAGAAAACAGACACATCATGCAAACACTTGAAAGGCTGCCAGCTCTTTTACCAATGCTGCCTAACATGTGCTGCTTAAATTTTCCTGAGTATACCTTTCTTTGTTTGTCAGAGGTATTTGTCTGATTTTCTTCTCTCTGTTTTCTATTCAATAAACTTTATTACATCATTTAAATAACACAGGTGTAATCCTGAAATATGTACTGCTTTTAACAGAGACATGAGTATATACCTGAGAAGCTTGTACTCTTTATCACTTCTCTATATAACCACAGTCACCTACAGCTGACAATGTACTTCTATATGGTGTTAATTTCCAGGTTGGAATTACTCTTCTGAACCACAGTTATCCTCTTTCAAATGTGCAAAACATTTAAGCATTGTGATTAATTTGAAGCATTTGTGGCTAGTGAATATTAACCATTCTTCAATGCCTGTGCTGGATGACAAATTTATTTATTCAAATGGGAAAAAAAAAATCTAGCAATTCAGCAGACTTTTGTTTTGGGGCTTGATTCTTCCCCCTAATAACAGGATAAATACACATAGAGAATCAAAAGCTGGTTTGTGGGAGGGGATAGAAGGGGTTTAGAAAAAAAAAAAAAAAAACAACAGAGAGGGGAAAAAAAGAACCAACAAACAAACCAGGTTACATATAACATTTGGGTATACATTCAACACTGAAGGCTCTCAAAATCCAGTAAAGTGAGTGGCAAATTTGGCACAAGCTGATATCGCACACACATGACAGAAAAAAAGTGGTTAGCAAATAATTCAGCCCACCACCTCAAGAGGTATTTGAGTATCTCATTTAATATTACAGTATTGATTTCTGTAGAAGCTTACCAACGGACACTTTTTGATGGTGTTTTCCAAACATTTATGATCCTAAAGAACCTAACTGAAAGTAGAAGTCACAAGATAACTATTATTTTTATTGAAAACAATAAGGTTAAGAGCTATTTTCCTTCCTGCTTCAGCTATTTTCAGCTCTCTATGCAGTACTCACAGTGGGCCACCTTAGTGGGGAACAGCATGTAAAGCAAACGAACATCAGAAGAGCATTTAGATTAAATCTGAAGTATGTAAAACCACAGTTCATGCAGTCTGTCAGCATTCAGTCTTTCAACACTTAGCATGATACTCAGGTGTGTGTCTCACCCATCACCACTCCCACAGCTAACCAACCTGTCAGCAAAAGCTCTCTGGCATGAGAATGGAAATAAAAAGGCAGGTGGGCTCTTCTTTTTTTTTACTTTAACTTTTATTCCAGTAGAGTGAAATCTATAATTATGCCAGTGTACAACACTGGAATTCATCATGGGCTTTTGTTTTCTCTGGCCATATAGCATTGTACAAGGAACCTAGGCAGAACTGGATTCCAAACTCCTCATAAACTCAGGCTGAGACAGGGGGATCTGGAGTGGAAGGACACACACACACACACAAAGTTTCTGATCACACTAGTGTATCCCACTTGATATTATCAGAGTACAATTACCTGAAAGAAAATCAGCTAGGGAAAACAGATTGCTTTAAACTGTCCAAGATATAAGACCTTATAAGAGTCTTCTGATACTTAAAGGGGGCCAACAAGAAACCTGGAGGACTTTTGACAAGGACAGGTAGGATAGAACAAGGGGGAATGGCTTTAACCTGACAGAAGGGACACTGCTCTTAGGCAGAAATTCTTCCCTGTGAGGGTGCTGAGGCCCTGGCACAGGGTGCCCAGAGAAGCTGTGGCTGCCCCATCCCTGGCAGTGTCCAAGGCCAGGGTGGACGGGGCTTGGAGCAGCCTGGTCTAGTGGAAGGTGTCCCTGCCTGTGGCAGGGTTTTGGAACTGGATGAGCTTTAAAGTCTTTTCACCCACACCACACTGTGATTCTATAATATTTTTTTCTAGCATTGACCTGTACAGAAAAAATTCAGTGTGTTTTTTTGACTGACAGTAAAAGGAAATATTTAAAAACTGAGGTCTTTTGTGAAGTGGAATGACAGTCTGCTGGGTACCTGTAGTAGGGACATAGAGGGTACCTGTAGTAGGGACATAGACTTTAAGACAGTAGGGAAAGTGGCAGAGCTACGAAGAACCTAAGCCTCTCCTTGCCAAAGAACAAAAAAGGACAGGAGGGCACTTGCCAAATCATAATACATAGGCCGTGCAATTAGCATGAAGCACATTTTCATGACAATAGAAGTTTAACCAAAACTGTGTTTAAAATCAATCTGAGAATTTTCCTTTTTACTTCTTCCCATGCCATCCCTTTGAAAAACCATAGGTAAGTACATGTGAACCTACAGCCACAAACACCATGTTTCTGTACTGTACTTTATGCTAACACCTCCTAAATAACTGAGGATAAAGTTGTTTCTACTCCCAACTCTGCAAGACTGATCCACCCCTAGTCTAGCTGGGGACACTCCATGCCTTGCCACTGGTGCATCACACCAAGCTGGAGCATGGGCAGATGGAGGCACTGCTCATGGGGGCTGCAGACCTTTCATGTTGCTATCCAAAAAGCTGAGGAGCACCAAGAGCTTGGGTTCTTCTCCTATGCCTTTTTAGTCTAGCATGGCTCCAATAATTTCACAGGGTGTGCCCCTGTGTTCGTCCACTGTAAGCAAAGAGGCAATTCCTGTGCTGGTCCTTGTGAAGTGTATTTCTGTGATACAGCAAGACCTTGAAGTATTTGCAAGTGAGGAGTTTCCTTACAAGACAACATGCTCAAATCCAGTCTACCCTGATGAATTAAACGGCTCCCCCTTGGCAAAAGACTACTTTAAAAATGAACGTGTGGCACCTAAAGTAGCTTTCCACAGTACACAGCTTTTGTATGTCTAATGGATCCTTTCACTACACATTTTAAATGCTAATGGACAAGCAAAATTAATAGAAAGGCTTCAAACTCTACAGTTCCTAACTCACATCCATGTCTCCACCGTCAACCCTCTTGACAACTGCCTCAGCTGCAACAAAACATATATAAATACAGACACAGTTGAGTTTGGGGTATCTTTGTTAATATTTATATAGCTTGCCGCTGGGTGTTTCAGCAGCACAGCTGTTTCCAGCTGATAAGTCTCTGTCTCCAATGACAATTGTACAGTTTTATTTCATGGGATAAATATGTATAATCATACACATGATATGAATGTTCTGCCTGTTTTATTAGTCTGAGTATCTCTAAGGATCATTTGGACACTGTGTGCTCAAGAAATTTTTCAGGGAATGCTGGATTTCAGAGCATGTTTTAATGAAATTGACAGTGGGCTTATTACTGGGGTGCAACAGTCATAATGCCTGACCATTAGGCAGAGATGATTGTCAGTCTCTAAGCATACACAGGTCAGCAGTTAGACAAGCAAATGAAGAGACAGAAAGATAGTTATATACATATATACTCATCCAGACATATATCTAAAAGGCATTTCAAAAAAGTATGTGATCAGAAGCATCTAGCACCAAATACAAAAGGGATTTTTTTCTTCCTCTCTTCTTTGTGGGAGTCAAGACCTGTTCATCAGCCATTCACTACCAGTGAAACAGAAGCCTGTTCCTCCTCTTGTCACATTGGTGCAGAAGCTGGGGAAAGAAGCACGAGGGTGAAAAAATTAGAAGAAAATCTGGGCCCTGATCTGAATCCGTTTCAGAGGTTTCCATCTCCTGTTATCAGCCAGGTAGTTCTATCTGTTGCATCCACTGCAGATGAGATGGCCTGGTGACACTCTGCTTGAATACTTCTGGAGGGCAAACAGAAGCAAACCTGATGTTACAGTGCAAGGCTGGACCGCAGCATACCAGGACAAACCTCTGCTTTTTTGCATGGTCCCACCAATTCCAGTTTGGTTGCCAAATGACTGGTTATGTGAACAACTTATTTTTTCCGGAAACAACCCCAGAATCTTTCTGTCTTCTTCCTATTTCTGAAAAGGGGGACAACTGCTCATTTGTAGAACACACTGAAATATAGTATTGATGTGGAGCTCAGCTGAAGACACCCTGATGAAAATTCATTTATGCGGGGTCAGACAGAACCTGGTGTGTTACATACACATACTGTCTTCTCAGGCACCAAAATTTCATCTTTTTTACACAATAAATCTTCATCTTCTGAGTCAAACTGAGGGTTTTCTTCTAAAAAACTGAACTGACAATGATACGTTTCAACACAACTGGATTATAAAGCTGTCAACCCCAGTCTCTATCCCTGTCAACAGTGCTTGGCTGTGGAAATTTCAGCCTGCAAATCTGTCTACTATTGAGCAGGTTTTTGCAAGTCTGCAAAGGGAACAGAAGGAGGGAGACAAGAGTGAACCTCTGTGTGGTTCCAGTCCCAACCCATTAATTCCCTTATACAGCCAATTGCCACTACTAAGAGCATCACCACTTCACGGCAGCCAAATTGGAGGAGTGGACCAGGATAATAAGAGCTAGAAATTGTTAATTACCTTTTATGACATAAACCACATTTTTGTATGTCTTGGAGGGTTTTATGTTGTGCATATGCTAGTATATGATTAATCGTCACTAGGCAGGCTTTGACTTAATCACATATCACCACCCTGTCCAATAGGGAATGGGTTTTCACTGTCAAGGCAACTCTAATGCTGTTTTACCTTTTAATTACAGATGAAGCAAGGTAACCTGTTATATACAAGAAAGCATACTTACAACTCACCCACAGCCAACCAATCCCTGTGCTACAACCAAACCATAGCTACCAACAGCTTATGGAACTCAAATCATATTTCAATAAATCAATTGCACAACTTGATACAAAAAATGAAGTATGAGGGGGTGTGGAAGAGAAGTGGAAACATAAAGGCAACTCACGGTTTATGGCCATATGTAAACTCATTCCAGTAAGAATCTGCAAATGGGTATGCATAACAGATAGAACTACAGTATAAACACATCTGCTCAGTGAATGTAATCCATAAAAGACTTCAAAACAAAGCAGGAAACAATATTCAAGCTGTTACATTTAAAAATTATTAAGTGAACTAGAATCCAATTAATAATTTTTTTTCAATTAAAGCAAAAATCCCACTGATTTTCCAAAGAGTACAATCAAGCCAGGAGTACACAGTAATACATAAAAGCACAGAAATTTTCTTGTTATAAGGAATTTGACAAGTGCTAAATGCTTAAAAAGAAGATTCACAATCTGTTACACAGAGCCAGGATAAGTCATTTGCTGCGTATAAGTCTCTTATTAATTACAAGACATTATTTTAAAGCTTCAAGAGACTTTACTGTCAGTCAGAAGCATCTGGTTCCTCAAGGCATCTCAAAATGACCTTTGAATTCTTTTGATTTCTAGACTTAGGAGCATCCAGTGTCAGTGTCAGAACATGTGACCAGACAAAGTGTTTATTTTTGTGTGTGTGAAATTAAAATCTGAAAAAAAGTCAGAATTTAAGTGAAATTCTTTTCTGTGTTACAAGAATGAAAGAACAGTGGCTCTTATCTCTCCTTGAACATCCTTCTCCAAACTGCTTGTCCTTTTCTGACCTTTTACCATTTCCCTCTTCATTCATCTCCTTCTTATGCAAACTACCTCAACTTCTTCAGTCTCCCATCAGAGAGACATTTTTCTGTCCCTGAAAATTCTAGTTACTTTCTTCTCAACAACTTGTAACACATAAAATGTAGTCACATTTGTCCCAGAGCTGCAACCAGCCCCTGAGACACAGGAAAAAATGTTGATAGGATCTGTGAATCACTCTTCTCTAACTACCACCCAGGCTTGCTTGCATCTCATCCAGTAAATTTATTTGTACTCTTGTGCAGAAAATTTCAATTGTTGTCTTTGTCAGCCTAAGTTTTTCCACTGCAATGAACTGCAGGAATCTGGAGCTCCAGTAATTCTTCCTGTTAAATTTGGGCATCTAGTCCCATGGAAAGAGTTTTATTCAACTTTTTACATCAAGACAATTGCATGATTATTTAAAATTTATCTTTTTCCTGTGGGAAAAAAAAATGGAGGCATTCATCTCAATTATTCATGTGGCGTTAAAAATACACCAGATTGTAAAAAGCAAGTGACCATTTTAACAGATTTTTAGTAGGTGAATTCCAGCTGAAAAAATCTAAGCACATGTTACATATCCATTTAAGAGTGTCTTCTATATCCTCCCTTTCTTCATTCAATGAAGCTCATACTCTTCCGTTTCCCTTTGCAGATTGCCTAATATCCTTTCTCCCAAGCCCAAAATGTGTGACCAAAAAGCAAAGCATCTCCAGACAGAAGGAAACATATTCAATTGACCCCTGCTCTGTAACACTTTTAAAGCTCCTCCATACAGTCATACCACTATTGTCTGGAAGGAACCTCTGGTGTGTCTAAGCCCAGCCTCCTGCTCCATCATGGACTGTCACCACCACTAGACCAAGTGGAAAGAGGCTTTGACCACTCACTCCTTGATAATCTCCATAGAAGGAGATTTCACAGCTAATCTGGGTAACCCAATATAACACTTCAATACCCTTCTGGAAAAGAAACCATTTGTGAAACTGCAGTATGTGGTGCTTGTCCCAGTTATCTTCTGTGCTAGGGCTGCACTCTCAAGGACACCCTTAGGTAACACCTTTAAATCACCACACAGACATTTCAGATGCCCTGGAAGTGATCACCCTCCCTCATGCTCCCCAATTCCTCTCCTTGCATCAGTTTCTGGGGCTGCATCAGGTGGCTACCAGCAAAACAGGGACCTACAAGTGTCTTGGGTCACTGCAGAAATACCATTTTCATGCCAGCTCTCCCAGGATGATCTAGGCACCCCTTGCCAGCTGATAGATGAATGATCATCTCTTGGCTGGAGCTGACACACAGCCAGCAAGAGGCTGAGGAGTCACAAGTGCTGCTTTGATCACCCCAATCTTTGCTGTGGCCATAGACAATGAGGGAAGTTGGGCTTTTAGTTACAGTCTTCCTAAACGTTGCATCACGGTAATTTCCAATAACATTTCTTTGTCCATCAACAAGCAGCATCACAGTTTCTAAGCTAAAAGATGCAGAGCAGCTACAAAAACAAAATACTGACAAGTGAAAACACTAAAATAGATATATAATCACACAGAGGGATTTTTCCATTAAAACTGAAGCAGAAAAATAGATCTGGAAAAGATCTTGGAAGAAAACTCATGTGATTCTTCTTTTTACTTCTCTCCTTCCCCCCGCCCCCCCAGATTTTTTTCTGATGACAATTTGCCACAGGATTTAACCATGTGAAAAGTCTCTAGGCAAGCTCCTCAAATAGAATAGTCCCTGAAACCTTAAAAATAAGGGAAAGGGAAAAAGAAAAAGAAAAAGAAGAAAAAAAGAAAAAGAAAGAAAAGAAAGGAAAAAAAAGACAAAAGAAAAAGAAAATAAAATAAGAGGAAGAAAATAAACCCCTCTTAAAGCTTAATAAGTAGCCATTATTAGGTTTTGCTTACTGGCCAAATCAACTCCTAACAGAAGAAAACTGCCTTTCACTGCTGGAGCCTAGAAGGAACAGTGTTCATACATCTTTTGCTCTCTCTAGTTAGATCAGCATCACAGATCTGTCTATTTTGCCAACCCCCTTGGCTTTACAGCACATGCATGACTAATTTCTGCTTTGCCTTTTGCTGGTTTATGATCCTGCACCTCCTAAACTTACAAATTTTGACCTTCATCTTTCTAAAGGGAGACAAAACCACTGTTTCATCTGTTCAGCTAAGCAAAATGCGTCTCCTCCAACTGATGAGCAACTGTGCTGTGGCATGTATCTCCAAAGCCACCAATGATCATCCAACCATGTCAGATGCTATCTGTGGTTTAACCAGACCACTGATCTTCTCAGGCACATGGCCCTGAGATCGAGTTTCAACAATGCCACAGAACTCTACACGGGGCAAATGTTTCTCCTACTTCCTGACATTTGTGGTATATTGTTCTTATCCCAAGATGATATAACAGCCAGCTTTAAATGTCCCAAATGCTGTGGATTTTAGCACTTTCCTTACAGCTCCATCCCACCACCACAGTGACCTTCAATTCCTTTTTTTAATACTAATGCTCTTACTTATATCTCCATGTGCAACAGGGAAAGTATGGAAGATGCCTTCAATTTCCATTATAGCAGTTGCTGAAGGAAAAGCACAGCCAGTATCAGTGTGTAGCTTTCAGACTTAAGCTACTGTTGATGTCAGATAGGTTTGCCTCATCTGCAGAATAACAGTCCAACTAAGTAAAGATTGCTGTCCTCTTCTTAATCTTTTTACTGTTTTAGCATGAAAGACAACTGCAGAAGAAAGCATTTAACACCAAAGAAACTATCTTCAACTTTCACTGCCACCCCTAGCCACAAAAGAAAAGCTGTGTTTGATTCTGGTTCCATGTATCTTTTTCATCTCCATGTCTCTGTTGCAACGTTGCTTACAATTTATCTTTAAAGCGAAGAATTACATCTAGGAGCATGAAAAAAGACACTAGCAAAAGCTCAAAGGATTTTAAACAATATTTCTAATGGAAGAACTTACTGTCATGGTGCAACTATTCTTAAAGCAGAACTAAAGAGCATAGGAAAAACACCTAGCTCACTCTGATGTATGACATTTTCAGTACAGCAATTCCATCACCTTCACCACAGCCACTTTTAGTCCATAGTCTGATAGTCCTCGCACTGATGTCTCCTGTAGCCATTTAGCTTCTCCAAAACAGGAATGTTCATACTTATTAAACATCAGGATAGAAATTCATTAACATTTCTAACACATTTGGAGTAGAAACTGAATATAAAAACAGATTTCACTGTGAGTTACAATTTTTGAGAGACAGAGAGTCATCTATTTCAGTCCAAGCAGGAGTAAGAACACCCTCAAAATAATGTGCTAAGTATTAGTATCATAGTTTAATGATATTATTTTACTTCACTTCAAGCCTCCAACTTCAATCTAATGAATTCAGACTGGCACAAAACAAAAGAATGGGACAACTAGAGGTTGTGTCACAAGACAAAACCCATGGTTCTCAACACTTGTTATTTAAATAGCCATTTCTTTGGAACACATTCTTTTTGTTTGTTATAACTGCTACCCATTAATGGGCTTTTGTTCACAGAAATGGCTGATAACCACACTGATATGCACAATAACATGAAATGAAGGAATTCTTTAATTCATATGTCCATCATTTACTACATGTTACAGTGACCTATAATTCAGGACCTATTTATACAGGCAAGTTGTAGAGATCTATGTATGTCATCTTGGAAACAATCAGCTAAATAGGGTCAAATAAACAATTTTATGTTATAATTATTACTTAAACAGAGATAAAAACTCTGTTTGCTTAGGCACTGAAAAGGTATATAATCATAAAAGATTAGGTCTTCTTCCTAAAAGCTCTATTATTCCAGTCAAGGCAGTCATCTTCATTGACTTCACATATATTTCTGATTTAATGTCTGCCAAAAGACAACAACTGTAAACCAATCTGAGAGACTCCACAAAAGGCAGTTTAATTAAGATCAGTGTATTCAGACTGAGTTAGTTGAATTAATTCAGCTTGTACAGACAGGAAGCTTTAGAGCTTTACCTCACAAAGAGTTAGTGCATCCGGTTCTTTAGCATGGCAAAACTAACTGCTGACTCAATTAAGATTACCAAGTTCTCCATTTATTTGCAGGAAAAGTTATGAAAGCTCCAAGAAATGTTTTTCCTGTCTCTGTGGGTGCACTTTATCCTCTAATCATGGAACAGTCCTAATTGGAAGGGACCTCAATGGATCATCTAATCCAACCTTTCGTGGGAAAAGGAGCCTCAATGAGACTATCCAGCACTCTGTTCAGTCACATCTTGAAAACCTCCAGTGATGAGGTGACCTCCATTTGATCCTCTCCAGAGATTACTATCTCTTGTCTAGAAATAACTTTTATTTTATGTAGACACTACAGTGAAGAGATCCAATGAGAGAAAGTCCTGCAGTGTCTCTGGCCAAAAAGATGTTACCTTTCTTAAGGATCGTAAACCTGGAAAACTCTTTTAGAGGTGTTTTGTGTGGGCACAAAGACCAGAAAATTAAGGCTCAAAGAACATATGGTTAGAGTAATCCAAAGGGATGTGAGAGATGCATGTTGAGCCAGTGCTGGAAAGATGTATCTTGAATTCATATCCTGGATGAGTACCTAGCTGTCTCTTGGGTTGGGGTTTTCTTTGTTATTGGTTTGTTTTGGATTTTTTTTCCTCTGTCTGTTGGAGCTGTTCAATTCTTCTGGGTTATAGCCATAATCTTACATGCCTAGTCATGGGATTTTTTCCTTTATGCAGAACAGACTGTCTCTGCCAGAAGACAATGAGAGAAACCAACTTTGAATAACAGGAGTCCAGCCATTAGAGCATTAGCCAGGGATGCAGGAACACATTCAAATGCTCCCTGCAAATGAAGAAAAGAAGGGACTAGGACCTGGTCACTCATACTGATGACTAAGCACTGGGATTCTCCAGGAGCAGACATGCAGTTCCACCTTAGTGGTTTTAGCATGTTTTAAATACAGTGATAGTTACACCCTTTTGTGAAAAGAGTAAGGAAAGCCTACTTAAAGCTTCTTGTTTCAAAGTGACTGATGTTCCCCCCTGAGTAATAGAAATAAGGGTATTATGTAGAGAAAAATTATTACATGTTGTTATATATAATAGAAACCAGGGTGTTTACAGGATTAAGTAGCATTCCACTGACACTTCAAAGGCTGCCTATGATTCAACATGGATAGATTTGTATGCCTGCAAATGCAGAAGAGTACCATGCAAGATGAGATTTTTCTAGTACTTTTAAAGGAAGGCAACACACAAGTTAAACTAGGGAGGGCAAAGGAGCAGGGGCTCAGCTGTATCCCAAGACACAGGAGGAAGCTTTGTGCCCTCTTACATAGAGCCAGCAGAGCTCTGGAGAGGCATATGAAGTCAGCTAGACACTTACTGAGGCAGGATGTACATCTGCCCATCAAAGAATATTTCATATTGCCTAGTTGGAACTATTTTCAGTAGAAGCACATGGGGACCAGGTTCACTTGCTGACTTCTTCCAGATACATGTGTGCCGTAGGCCACTTGACAGGGCTTGGAGGAATCATAGAACCAGAAGCGCAGACCACTCTGGGTTGGAAGGGAACATAGAGATCATGGAGTTCCAACCCCTGCCATGGGCAGAGACACCTTCCACTAGACCAGGTTGCTCCAAGACCCATCCAACCTGGCCTTGAGCACTGCCTGGGATGGGGCAGCCACAGCTTCTCTGGGCACCCTGTGCCAGGGCCTCACCACCCTCACAGGAAGAACTTCTGCCTAGGAGCTCATCTCAATCTCCCCTCTGTCAGGTTAAAGCCATTCCCCCTTGTCCTGTATCTACGGGCCCATGTCCAAAGCCCGTCCCTGGGTTTCTTGTAGCCCCTTTAGGCACTGGCAGCTGCTCTAAGGTCTCACCTTAAGGAGCCTTCTCTTCTCCAGGCTGAACCAGCCCAGCTCTCTAAGCTCATCTACAGGCCATCTCTGTGGCCTCCTCTGGACTCCACTCTTGGGCTGGGGGCTGTTATGTTGTGATCAGGCTGAGCCTGTGCAGCACTGCTGGCTGAAACCTGCTGCAGACCATGGGAATTCGTGACACAGTGATCCTCAGCTTCATGAACCCAGCCACACACACTGAATTTTTTCAGGAAATATTTCCAATAACTCTCACACAGGTGGAAACAGGATCAGCTCTGAGTTGTTCACAAACCAAAAGAAGAGATGGATTCATCTGACAATTTCATTACAAGGGACAAATCTATCAAACAATTTCTTAAATCACCTCTTTTTTTCAGTGACTTAAAATCACATGGCGAGATTCCCAGCAGAAACAGAAATGCCTCCAGGAGTTTTCAGGCAACTACCACCATTGTTGAAAGCAGTTGGAATTCACAAAGCTGCCATTTAACCCCAAGTCCTTAACAGACTTATTTCTCTAAAGGTTTGCTTCCTATGTGTGTTGGAGAGCCTCAGCGCTCACAGCATTCAGTTGTTTATACCTATTTCCCATAAGCCTGAAGGAGGTTCACAAAAGAGGTCTTTTCATGCCCTTGAGCCACAGCTTTGCTCTCAGAGCTACAGAAAACACAGTGCACAGTGATCGTCTTGCATCTATGAGATATGTCCTAAGCCAGGGTAAGGGCCACCTCTTCTATTGCCCAGGAGAGAGACCAGTTTCTTGGGGTGGGTTCTGTCTGCTCCCCCACTCCCACAGCAATGGTATCACATTGAAAAGTCCTTCTCACTTAGATTCAATGACAGCTTTTATGCTGCAATTGGCCTCCTGAATCCCACCCAGAACTGCTCTCTGAGATAATGAGGTCTGGAAGGAGAAGGGATTTATATCAGTTTCCTTCCTTGCAAAAAGTGCTCAGTCTGATCTTCCACTGTCCTGGCTTATTGCTGGCTCTTTTGAGCATGACCATGCCATTAAACTCACACCCTGAATAAATACCTGCTGGTTATTTGGGGCTTATACCACTCACTCTAATATGGAAAGTCCTTTCTATCCCAGGAGATATGGTTGTTTATTGACCAGCTGGTTTACTTGAGATTTTAAAAATTCTTGCAACATATTCAATTAACTTTGAAACAGTCACATTACATTTTTGTAACAATGACAAACTACTTCCTGAGCAAAACAATGAGATGTCAGCATATTCACAATATTTCAACATTATGTACTAATCCATTTGTATCCACAATGTTGTTTCTAAAAAAAAAAAGAAAAAATAGTAGGCCAGCATAATGCAAAGGACGCTTTGATTTATTTCTCTTTCTATTTTTCCTTTTTTTCCTACTTCTTTTTTCCTTTTTTTTTTTTTTTTTGTTAAAAATATTCCAGGGCACACCCTGTGTCAGTCTAGATAATTCAGAAATGAGACCAATTTGCTTCTCAAGATGGGACGTCAGAAGAGAGAAAGAAAATATCCATAATTCAAAAAAAAAGGCACTATTCTTCTTCTGGGAAGAAAGCATCTTCAGCAGAGCTCTGGATATGGGCCTTGTTGAACTTACACTTTTCTACTGTATTCCAGATTGTTATCACTTTCCAGTTATTGATCTGGACCTTAAGTCCATGAGACAGATTTATCCCACCCAAGGTTTAGGAGATATCCATACCCTCCAATTTTCTACCAGCTGAGTGGTCACATTAAAATATGAAAGGACATCATGTAACTATGCCCCTGCATGGACTTAATGTGGGTTTTCTTAGCAGAGGATCCACAAGTAAATGAGCTGTCGGTGAAGACTTCTTTCCCAGCTGTGGGCTGCAGCATACTCAAGACAAGTTCTGCTCCCCATGCACCGCTAGAGAAATAGGAACTGTTGAAATGTCAGTCTCTTGGACCTCAGCATGCAGCATCCTTCGGAAGCACTGCAACAAAGTATGCTACCACTTGAATGGCTCTGCTAGACCCTACAGTCAAAAGCATATGGATCATGCAGGACATGGTTTTGTTTCAATTCTGTTTCTACCATGGCCAAAACCTGCCATCTTCTACTTTGTACTTTAACTTAAACAGAAGGAACAAATCTAACTAACAACCCACTATAAAAATGTACCCATGAACTAGCAAGTATTATCCAAGGAAAGTCTCTTTTGAAAAGCTCCATTTGGGAAAACCTTTCAAAAGTGTCTTCAAAGAGAATGTCTTTTGGAGAAGATAATATGAAAGGAAGGAGGAAGGCTCAGTGGCAATAATAGGAGCTGGAGGATTCCCCCAGAAGTTATTACTGATCATTGCTTCTGATCAATGGAAGGAAAAAATCTTCTCTGGATACACTCAGCTTTCTAGAAAAATGTTCAAACTTGGCAAATCCATTTTACTGGCACCTTGTTTTCCAGCACAGATAAAAGGTAATGACTGACATGAGTTGCATGAAATCTTCTCATTTATCCACACCTCTGGAAAATATGCTGGGTTCTACTTCCTTCCTGGCTTTGGTGAAGCCCAGATTTTCATCCTGACATAATCTTTCCCATGTGTTCAAAAAACTGAAGGTCTCTTTGTATCTGGAGGGTAACCAAGTACACACATGCCCTGAAGATGTAAAGTCAATTTGTGCCTAAGGAAGATCTACAGGAATTTAGGAGCAACTCTTGGCATGCTTCGTCAGCCGCTGATTTTACATCCGCCTTTATTTCTTCCTGACAAAAAATCACAATATATGAGTGCCAACGCACCAGCTGTTGCACACCTGAAGCATCTCAGGCCCTCTTTTCATGGCTGTAGTCTGAGGCTGAGTTGAGCAGCCAAAGAGTAGCTTCTCTCTTGTGAGAGAACCTCCTTCAAGTGGAGAAGATGTTGATTGTCAGCTAATGTCTTGGAAGAGAGATAGTCCAGTGGAAGCCTTGGTGTGAGATACTTTTAGGGATGGTGAAATTAAGCTCCACTTGGCATAAGAGGTCTTTTGGGAATTAAATAGTATAGCCAGAACTGAAGAGCTGGCTTGGCAGCACCCCAAGCTGTCACAGCTAGGCTCTGTACTAGCCCTGTGAAGGGGATATTACTGGAGCTGTATTTCTCTGTTTGACAACAGATGTGAAAAAGCAAGGCAGCAGATGCACACATGAGCAAGGTTAACTGAACTTCCCACACTACGCTGCCTTCATTCCTCTCCCCAGGTACACACAGCTCTTGAGAAACCAGCCTTCAACCTCAGTGGAAGTGAAGCCAGTGACAAACGAGATAGAGATCGTGGGACAGGAAATGTAAGGGTGATGCCTGTGCCTTTGCAAGCTCCTTTGAACTGCAAAGATATTTAGCTAGCATTTCAGGCACCATTTATTTCACTTGCATCTGTGGTTTTGTCTTCCTTTGCTTTTCCTCACTGAGCATCACACTTGCAGTTAAACTATTGGTTTCTGGGAGATTTACAATAGTAGGAAATACAACCACCCCTCAAAAAAAAAAAAAAAGTTAAGCCTGTATCTTCCTACACTGAATTCAATATTCTTGCTATTCCCTCCTCTTTCTCTCCTCACTTTTTCACAGGAAAAAGAAAGGCAAAGAAGCAACTGCCTCCCATTAATAAACATACAGTAAATCTACTGCAACAAAGGCCTATGGTCACCACTTTCGAGAAAAATTTTGTTGCCTTTCGCATGCAAGCTGAGGTTCTTCGTCTCTATAGTAATGACAAAACCTGTTCTCAGGCTGCAATTCACCCTGGGGAAAATGGGATTCTGAAATAGTCAGGAGTTATCCTAATTTAGAGGATATGAAATGCACAAAAAAGCACTCGCAGCATAGGAATGAACAAGTCCTCTTTGTTTCTGTTTCTCCCACAATTCCCTGCCCAGAACTAGATACATGGAGCAGATTTCTAAATGTCTCCTGCTGCAGCCATTGTAAAGGCCTCCATTTCTGACAAAATCCTTTAAAGGAGACAGCAAAGGCCACAGTATGAGGAAAGATTGGCACCATCCAGTGTTGCTCCGTCCACTAGTCCAAGAAGCTTCCCAAAAATCTGAATTCAATTTCCAGGACGCTGAATGGTTGTTCGCCTGGTGACAATGTACCAGCAGCTTCATAAGCTTTTTATTTTCTGTTAAGAAACCAATTGCCTTGGATTTTGGATGAGAATTAAAACAACCCAAGCTCCCTCTCACTGTTTGTTCATTGTTCATAAGCTGTTCTACATTTGTCCTGTTCAGTGAGCTATTGTTCCATAGGGGCACTGCAAACCTCTGCAAGCACAAACTCAAACCACATTGTAAATAGTACATGGCTTTGTTTAATCCAGAGGGAACCCCTCGGCTTCAGCTGGAGAGGCAGTCACAGCAAAGTGACCTGCCTTGTTTATCACCACCACTAGATATTGCCCACTGTATTTTGGTGCCAGCCCATTGTTTGCTGTTTGATTTTTTATTATATTTTTTAATAGAGCAACATAAAATGCTTCACCACACTGACTTGTCATGGTTACAAGGATGCTTTAAAGGTTTCCATCCAGTAGTTAAAAGAGCTTTGTCCTATTGAGCCCTGCCCGCAAACCCTCCTCCAAACACAGGCTGCTGATGCCCTCTGCTGGTGTACTGCTGTCGATTTGAGGGCTTTTTGTTGTTTCTGCAGAGAGCAAGATTGTTACTAGGTATCATTTTCACTCCTAATAAACATGTGTGTCTTGTCAACAAGCTACTGCAAATGCTTTCCAACTCAGAAATCTATCACCAGGCAACAGAAAAAAACTGTCCATCACAGTGTTCCCTCCAATTTAAATTTCAAGTTTTCTTTTTCCTCTTTTTTTTGTTTTTTTTTAAAAAAGGTTACATGCTATGGCAGTATTTCAGCAGTTTATACAACATCATGGGAAAGGAAAGGAAGGAATTATAATAAAAATACCAGTCATCATATTCTCTAATTCCAGTAGATTTTAGAGAAACCAGTCTGGGTTGTCATGCTGCCCTGAATATATATTCTAGATTTGAGTAAAGGCATTATTTGAAAGTGTGCTGTGGTAGACAAATGTTATCATAGAACCATAGCATCTTGGAATGGTTTGGTTTTGTAGTGGTCTTAAAGCTCCTCCAGTTCCAACCCCTCCCACGGGGAGGGACACCTTCCCCTAGATCAGGCAGCTCCAAGCCTCGTCCAGCCTGGCCTTGAACACTGCCAGGGATGGGGCAGCCACAGCTTCTCTGGGCACCCTGTGCCAGGGCCTCACCACCCTCACAGGAAGAACTTCTGCCTAGGAGCTCATCTCAATCTCCCCTCTGTCAGGTTAAAGCCATTCCCCCTTGTCCTGTCCCTAGAGGTCACAAACCCCTCTCCACATTTCTCATAGTCCCTTTAGGCACTGGAAACTGCTCTAAGGTCTCCTGGAGCCTTCATATTATGACAATTCACACCGCTGCTATGCAGTCCACTGTTAGGAACCCTTTGCTCACCTCTGCCTGCACTGTGAGGGAGCTGCCACAGCTCACATGCTTGTTTATGCAACAGACATGTTTGTGCATGGTACAGCACAGGAATCCCTGCACACAGGGAAGCTACATCTGGTATTGTACGGACAAGCAGAGAGCCAGGGTTTTGCTGTGATGGTGGAAAGGCAAACACAGAATCCAGTGGTCCCTCACTCGGAGCCAAATTGTCTGATTCCCAGAAAGGGACAGCAATGGGGGAAAGAGTTAGAAACACATTTTTTAATTTTCTGTGGATAAGTAAACCTCGCCAGCACAAAACACAAAGTTAGCATCTCTGCAGTAATGGGGGGAAGTTAGCTCTGTGGGATGATCCTGTAGCATTGTCACCCATTTCGATTTGAGCAGTAAGCCAAAATATGGGGACAGACATACTGTTTCCATTAGGAGAAGTAATTGATGAAGAAATCAGATATTTCTCTGATGTACTCCTATTTTTCTGCAGAGAATGTACAAAGCCCTATTTCCCTTCCCCCATTGTGTTCAACCAGCAGGAGACAAGACTTTTCCATTGAAAACTCCAAAACTTTTTCCAGCTTGTACTCTTCTCAAAGACTGTTTCTTACCCTTTTCCTTATGGATGCATTGCAAATGTGGCTTTGGCTTTTTGTGGCCTTTCTTACTGGTTTTTCTACTCACATATCTGCACTGCTCTGAGTGCTTCTTGCTGGGCACAAAGGATGTGCTCACAACTCCTGCAGCAGCATTCTGTTCCCAGCAGATCAGCACAACCTTTTTATTAGGGATTGCCCCCCAGAAATGTGCCAGGAGAGGTGTTCGCATCAGCCTCCCTCACTTCATGCTGGCAATGTTGGCTTAACCACTTTAAAAAACAGCTCCTTGCTACCTTCTTGTTTTCAAACTGGACTAAGTTAAGCAGCAGACACACAAGCAAGCTGGCCACCAGACCTTCAGTGGTGAAAGCACAGGCAGTTGGCAATGAGGAGTCAGAGGTGGCTGAAGACGGTGTCCCTGCCATATCCACTAGCAAGCTGAACCTAGGTAAGGATGCCTGTGCACAGACTCCTCCACTGCCTGCCATGTGCCTGCACACACCAGTTTGGCAAGGTGATGTCAAGGTCTGTGTATTTATTTGCATTTTGCTGACAACCAGCCCTACATCTGTCTTCCATGTCTCAGATGTGGCACCATACTTACCATCAGCTGTGATGAAAAGGAACTCCTTTTAAGGGCTTTTTTATCTTTCACCTGAACAAAGGAAGGCTCTCCACCTCCTCAGTGTGAAATCTCACTCCAACTCCAGAACCACATTTCAGTCACACTTCAAACATGACACCTGAAGAAGCGTTTTCTCTCAGAGCTCGGTCCCTGAGATATGGATATCCTCTCGTTAGCAGGCACTATTAAAAGGCGATTACCAGGTGGAGAAAGCAACCTAGAGAAATGATTCCTCCCTCCAGGCACGAAGAAACCTTCCCCTGCAGAAGAAAACAGGTTCTTAAAACAAAGCAGAATAAATAAACCTTCCCTCACTTCTGTGCCCTGCACACAGCTGTAAATTCAATGCTTTCTGGAGAAGGTCATGGAGTCCATCGGCTAATGGGTTTCCTGCCTGAGGGCATTTACAGTAAGAGTACGTTTGATGGACAAGGGCCATCACGAGTGAAAACAATTTGACAGGACAGAAGATGAAAGCAGAGAGTGACTAGAGCAGCTAAGAGCAATGTCATGGTAACAGCTCGGACACTGCACACCTCTGGCAGCTACATTTGAACAAAGAAAGATGCCTAAAGAAATGCAGCTGACAAGGACTGATGTGAGAACTGCGTGATACAGCTCCAAGCAAAGAAACAGGGGAGGGAGAGAAGGGAAAGAGAGAAGGGCACATGTGGTGCTGTGCCAGTGTAATAAGGAAGCCTGCAGTTAAGGAGATACAATTTTCAGGTAAATTTAATGCAGGTTTATAAGGAAATAAAATATTTCCAGATAGCAAGATATTATAAGATTATGGATGAACTGAATAAACCTGTCCCTTTTATGCCTTTTTGGCCACTCATATCAGAAGATGATGTAGTAAAAGCTAGTGAAAGGGGTCATACAAAAAAGTATATGAGGGATGATTTTATCCTTCAGAACATAGGAGCTGCATAGTCTATTCTTAATCTTCACATTACCTACCCATTCATCATTTGAAATTGTTTTGATACTCCTCTCTCATCATGTATTTCTGCATTCCTTCTTCTGTCTGTGTCATGAACAGCTATCAGCAGGACTACAAATTGCAGTAAGTGCAGGGAGTCCATCTGCAAATGACAAATCTTAACTCTTTCCCTAATCCTAACTCTTTGCTAAAGGAAGAGGCAATAGTTTTTTTTACAAAGAGGTTTTGAAATCTAGTTAGTGAAGCCTGCTTTAAGCAAATATATGGCATGCACTGTCCTTAGCCACAGATCCAAATAAAGCATGGAACACAATGAATACAGAATGCTCTCCTGCAATGTGGAGGACTTATCCAACATAATTCTGCTGTGATCTTTAAGCCCTATGAAGCCAGCAGTCATGCCACTGCCAGGTGTGAAGTCAAATACTTGAGCCTATGCTTTGATGCAATACAGAGTTTTAGCTGGACAAACAAGCTTGTTTTTTCCTTGCTCCTCAAAGGTGCAGCCCACTGGGAAGCGGTGAAAACAATATCATCCAAGGAGGTCTCATTGTTACTCTCCACTTGGAAAATACTTTCAGACTGTTTCTGTCACTGTTTGCAAGATGGTTGGGTTTTTGTCTGGCTTTGGGGTCTTTTGGGGGAGGAGAGGACTGGGAGGTGCTTGGGGGGCTGTGGGTTTGGGTTTTGTTTTGTTTTGGTTTGGTTTTTTTTGTGGTTTGGTTTTGGTTTGGTTTGTTGTTTTTATTTTGCTTGCAATAAACTCATGCAGCTGGCAACTTATTTACCTTTCTCATGTTTCCTCCTACAGTACAAGCATTGTTCTACCCCTTCCTTGCAGGCCACTGTTTCTCATTAGTCTGTGTTTGTCTCTCATCTATACATAGCAACTAAGCTCCATTGCTATTACACTTTCAGTTTTCATCATTGCCTCTTTTCTGCTTTGCTACTGCAGATGATGCCATTAGGACAGTATGATACAGCTTTATCACCAGCTGCATACCACATATGTTTTAGACACATCACCTCTCGGTCTGTAATAGCAATGAAGATCAGATGCCTGATTCATAGAATCCTCAAATGTTTTGGGTTGGAAGGGACCTTAAAGCTCCTAAAGTTCCAAACCCCTGCCATGGGCAGGGACACCTTCCACTAGATCAGGTTGCTCCAAGCTCCATCCAGCCTGGCCTTGAACATTGCCAGGGATGGGGCAGCCACAGCTTCTCTGGGCACCCTGTGCCAGAGCCTCAGCACCCTCACAGGGAAGAACTTCTGCCTAAGAGCTCATCTCAATCTCCCCTCGGTCAGGTTAAAGCCATTCCCCCTTGTCCTGTCCTTACAGACCCTTGTCCAAAGCCCCTCTCCAGATTTCTTGTAGCCTCTTTAGGCACTGGCAGCTGCTCTGAGGTCTCCCGTTCAGGAGCCTTCTCTTCTCCAGGCTGAACCAGCCCAGCTCTCTCAGCCTGTCTCCAGAGCAGAGCTGCTCCAGCCCTCGCAGCATCTCCATGGCCTCCTCTGGACTCTCTCCAACAGCTCAATGTCCCCCTTGTGTTGTTGCCCCAGTGCCAGGTACAGGACTGCAGGGGGGGTCTCCCCAGAGCAAGAATCCCCTCCCTCAGCCTGATGCTCACACTCTGGGGGTGCAGCCCAGCACATGGTGGGGTTCTGGGCTCAAGCACACACTGAAGCCAGGTCATGGGGAACTTCTTGTCACCCAACACCCCTAAGCGCTTCTCCTCAGGACTTCTTTATCTAGTCTGCCCCAGTCTGAGTTTGTGTTGGGGATTGCCCTGATCCAGGGGCAGGACCTTGCACTTGGCCTTGTTGAACTTGTTGAGGTCGGGTATTTAAATTTCTTCAGGAATTCGTGTCATAGATGAGGGGACAAGTTCCCCACCCACAGGAATGAAGGCAGAGAGGGAGGCACCCACAGCACACATAGAGTAGAAACACAGCCACAAGGGAGGTTGTCATGGTTTAAGCCCAGTTGGTAACTCAGAACCACACAGCTGCTTTCTCATTCCCCCTCCTCTTCTTCTTCCCCTTGCTCCTGGAGGGATGGGAAGGAGAATTGGAAGAATGTAACTCCCAGTGGTTGAGACAAGAGCAGTCCAGTAACTAACATATAACACAAACCACTACTGTTACCACCAATAATAATAATGGTAAGGGTAATGACAAGGGAAGAGAATACCACCACTCACCACCCACCAACCGATACCCAGCCTGACCTGAGCAGTGATCTAACCCTTCTGGGTAACTGCCCCCCAGTTTATATACTGGGAATGATGTGCTGTGGTATGGAATACTCCTTTGGGTAGTCTGAGTCAGGTGTCCTGTCTGTGCTCCCTCACAGCTTCTTGTGCCCTTCCTCACTGGCAGACCATGAGGCTGAACAGTCCTTGGTCAGACTAAACATTACTTAGCAACAACTAAAAACACCAATGTTATCAGCGTTGTTCCTGGACTGAAAGTCAAAACCACAGCACTGCACCAGCTACTAAGAAGGAGAAAAATGACTGCTGCTGCTGAACCCAGGACAGAGGGTTAGCCATGCAAGCTTTCTTCAGTCTTGCATTCTAGACAGAGTCATGATGTTGCTTTTCCCAACATGCAAAATGAAAGCTCCCAAAACTCAGAGACCTATTAAGACAATAAGTGACAATTTGGCACACTGAAACCACGACCACAGAGAAAATGTAACTGAGACATCCTGAGTGAAAGTGAAGGTCACAGTAAAAATGCCCCTCAGACAATATACAAAATGTTGAGGAAGTTGGTTTCTTTTACTCCTTTTCATGGCACCCTGAAACTGGAGTAACCAACAGCCCCTTTCCATGTGCTAGGAACACGTATGATCCTGATGCACTATGTGACTGGTAGGTTGTCTCCTTCCCGGCGCTCATGGTGCTGTTTTCCAGATTAAAGGTGACAGGCATTACAGTCAAGCATGCTTTTCTCATCCCCAAGAATAACCCTGAAGAATGAGGCTTCAAGCAGATGCTGACACTTGTTCTGTCATGCAAGTTTCCCAGGTTAAACAACATTGATGGAAAACTCTTTTGAGCTTTTTCCATTAGTATGAGCTGCTACTGGGCCAACATCATCATTCTTCATATGTAAGAACTAAAATCCTGCATGCAAGTTATTAACATTATCAATTTATTCACATGCTTAAAGAAATAATTGCAAAGAAAAAAATAAAACAAAACCAAAACACCCACAGGTTAAAAGTGTTCATTTCTCTCATGTTGGAAGTAGTCAGTGAAGATATCACCTCTGTGATTTAGGCTGTGATTTTCAAACAACTCTTAGAAAACAGGCACCAAAGCCACTTGTTAAAGATAGTTGAACAATGGAAATATCTGGTTACTAAAGCCCATTAATTCTGATACCACCTATACCAGCTAATATAGAGGTCACAGACAAGTATTTGGTGGGGGAACATCAAACATAGCCTCCTACACCGAGAGATGTGAATATGGCCCGTGTGTGCCTCTGTACCCCTATTAGAAGCAGCAAGCATGTGGCTGCGATCTCCCACTAGCTGAACTTGAGACATCCTAACACCAGACACAAATTAGATTCTGCCCCTGTCACAAAAGCAATCCCAAAGAAGTGTCTCAATAGTGATTTTCCATGCAGAAGCTCACTTGGATAGTGAACAGCTAAATAGTCATTTTAGATTGCTTTCATATCTCTTCTTATTTCCAAAAGAAAGCAACTGCTGTCATGCTTACTTGATTAGAATATTTAAATCCTTCAGATTCACTGGTGTTTCTGGTATGCGTAGAAAGCTGGACAACTAATTAGGTAAAAAAGACTTTTTGAATGTCTGTTCTCTCCAGGATTTGGTTTGATTTTTCTTTGTAACTACATATGCCATATTCACTGACTATAGCAGAATATCCCCTTGGAAATCCTCTAGCTCTGGTCCCATTGTCTGTCAGCCCTGGATTCTACCAAGGATTCACAACTTACAAATCCAACAGGGTACAATAAACTTTACCTGAAGTCTCCTTATAAACAGTATCAGAAGGATGAGGATAACCCTATCCATGGACTTCTAAATTAAGTCCAAGAAAAAGATATTCCAGTCCCCCAGAACAAACTTGGATGTGAACCTACTAAAAATTCTGCATCCAGCAAGTGCTGCATGAATTTTAGCCAAGGACCTAAGCTCTTTGGTAGACCTGTATCTCAGGGCAAACCAGAAACATATTTTTGGGGAAAGGAGAAGAAGAGGTGGCTGTAACACAGCCATAAAGAGGCCTTCAGTGTGGTGGCCAAAGTGCACCCCTGAGGATGGATGTAGGCACCATGGGCAGTAAGCAAATACCCAAAGTAGTGCTGGGCTTAAGTGGCTGGAGATAAAAGTTTTGTATAGCAAGAGCTAAATGGCTGTAGTTATTTCTATTTGAAGACTGGAACTTTATTAAATGCTCAGCAAAAAAAAAAAAAAAAACAGCTACATTTACCCCATTGCCCCTTGAATATTTGGTCTTGGAAAGCATTTACAGTTTGAAATCTGAAAACAGTTTCACTTCAGTGATTCCTTTGTAACTTGTGAAATTAGTAACTGCAAGTAAATAAAAGATAACTCTCTCATAAAAGAAGGTTGGGTCTGGTTTTAATCATTAGTTAGCACCAGCCCAAGTATATCGTCTAATTGCGATCCAGATGCAGGCAGCTCTGGGGTCACAGTTTAAGAGGAGTACAGGTGAGCTCCTCTTGAATGATAATTTCCACACCTCTCCCTCCCCCATTTTGTAAGCAGTCTGAGATGGAAATTTCATTGTAAAACTATAAATTCTTGAGCAATCCTATGCCAAAATTAAGCCAGCAAGCATAGTTTACAGCTTACTGATAATAATCTTTTTCATTTGTTTTTACAAACAGAGAGGGACTACAGAAGTGAGGGAGTAATATAATTGATTGTGAGCCAATGACCTAGACTCATTTCCTTTGAATTTCACATCAAAAGCTCACAGTGATTTTTAAGAAGGCCAAAATTATTTAGACTGGAGAGAAGGATGGTATTAACACAATGGACCGAAATAACTGGTTTATAAGAATTAGTTGCTTTCACTTGGGTGTAAACCCCAGTAAAGTAGACATTTAAAGTGCACGCCTACCTTTCAGTTTAGAGGGGCTTAACTATGCGCACAACTAAACCCCAAAATCATTGCCTTACTGTTGCCCCCCTCCCCATCATTTCTACTTCCTGTAATTCCCAGTGAAAGAAGAGGGAATCTGCAACTGCCCAATAGCTCCTGAATCATATCTTTTCACAAATTATAAATAATTTGACCACTCTTCTTTTTCTCACCTAAGCCAAACATTAAAATTAGAGATCTGTAATTACATATGCCAAAACTGGTGCATCTACTGTCATTATGAGCAAATTAAGGGGACTTTTAACCGTCTATGCTTTTTTTTTTGCAAAGTAAATGTCTACTTTTCCACCAGCCATCAGACATTCCTAATCAAAAATTCAATCAGTGGGCATTAAAGAGAGCTAGTATTAAATTAAAATCATAACTCAGAAGAACTCTGAAAAGATAATGCATGCTGTTTGACCTGGTTCACTTGTCAGACACTATCTCTCAAGAAAAGTATTTTTCACATGGACTGTCAGCAGGATTTACCTAGAACCTTTTTTTTTCTCCAATAAATATGGCCCAGAGTTTGAGAAAAATACTAAATCAATAAAATCAAACTGCTATTTCAAAGTTGGGAAATCATATTTGAAAATAACAAGTGTATCAAAATGTAAGTGGGATTAACTTTAAGTATTATCTTTAGATGTGGCTAACAGTCTTGCATCTGATCAGTAGTGTAACTGTAATTTCCGAGGCTCTAAAATTGCATACTGTCATTCAAAGATTTCCAGAGACACTCACCACTAGCAATGTACTCAGTTTTGACTCCCATGAATCTGTTGTATACAAAAAAACTCAGCAGGAGAGCGATATATGCACTTCAGTCTCTATAGATCCTATTGCTGCTGTGGAATAGAACAATGTAATGTGTGCTCTTACAAGAGACTCTTTTGGATTGCCCTTTAGTCTGCTCTTCTTTTGAAATTCGTGGTGATTTAGAAAGATTTAAACTTTAACCTTATGTTTGTACGAAATGGCATCAGCCCTTCTGAAATATCTGACTTCGGGCACATAAATAAGTTACCACTGAGAAAATTAGGATGTCAGTTTACACACACTGCTATTCTACATGATGTGATACGAATCCATGCCCATTCCTTTACACTGAGAAATAATCTCTTTCTTTTACAGTTGCAAGGTAGATAACTAAAATAGATAGTGTCTAAAATCAGTCACTAGGGACAGCTCCACAGGAATAGGATCATTGAAGGCTTTCTGAAGTTTGTAGATGTTATTTGCTTAGAAGACCTGACAATTTTTTGCAAATTCACTTTTTGGCTTTTAGTAACTACTTTTTGATGGTGAACACAGTGAAGTTGCTGTTTGCTAAGCCATGAATACAAAGAAGGAAGATGAAAACTACCCACAAGGCTATAGATGAGATTTGACATGGAGCAGCCCCTGCTCATTGCCACTCAAATGGTGCAAACCCTGTTGGCACCAAGGTGGGATCAGTTTAATTGGCACCTTAGCAGTCAGATGGCACCACTGCAAGTGCACTTTGTTTTGGGAGATGAGTTGTTATACATCCACTGGCCTGAAGGAAAGGAAGATGCACAAAGCTGCAGAGGGCTCAGCCTCTAACAAAGTACTTGGTTGAGGACCTCAACCACAGAGGTTCATTTGCCTGATGAAGATACACCAAAGGAAGCTGGACCCATTTGTCTTTCTGGAAATACGTAATCACACAAAGAGGAACCTGGTGCAAACCCTGCATTGCTTTCATATTCTGAGATATAACTGAGAGGCTGTATATAGAATCATTGAATGGTCTGGGTTGGAACGGACCTTAAAGCTCATCCAGTTCCAGCCCTCTGCCATGGGCAGGGGCACCTTCTACTAGACCAGGTTGCTCCAAGCCTCATCCAACTTGGCCCTGAGCACTAACAGGGCGGCACTGATCCATCCCAACACTCCTTGTCACTTACCATCACCTGTAATGAATGCTTGGAGCAATGCAGAGATATTTCAGCAGCTCCAGCCAATGAGCCAGCCCATAGTATGGGGAATAAACAAGAGGAATTAGAGATGGGTACATGTCTATGAGGATATGATATAATCGGCATCACAGAAAACATGGTGGGATGGCTCCTATGACTGGAGCATTGGAAAGGAATGTTACAGGCTTCTTACGAAAAACAGGCCAGGCAGACAGGGAGAGGGAGTTACTTTTATACTAGTGATAGGCTGGAGAGTATGGGACTCTGGCAACAGGTGATCACTCAACAGAGAGTTTGCAGGTCAGGGTTAAACGGAGAACAGCAACAGGGGACATTGCTGTGGGGATCTGCTATAGGCCGCCTGATCAGAAGGATTCTGTGGATGAAGTGCTCTATAGACAGATAGAGCAGCCTCACGCTCACAGGCCCTTGTTCTCATGGGGGACTTCAACCACCCTGATACCTGTTGGAGGGACGGTACTGCCCGGCACAAGCAATACGGAAGGTTCCTTGATTGTGTGGAAGACAACTTCCTTCTGCAAGTAATAGAGGAGCTGACAAGGAGAGTTGACATGCTTGACCTCATGCTCACCAACAGGGAAGGGCTCGTTGGAAATGTGACTCTCCAGGGCAGCCTTGGTTGCAGCAATCATGAGATGATTGAGTTTGAGACCTTCAGGACAGTGAGAAAAGTGTGCCGCAAGCTCACTGCTCTGGACTTCAAGAGAGCAGACTTTGGCCTCTTCAGGAACCTGTTTAGTAAGGTTCTATGGGATATAGCCCTAGAGGGCAGGTGGGCCCAAGACTGCTGGTTGATATTCAAGGATCACCTGCTACAAGCTCAGGAGCATTGCATTCTAACAGGAAGCAAATGGGGCAGAACGGCCAGGAGACCTCCATGGATAAGGAGCTGTTGAGAAATATGAGAGGGAAAAAGAGTTTACAGAAGGTGGAAGCAAGGACAGGCAGCCCTAGAAGAAAACAGGGACATTTCTGGGAAGGTAGGGACCAGGTTCGGAAAACTAAGGACCAGTTAGAAATGAGTCTGGCAAGGGATGTGAAAGATAACATCAAAGGCTTCTGTACAGGTACGTATCAAACAAGACAGACAAGGGACAACATGGGCCCTCTCTGGAAGGAAACAAGAGAACTGACTACCCTGGATTTGGAGAAGACAGGCTCTCAATGACTTCTTTGCCTCAATATTCACTGGCAAAGGATCTGACCACACCACACAAGTCTTGCAAAGCAGATGCATCGACTGTGAGAATGACCACTGCAGGAAATTATCAGGTCAAGACCATCTTAAGAACCTGAATGTACACAACTCTGTGGGACCTGACGAAATCCATCTGCGGGTCCTGAAGGATCTGGTGGATAAAGTTACTAAGACACTGTTCACCATATTTGAAAAATCACAGCAGTCATGTGGAGTTCCTGATGACTGGAAAAAGGGAAATATAATCCTCATTTTCAAGAAGGGGAAAATGGATGACCCAGGGAATTACAGAGCAGTCAGTCTCACCTCTGTGCCTGGCAAAATCTGGGAGCAGATTCTCTTGGAAGGCATGCTAAGGCACATGAAAAACAACAAGGTGCTTGGTGACAGACAGCATGGCTTCACTAAGAGGAAATCCTGCCTGACCAATTTGGTGACCTTCTATGACGGGGCTACGGAAATGATGGACAGGGCTAGAGCAGTTGATGTCATCTACCTGGACTTATGCAAAGCATTCGACATTGTCCCACATGACATCCTTGTCTCTAAATTGGAGAGACATCAGTGTGATAGGTGGACCACCAGGTGGATAAAGAACTGGCTGGATGGTCGCATGCAAAGAGTTGTGGTCAACCGTTCAATGTCCAGCTGGAGACCAGTAATGAGTGGTGTCCCTCAGGGATCAATGCTGGGACCAGTCTTGTTCAACATTTTTGTTGGTGACATGGACAGTGAGATTGAGTGTGCCCTCAGCAAGTTTGCCGATGACACCAAGCTGTGTGGTTCTGTTGATACGCTAGAGGGAAGGAATGCCATTCAGAGGGACCTTGACACACTTGTGAGGTGGGCTGATGCCAACCTCATGAAGTTTAACCATGATGAGTGCAAGGTCCTACACCTGGGTCACAGCAATCCCAGGCACAGCTACAGGTTGGGCAAAAAGGAAATTCATGGTAGTCCTGCGGAGAAGGACTTGGGGGTGTTAGTCAATGAGAAAATGAACATGAGCCAGCAGTGTGCACTCGCATCCCAGAAGGCCAAACCGTATCCTGGGCTGCATCAAAAGAAGCGTGACCAGCAGGTTGAAGGAGGTGATCCTGCCCCTCTACTCTGCTCTTGTGAGATCTCACTTGAAGTACTGTGTGCAGTTCTGGTGTCCTCAACATGAAAAGGACATGGAACTGTTAGAACAAGTCCAGAGGAGGGCCACGAGGATGATCAGGGGACTGGAGCACCTCCTGTATGAAGACAGGCTGAGAAAGTTGGGGCTGTTCATCCTGGAGAAGAGAAGGCTGCGTGGAGACCTCATAGCAGCCTTCCAGTATCTGAAGGGGGCCTACAAGGATGCTGGGGAGGGACTGTAGTTACATGAGAAGGGGTAACGTGTTCAAATTTAAACAGTGGAAGTTTAGGTTAATATAAGGAAGAAGTTCTTTACTGTGTGTGTGGTGAGGCACTGGAATGGATTGTCCAGGGAAGCTGTGAATGCTCCAGCCCTGGAAGTATTCCAGGTGAGGTTGAACAGGGCTTGGAGCTTGTCTATTGGAAAGTGTCCCTAGCTATTCTGTGATTCTGTGATTCTATGGGGCAGCCACAGCTTCTCTGGGCATCTTGTGCCAGGCCTCACCACTCTCACAGGGAAGAATTTTTTTGTAGTGCTGCCATTTCCTGTGACCAAAATGCATCGTAAATGTTTGACAACCAAAATTATGACTCAAGAAGAGGGAAATGTATTCTGCAACAATGCAGTGGTGGGATTTATTTAGTTCAGTTTTAGTTAAAATGAGTTAAAACAACATAAACATAAGTAAAGGCATTTACCACAGTATGAATTTATTACCAGCATAATACATAATTCTGGCTGACCACAAAGTCAGAGATCAATGCTGCAAATATAATCCTGGTAGCAGAGTAACTGATGTGTGTCCCAGAGATCACAAAGTGAATAAATGTAGACGCAATCTCTTCTACTCAGCAAAGAATCTTCACCTGTTGGAAAAATTAATAATATTAACCTCATGTTCGCCTACTTACAGAGTGAGACTTTCAAACTGCTTACAACTGCCGTGCTCTTGACATCTATAGGCATTTCATCATAGACACAGGCTGGGCACAACAATTTCCCCTTCTGCAGTGAGATTTCCATGTATTTCGTTCATTAGGAGCAAAAGGAGTAATGGAAAATAACTCTTTATGTAAAAATAAGGTAAGAGCAGCAGTCTTTCCAGTCTTAATATGAATTCCTTTTGGTTTTCTGCTTTCAGCACAGACTACACTTATTCAGACATGGTAACCTCCACCCTCACACCCTCATCCTTATCTGCCCCCTCCTACCTTTGCCAGTGTGCTGTGCGTTACTATCTTCCTTGTGCTCTGAGATAAAATTGTTTCAACTGAGAATACATCTACTTAATCCTTAATTGATCAGATAAAATTCTGCCCTTACACTCATCCCACACATTTTGTTCTCTATTTTGCTTTCAATAGTTACAGTATAGTGGCCTTACTACTACCAAATCTAACACCACGCTGCTTTTATCAGTACTGGCATGATCTCTTCATTTCAATTTCAAATTATTGCTGATCCTTTTCAATTCATTATTAACCTTTTATTCCCCTTCATGTATTTTTGAAGAGATGTTTCATGCAAGCAGATATCAACACTTTCCTTGCAAGCACTTATTTGTGCTAGGGATGGGCACTCTGTACTGGCCAGCACCTTTGGTTTAAAGTTCCAGGGATTTTCCCTGTCAGCTTCTCATGTGTTCTGCTTATCCTGGTTAGATACAAGTATTCCTCCTCTAATATGGCACTTTCAGCTCATAGGTCTCTTCAGTGTTTGTTTAATACCCCAGATGCTACCAGTTATTCTGATGGCATGGCTTCTACCACACTCCTGCCATCAGCAGCCAGCAGAGACAAAAGTCAGTGTGCATAATTTGTTCTGTTTAGGAGAGACCAAATAGCTCCGTCCCAGAATACCAGAAGAACTGCCACATAGAACTGCACATTCCACACTAAGGGTTTTAATAAAACCATAAAAACTGAGTTATGATGCCTGAATGGAACAAAACAAACACAAACAAAGATCAGAGGCACTTGCTTAAGTATGTATGTCTGTTGCATTGATCAGTGTGTATCATCATCATAGTCAAGTGAAAACCACAAATGCAGTCTTCTGGCATATCAGACAAGGTATCCAGGAGACAGGTAAGCCATTAATGCTATTTTATTAAACAGAGATGAAACCTCATCTGGAAAAGCCTATACAACTGAGCCATCTGTGTCCAAAGACGAGCCGAAACTGGAAACAGGGCTGGATTGCTGGGGCAGTGAAGGGAGGAGGCAGCCATCATTACAGAGGATTAAAGGCTTGCTTAGCATATCAAAGTCAGCATCAAGAGGGAGTATGATTGATCTCTAAAAATACATCAGTGGGTAAACCTCAGGGAGGAGGCACAGCTACAAAGCTAAATGACAGTATTGGCAGAGTAACAAAAGTGTATAAACTATCTATGAATACTATTGGACTTCAAATCCAATCACTTACAAAAACCAGAGCAGCAAGACTCCCTCCTACACAGGCAATGAAGGGCAGAAATCAGAAAGTTTTAAACTGGTATTTGATAAATGAATGACAATATAGTTGACTAGACCATGATAATGATCTGAGCTTGATGAAGTAGTCCATCATACCCTCTATTTTTTTTACCTTACAATTAAATATAGGAAAAAAAAAGAATTAAAACAGTACTATAACCCACATATGGAACACATTAAAATAGAGGTTTTCCAAGTGTATTTGTAAACAGACAACCAAAAACAAGTAGATGTGCTTTTACTGCAATCACAGAAATTATTATTGACCCTATACTATATAAAATTTTGTGAATGCTGCAGGGAAAATACAACTGTTAGTGTTGAACTTGACAGATGGTGACAAGACTGAGAAACAATAAAACACTGAAGAGAGAAGAGGACACAGAGTGAGAACAACCTGGATTAACCTTGTCATATATCAATGGTACACGTTAGTCTAAGCAGGCAGATATAAAACTGTATGTGTAAGATAAATAATATACGGTATACATACAGGATACTGCATTTCTGTCATGGGAAGCAACAATTTTAAAGGATTCAAAGATGGATGATAACTGCATCATGATCTGCCAAAGTACCGTGGGAATTTTGGTTGTGTACTCAGGGAATATTGAATAGGGATGGTGATGCTAAGTGCTTCTGCATTTAGCCCTGGTAGGGCAGCCACCACAACAATATTGTGTCTGTTTCTAGTATTAGAATGTAAATAATGATATTGGTAGTGCAGAAAAGATTGGCACAACTGTACAGAGCCTTAACAATGACTGAATAAGAAAATTATGATTAAAGGAGAGAGAAAGGCTTGGGAATATTCATCCCTTCAGCCTAACCATCTCCCCAGAGAACAGATATTTACCACAGTGATTCCTAGCTGAGTAGGCATAGCTGCAACAAGCAACCAGGAGCTGAATGTAAAATGGTTCAAAGAAGAAAAAGGCTGAACAATTTACTCCATATTATAAGCCATTTTCCATCACTGGTGATTTATAAATTCAGAAATGAAGGCTGTTGTTAAAGACATGCTTTATTTCAGGACAGAGCTAATTGTGTAATCTACTCAGTCTGCACACTGTCCCACCTTTCCAGCCTGTATGATATTCAACTTGATATGCCAAACACACTGTCTTTTCTATCACCCTATGGTACATTTCCTAAATACAGGCTTTCTTCTTAAGAATAAAGTTTCTGTTTATTACCCCTTCCTTCCCAGGTCATGCATATCACCACCACCATCACCTGAAGCCCATGTTCCACTGCTGGAGGGTCCCCACTCTCCCAGACACGCAGACAGTAAGTTATGGCATGGGCAAACGAGATCTTACAGAGTTACAACCATTTTTACTGTCTTTTACCAAGCTAGCAGTCTGTTTCTGAAGGCTTTTGGTAATTTGCCTACTTTGAAAGCTGGGCCAAAAGCCAAAAATATCTTTATGACAGTCATTGGAAAACTGTGATTTACAGTTATGGTAAGGAATTCACAGAAGTAAACTTTATTTAATGAGTTTCTTATTTATTCTTTTCAAAATTAAGCAGACAACTTTGTCTATAGACTACTTCTTTCTTGCCACCCCCATTATGTGTCTCCCCTTTGCATAAATGTCCCTGGCTTGACTTCCTCTCTTACATACATATACCAATAATCTGTATGTAGAGGTGTGAACACAATGAAAAACTTGCCTTTATTTTCAGAAAACCAACCTCACTGATTACATCTTTTTGTAGATTGTAAAATACAAGGTAATGTTGATCTTTCCATCAACAGCTACTTCCACCCTTCAAAGCACTCTACAACAAAGACCAGTCTCTGTGTAAGAGGGTGAGGACAGTGCCAGGTGACAAAGCAGCTGTCTTTGGACTTCCAATAGATGATTCAAAGCCCAAAACTAAATAACTGTCTATAGTGCAGGGATTATTGATCTGGCTTTTCAGCTTGGACCACGTGAAAAATCTGTATTCTGAAAAGGAAGATGGTTTTGAAAAGGAAAAAGTAATGTAGATACTCTGGTAGAGGCTTCCACTGCTTTTTTGCACAAAATGGGGATTTAAGTGGGAAATCACATTGCTGGTGCTTGTTTTAAGCACATCGCAAGACTTGATGACACTCTAGTAATAACTGCATTTGTAAAAATAGAAACAAAGGACAATCTTACAATCTTAATCATAGGGGTTTAATCACGCAACAGCTGGAACATATTTTAAACAAGACCCTTAATTTACTGAAGTTTCATGTCCTATAGCTTCTAATTAAATATCCCATGAATCCAGGTGCTACACATCCCTGCAGTGAATCTTGGTCAGATTGCACTGCGTGGGATACATGGACAATCCTGTCATGCTGAAAAAAGCATCTGCTTCCCATCTATCAATATTGAAATAAGCTTGCATCCCTCATGACTTCCAACTGATAAATGCTTTTTTTATGTAAGGGTTTGGTTTTCGGTTTGGTGTGTTTTGTTTGTTTGTTCATTTGTTTCTTTGGGGTGGGGGGAATAATATGGATTATTTGAAATTTAAGATTATCTGATTGTGAAGCTGTTGGGATTTTTCTCTAATTGAAGAGCATTCAGCTTCTGACACATCGGGATTAGTGAAAAAAAAATAAAGCCTATGCCATCCTTCTGTTTGACTTTGCTCTTTGAGACAGCTGCTGGGTCTGGACAAAGATTTACCTGAATCTTGCTAGACACTATGCTCCCACAGTAAAAATACAAAAGCTGCTGGAGTTTGCTGCTCAAAGTTAGATTAACTGGAAATGTATTTGAGCACAAGATCTGAACTCACGTCACTACATTTGCAGCCTAGTCTGTTCATGTCCCTGCTGCCATGTTTAAACAAAGGCTGTTGCTCCTCAGACCCTGCCTGTTATTATTTAAAACAGATTTATTCAGGTCAACTCTAAGTTATCTAAGTAAGAATTCAAATAATTGAAAATTAAATGTGTCCTTGAAGCAAAACAGAGGACTGCAGAAAGTTACTTCGGTTATTTTAGTTTTAAAAAGGCCGTGCAAACAAAGCGGAGACATGAAATATATCTCCATGCATACTGGAGACCTAACATTGGTTAATTTAGATTCAGAAAAAGCATATGAAGTAACTAGAAAATTTGCTAGGTCGGTTTTCTGGCCTCTAAAACCCCACCAACCTATGTGGATTGTGTCTTACCAATTGCCCTGTACATCCCTGGTGAAAAAGATTTAGTTCATTTTAGTGGCTATAATTATGCTCTAAATGGTAAACAGAAAAATGTATCAAACCTGGACTTACTGTACCTCTATTTCAGTTAGCCTCATGTTTTATAAGAACACCAATGTAAGAAGTAAGTTATCACAGATAACGTTTGACGTGTGGGGATAATGGGCTACTGCAACTAGGAAATTCCTCAAAAATTACACTAGAGTCATAACCTCAAAAGTCGCATCCCTGCTCTGTAGCATTCAGCTATGGACATCAGATCAGACTGCAGCAGAGGTGAATTAACAGTGTCACAGCTTCCTCTGAATTGAGAGCTTCCGTTGAAAAAAGGGAATAACCTGATGGGTAGCACAGCTGATGCAGCATTCAAATGATGAGATTTTGCATTTCACAAACAAGTCTTACTATAAGAAATAGTCTGTAAATGGAGCAGAACAGTGCTGAGTGATATGTGAAAAGAGTTGAAAAAGTTCCAGAAAACTGAAAAAAAAAGAAAGTAAAAATAAAACCCACTTTGTAACATCACAGGATCATAGAATAATTTAGGTTGTAAGTGACCTTCGAAGGTTAGCTAGTCTGACCTCCCACTCAAAACAGGCCTGCTTCAAAGTGGGATCAAGTTTCTCAGGGCCTTGTCCAGCTGAATTTGAAGTATGTTTCAGAGATGAAGACTCCATGGACTTTCAGGGCAACCTTTTCTGATGCTTAATGAACCCCACTATGAAACAACTCTTTATTTCATAGCCTGCTGGAGTTTCCTTCTATGTTACTTGTGTTCCCTAATTACTCATCCTTTCACCAGGAATCTTAGAAAAAAAGTCCCTATGTGTGAAATTCACTGTTGGGGGAGTGGAATTAGAGAAAGCCGGGGTCTAACAGAAGTTGCAGCATTAGAGAAACCTTTTTCAGGTAAAATATGCTTGCCATTTTCAGCACAGTTGGAATGCACGGAATCTGCTCCACCACGGTTCCCTGGGCCACACAGCCTGCTATCCCAGAGGAGCAATAGAGGGTGGAGAGGAGTGGAGACACCACGGCCAGCCTCTGTTGTACTCCCTGCAGGACTGGGAGCTTGATGGCACCGTGCAGCTGACAAGCCACATAGCAGCTGCCAAATGGGAAATATAGGAGAAGATGTCCATTTCTGAGCCAACAACTGTGGCCAAATCACTTTCCTTAAGCTAGCCTTGCTCCTTATAATCTCGTTACAGTAATACCTCACACCTCCATCCCAGAGTTTCCACCTCCAAGGTACGACCACTCCTGGCCAAGCATGCACTTTGGATTGTTTATTGGCTGTATCTTTAAATGAGAAGTGAGAGATTTTTACACCAATCAATAATAAAAGAATGTATGACTGGAGCCACCCAAGCTCCACCTGAGAGCTAAGAAAAGTATAAAAGTGAACGAGAGAGGAGGGCAGATAGAGAAGACTCCATCGTAACTTCTGGGATCAGCCGATGGGCTGAACCTGTCTTCTTCCCCGTAGGGACGCCTACTGGGTAAGAACTTCATCTTATGCTCACTATCTAATAACTAGCTCGTGCCAGATGTTGTTGTATATCACTTCAAGCTTGTTTTTGCAGAAAGTCACTGTCATGGACCTTAATTACTCACTATTTTGTATTAATAAAAAGTGTTATTCCATAAACTGTCAGTGTCAGTCCTTTGTGTGTGCCAGAAGCTGCTGGCAGTGGATAACACATTCAGATAAAGTGGGCAGACCTGCTGAGGGGTCTCACTTATGCTGCTGGTGTCTTTACCTGAACAAGTCAGCCAAATTGTCCTCTGATAAAGCAGGACGGTTCTGTGAAGGGTCCCTATAATGGGACACTGGTTATACACCTTGTATATACTCCAGGAGTCCTTGCTGCCCCTGTGATGCAGGTGCTCCTTCGGCCAAACCAGTGCCCTTGTAATTCCCTAAAGAGGAGATATGAGCATTAGGAGACCTCAGCCACTGGTGATACATGACTGGAGATGCATGGATTTAGACATGCCTTCATCTTCAGAGTACTTGCCGATCCACAAGTCATGTCAGATGGAGCACAGCTTCCTCTTAGGACAAAGCAAGTGGCCTGGGAAATTCATTCTAACAAGAACACAGTAAATATTTGCCATTTAATGTGTGTGCTGGGCTGCACCAAAACAAGAGGTTCCAGCAGGTGGGGCGGGGGGGGGGGGGGGGGTATTAGGGGGTGGATTCTCCAATCTGCTGTGCTCTGGGGAAACCCTTCTTGCAGTTCTGTGTCCAGCTCTGGAGCAACACAAGGGGGACATTGAGCTGTTGGAATGAGCCCAGAGGAGGCCACGGAGATGCTGCAAGGGCTGGAGCAGCTCTGCTCTGGAGACAGGCTGAGAGAGCTGGGCTGGTTCAGCCTGGAGAAGAGAAGGCTTCTTAAGGGGAGACCTTAGAGCAGCTGCCAGTGCCTAAAGGGGCTACAGGAAACCTGGAGAGGGGCTTTGGACAAGGGCCTGTAGGGACAGGACAAGGGGGAATGGCTTTAACCTGACAGAGGGGAGACTGAGGTGAGCTCTTAGGCAGAAGTTCTTCCTTGTGAGGGTGCTGAGGCCCTGGCACAGGTTGCCCAGAGAAGCTGTGGTTGCCCCACCCCTGGCAGTGCTCAAGGCCAGGTTGGACAGGGCTTGGAACAACCTGGTCTAGTCAAAAGCATCCCTGCCTGTGACAGGGGATGGAACTGGGTGACCTTTAAGGTCCCTTCCAACCCAAACCAGTCTGACAGTATGGAAAAAAAGAAAAAATATTCACAAGGGGTGCTGTGGTGAACATTCACAAAAGCCACAAGCCCTGGGCAACCTCACTGGTAGAGGTTTCTGCCAAATTCAGGATCAACTTCATCCTGCAAAGCTGGAAGAGTAGTAGCAGGTGTATGCAGTCTATCAGGGAAACCTTAAGTATCTCTTTTCTCCTTAACCTTCTGTGGACTTCCAGCAAAAGTAACATGGGGGAATACAGTGAACGCATAAGAGAGGGAAATTCATGCAAGGTATGGCAGGTCACCCTGATACACTATGTCTTAATTTTTACATCCCTGTGACAGCAAGAGCAAAGCATGTCTGCAGCTGCAAGAGAAGATAAAACTACTAGGGCCAAGGGTAATTCATCTCCCACTAAACATGCTGCATCCCACTGCCCTCAGCAGGCAGGAAATCAGATCCACAATTTACGGGTATGTTCAGAAAACATTGCATACTGCGAAACAGGCTCAGTGGATAGTGGCAGACTCAGTTATGAAAGACGGGAGTCATCTTCAAACTGCTCTGCAAGGTAAATGCAGCAACATCTCCTCTGATCTTCCTAATCACTCTTTCCCCAGATTTACATTTCTCAGGCTCTGTCATCCTATAGCCTGACCTAATTCCCATAACCATGTAAGACAGCTCTTTGGGCCTTCCACCGCGCAGCACTGTGTAACTGACCCAATGTAATCCAGCTCATCTCTGTATTTCAGGACTGAGGACTTCTGAACTACTTAACAGTTCTGGAACTCAAAGATGTGTGTCACAAACTGTAAATCATTCTCTGGGTTTACAGTTAGTTGCTTCTTTTGACAAGTCATATAACTGCTGGTAATTGAATCCCATTTGGGATTGTTTTCAGAGCAGTCTGTGAACCAAACTCTCTTAACAAATAACGAGTTTCTTGTGTTTCTCCCTGAAGGAAATTGATTCTGAAGATCCTAAGGTTTCCCAGCTCTTGCTGCAGCTGCAGATGTGAGGGAATGTGGATCTTCCTTCAGACAGTCCCTTCAGCAGTTAGATAGCATGTGTTTCCAAGTGGATGAACAGCCATTAACAGAATTTAAAAGGTGCAGGGCTGCAGGTTTGCAAACATAAGGTGGCGGCTTGTAATGCAACTGCTCAAGGCATTTCTTTTTCCTACCAAGCCTCACAGATCTGGCTGGAAAGCTCAAATCAGCCCCATATGGTTACCAAGTCTGCACTCCTTTTGCCTTCTCACCAGAATACATTTTCTCTGGTATTTCTGAAAATTTAGACCCCAGACTCAGAACGTGTCAAACATTCCTGACTGTGGGCTTTGCATCCCACCTCCCTCCCATGCAGCTGTAGCCCTCCAAGAACAAATGATGCTTCTCCACACCTTGACAAGTCCTGTTTGGCAGCACAGGCACAGGACACAGCTCAATATATCCAGACACCTAGACACCTGGGACCTCCAACACAAGAGGGATGTGGAGCTGTTGGAGAGAGTCCAGAGGAGGCCATGGAGATGCTGCGAGGGCTGGAGCAGCTCTGCTCTGGAGACAGGCTGAGACAGGACAGGGGGGAATGGCTTTAACCTGACAGAGGGGAGAGTGAGATGAGCTCTTAGGCAGAAGTTCTTCCCTGTGAGGGTGGTGAGGCCCTGGCACAGGGTGCCCAGAGAAGCTGTGGCTGCCCCATCCCTGGCAGTGCTCAAGGCCAGGTTGGACAGGGCTTGGAGCAACCTGATCTAGTGGAAGGTGTCCCTGCCCGTGGCAGGGGTTGGAACTGGATGAGCTTTAAGGTTCCTTCCAACCCAAACTAGTCTGGGATTTTATGAAACACAGACTGCACACCTGCAGTGGACCCTCTACCATTGAGCCTTTGACTCTAGCACTCTCAGGTTTCCAGGCTGCCAGTAGAAGTTAATGTAGCCGGAGCTACCTGAAGGAATCTGTTAAAATGCAAGGAAATCAAACAGTAGCTTTGTAAGTGTGGCTGGTTTTGGCAGCCCAGTCCTTAAGCTGACATTTTGGGCAGTTTTAGGCCAAGCTTCAAAATCTGTGTGGCAAGATATTTCCCAGACATCTGCCTGTATGGATCATAATTTGGGAAGCTGCCACCTGCCAGAGAGAGCTTTCACCATGGAGATCCTTGGTGAGGCACTGGAAAGCTTCATGGATTTTGACACAGGACCTTATTCAGATTTTTGTTAAGCAGAATGGGAGCTGCAGTGGCAGATGGAAGGAAATAAAAACCTGTGCCATCAACCCTGCTCCTCTCCCATGACACTTCCCTCTGCATGAGTGTGATAATCTCTCATGCATGAGTGACAAAGTGATGTGCACAGCTTTCACTGCAAGGCACATGCAGTATAGTGCCAAGGGTATACATGCACATCTGTATAGTGGAGAAAGTTGCCAAAACGTGTACAGAGAATTAACCTCTTGCAGTTGTAGTCAGTCACACTGATAACATTAGGAATGAAGATCTGCTCAGACACTGACCCAGGAAAAAAAGGTCCTACTGGAACAGACGGCCTTAGAAGAATACAGGGATGTTGTCCGGAAAGCTAGAGAGCAGGTAGGAAAGCTAAGGCCCAGTTAGAATTAAACTTGGCTAGGGATGTTAAGGATAACAGGAAGGGATTCTATAGGTATGTAGCAAATAAAAGACAGAGTAGGAACAACATAGGCCCCCTCCAGAAGCTATCAGGAGAACTGGCTACCCTGGATTTGGAGAAGACAGGCTCTCAATGACTTCTTTGCCTCAGTCTTCACTTGGAAATGCTCTGAGCACACCATACAAGTCTTGCAAAGAAGATGCAGCGACTGTGAGAATGAAGACTTCAGGCCCACTGTAGGAGAGGATCTGATCTGAGACCATCTTAAGAACCTGAATGTACACAAGTCCATAGGACCTGATGAAATCCATCTGCGGGTCCTGAAGGAGCTGGCAAAAGAAGTTGCAAAGCCACCAGCCATCATATTTGAAAAATCATGGCAGACAGGTGAAGTTCCTGATGACTGGAAAAAGGGAAATATAACCCACATTTTCAAGAAGGGGAAATGGAAGACCCAGGGAATTACAGACCAGTCAGTCTCACCTCTGTGCCTGGCAAAATCTGGGAGCAGATTCTCTTGGAAGGCATGCTAGAGCACATGAAAAACAACAAGGTGCTTGGTGACAGACAGCATGGCTTTACTAGGGGAAAATCCTGCCTGACCAATTTGGTGACCTTCTATGATGGGGCTACAGAACTGATGGACAGGGGCAGAGCAGTTGATGTCATCTACCTGGACTTATGCAAAGCATTCGACACTGTCCCACACGACATCCTTGTCTCTAAATTGGAGAGACATCAATTTGATAGGTGGACCACTCGGTGGATATAGAACTGGCTGGATGGTCGCACTCAAAGAGTTGTGGTCAACCATTCAATGTCCAGCTGGAGATCAGTAACGAGTGGTGTCCCTCAGGGATTGGTGTTGGGACCGGTCTTGTTCAACATCTTTGTCACTGACGTGGACAGTGGGATTGAGTGTGCCCTCAGCAAGTTTGCCAATGACACCAAGCTGTGTGGTTCTGTTGATACGCTGGAGGGAAGGAATGCCATCCAGAGGGACCTTGACACACTTGTGAGGTGGGCTGATGCCAACCTCATGGAATTTGACCATGCCAAGTGCAAGGTCCTACACCTGGGTGGGAGCAATCCCAGGCACAGCTACAGGTTGGGCAGAGAAGAGATTCATTGCAGCCCTGTGGAGAAGGACTTGGGGGTGTTGGTTGATGAGAAAATGAGCATGAGGCAGCTTCAGTGTGCACTCACAGCCCAGAAAGCCAACCGTATCCTGGGCTGCATCAAAAGGAGAGTGACCAGCAGGTCAAAGGAGGTGATCCTGCCCCTCTACTCTGCTCTCATGAGACCTCACTTCGAGCATTGTGTGCAGTTCTGGTGTCCTCAGCACAAAAAGGACATGGAACTGTTGGAACAAGTCCAGAGGAGGGCCACGAGGATGATCAGGGGACTGGAGCACCTCCTGTATGAAGACAGGCTGAGAAAGTTGGGGCTGTTCATCCTGGAGAAGAGAAGGCTGCGTGGAGACCTCATAGCAGCCTTCCAGTATCTGAATGGGGCCTATAGGGATGCTGGAGAGGGACTATTCATTAGGGACTGTAGTGACAGGACAAGGGGTAACGGGTTGAAACTTTAACAGAGGAAGTTTAGATTGGATATAAGGAAGAAGTTCTTTACTGTGTGTGTGGTTAGGCACTGGAATGGGTTGCCCAGGGAAGTTGTGAATGCTCCATCCCTTTCAGTGTTCAAGACCAGGTTGGATGAAGCCTTGGGTGGTATGGTTTAGTGTGAGGTGTCCTTGCCCACAGCAGGGGAGTTGGAACTAGGTGATCTTAAGGTCCTTTCCAATCCTAACTATTCTGTGATTCCATGATTCTATGATTTAACCAAACTATATCGGTCTCTAGGTTTTTCTAATTATTGGTCTTCAAGTAATACTATCTGCCTTCTACAGAGCAATACCCCACGCCTGCAGGCAGTCTAGGAAAGTCAAGTGGCTTCTTTCAGACATCACATTCCTCTGTTTGGCACTGCTGCTTTGAAACTTAACTGCAGCCTCCTGAATTGAGAGAAGAACACTGCACAACAAAGAAGATGCAGGTTTAGGCAAAGGAGAAACAGGGCTCTTCCAGATGGTGCATTTCCATCTGCAGCGCAGCAAAGCCCCTCCCCTGCTCTATCATCCCATGTGCCAGACATAGCCAGCTCACATCTAGGGAAAGGAAGGACAGGACCATGCTGCACATGTGCTCAGCATGGAACCACCCATAAGAACATACAAAACCCAGAGCCAGCTATATGAATCGCACTTTCTGCATGCAAGGCCTGGCAGAGCAGTTGTATTCTTTTATAATCCTGGATTCCCTTGTGTTGTTACAAACCACACATATGCATGACACAAAGAAATTCAACTGACTTGTCTGCAAGATGTTGCCTCTGTATACCGCAAGGTGACCCCATATCTTTAGATTAAGGGTTTTATTGAAGAAAATATCCCTTGTTTGGCTGTTTTTATACCCTCCAATTAAATATGTCACACTATCAGATTTATTCCTCCTGTTCGCCTTTCCATACCAAACAGTTCTGCTCTTTCTAAAGTTCTCCACATGTGGTTTCTCCTCCCTAGGCACTGGGTAATTTCCATTGCTGTACTCCGGACCTTATTTCTCATACAACTGCCTCTTTTAATCTCTGCTCCAATGAGGTGCAGTTACCTACCAAGAGGTTTTCAGGAGGAGGAAAAAGATTTTCCACGTCTTTGATTGTATCAAACTGGGATTGTCAAAGAGCTGCCTTCTCCCCTAATATCTGCATCCCCTTATTAAAGAGATTGCTTTCATCAGACTGTGATGAGCATCAATGCTCATCACAGCCAGCCTTGATCTGACCCTATTCTGAAAGAGGAAGAATGCCTGAGGCTTGTGATTGCTCCTCTGCTTTGCATCATCTCTTTAAGGAACCATGGGAAATCATATCTGACAACCACAAGGAATGAAGAAGGGAAGTGCAGACCCCAAGAAATGAAGCTATGGGAGGGCAGGCAGCATCAGCACTCAGGCTTGTTATGTATAAAACTTCTCTGAGTTCAAAAAAGGTTGGGAGAGGGAAAAGAGCAGGCAGCAGAGAGGAGAAAATTCCTCATTGAATTGCAAAGTGGTCCACCAAAATGTGGGCTCTGGTTTACTCAAGTATCACTGGTGAGCAGCTATGGAAAATGTCAGGTAGGAATCAGACAAGGGCACAGGCAGAAGTCAACAGACAGAAGGCTCTCACCAGCCATCTGCAGGCCTGGACTCAGAAAAGAGAAAAAGACCACAAGCAGGATGCTCTTGGGGCTAATTAAGGGAGCAGTTCTGCACAAGGCAGATGCCAATCTTCTTGACTGACAGCCAGAAGCAGGGGGAAGATCGTATTGCAAGAAACCAATCTGGACAATTACAGAGAGAGTGAGATGGGCAGAGAGAAAAATTAAGCTCCCCAGCAAACACAGAGCAAGAGGCTCCTCTTCCTGCTGGAGGGCACAGGCTATGCCCCCATGGGAGGTCAGGCAGCACTGTCCTCAGATGTACAACATGGCATGGCACAGACTGTGGGGGTCACCCTAGGTTTTGTCTAACCCCAAACTCCCTTGTTACCCACGGTTTAGGGGGGGGTGTTTGTGTAAGAGACCACTGTTCTCACCCACTTGTGCCAAATCCAAAGCCTAAGTCCCTGGAGAGATCTCCACTGGCATTCCCAGTACTTCAGTCAGATTCCTGTATTTTAAATGAGTATGTGGACATAAGTGATAAGAATAAATATGGCAAAGCAGCACATACATCATCTAAAATTAATTACATGCCAGCTGAGAATGATAGAACCACAGACTGGTTTGAGTTGGAAGGGACCTTAAAGCTCATTCAGTTCCAACCCCCTGCCACAGGCAGGGACACCTTCCACTAGACCAGGTTGCTCTATCTGACTGAACCTGGCTCAACAGAGTGAAGTGTCCTACACAGTCAAGTAAAGCCGCTATAAGGCAGTACATGCTTTGTTTGGGTTTTTCCTAAAGGCAGATCCAACATGTGCAGTCAAACAGTTTCTGGGGCAGAGCAAAACTCGAGGACTGATGAGGCAGAAATTGGGTGGCAGCAGATTTTACCTGTGCAGGGAATTAAGGGGTCTTCAGTCTCACAATCATTTTTGCTTCTCTCCTGAGTTCATTTTTCCCCTGCCTCAAGGGACCTAGAAAATGGTAGTAGGGTGCCAGGCAGTGTCTCAATCCCATTTGCATAGAGCAGGAACTTCCCATGTTTCTGTGCATATTCCCAGTCCACAGTGGTTGCCCCAGTGCACACAGTCCAGCTGCCCACCTGATAAATGGAAAAGTACATAAACCCAGGCTCCCCTACAGTTTTTCCAGAATAAAACTGACATTCCTACCTAGAGTGTCTTTGGGCAGTTTAAAAGCAACTGGGGCATTCGATAAGAATGGACACTAATCTGATAGAAACACACAAGGCTGGCACATGAAAACAAACTATTTAAATGAAATCCTATTGGCTATGAGAAACCACAATGAAGGTGCATGAGCACTGCAGCTACAAGATAGGCTCAAAACATGTTACTGCCCAGATTTCTTCACTATTTCTTTTTTACATCAGTGTGCTGGGTTGTAAAGCTTAGACCAGACACCACCTCTTGATGAAATACTTAAAAGCTGCCTATGTTGGTTTTTTTTTTCCAGAGCTCTTGTGTCAGCACACAAGCAGGGGCTGACCCTGGATGCTCTCCAGTGTTTCACTTACAACAGGCAGACAAACCCCCACTGCAGAACAGTTTACAAAGACCACAGACAACTAATTAGATTCATTATCTGAAATTTAAGAAATTCTTTCTGTTGATAGACAAGAACAATGGGTTTGTATTACATGTGACCTGAAAGCATTACAGTTAGTACATTACTGTGTCCTTCCTTGCCAGAAGCCAGGGCTGAATTACAGGCTAATCTGGAGTTCCCGAACTTTGATTCTAACAGAAGAAAGGGTGAGTGGGAACATGGTATCTTACTAAATGCTCAGAAAACCGAGTGAAAAATTGCATTTTCACTGCTAGGGAGCTTCCACTGTTTTGTTTGCATATGTCTGCAGTTACAGCACTGGCTATCTTCATTCAGGTAAAATTCCCAAAGGAGATTGATGGGATTTGGTAGAAAAGAAATTAACCTAAATTTACAGGGTATAACGCTCATGATCCATTTTTTAGAGCAAAGTTGAGTCAGGAAGTTAAGGATAAGCCTTTGACAAGATGTCTACTATTCACCCAGTAGATCCTTACAGTAAGCCAGCTTAGACAGCAAAAAGTATCAAGATGCTGCTATACTGGAGCCATCACTATTTCATCAATGTAGTGGATAATACACTACTTATATTATTCTGAAGACTCCAAATGAGGGAAAGGAGTTTATGAAGACAAAGAGAGAGGACATAAAACAAAAGCAAAACATATACTGAGAAAGGAATGGGTGCTATTTTGTCAAGATGCAGAGCAGGGTGGATGTAGCAAATACAAATCCAGAAAAAAAAAAAATTGCTTTCTGAAAGAAAAGATTTTTTTAATTTTTTTTTTTTGTCGAGGTGGGGTGTTTTGTTTATTTTATTTTGTTTTTCTTTTTGTACCTTTATTCAATTTCAAAGTCTCCATTACAGATTCTTCTGTCTTCATGATTTGGTAAGCTGGACAGAAAGATACATATTTTGGTTCTGTACTAGAGGGATAAGATCACATAACCTGAGATCTCTTAGTCACAGTAGATTTTTTTTTTCTCTCATCTTGTTTCCCAAGGCATCTTTGAGATGGGTATCAATAAATATCAGACAGTAAGCAGCTAAACAGTCTGTTACCTACTTCTTTCATCAGTTGGTGAAAAATATGAACAAACTACTTACAACAGTGCTAACAGAAGAAAATACCATTTTTTTCACTGTGACAGATAAATGTGTACTGCTAAATGTAGATTTTACAGAGCTGTTGGTTTCTGAGTTCATAGGACTCATTTCCACTGCTTCTCAGTGGCTCTTTCTCATCTCCCATGTAATTGTCTTTCATATGAGGAAAATAGGCAGGAGAAGCTTTGCATTCATAGTGCCTGTCCAGAGACTTCAGGTGCATCAACATATGAAGAGTGTAGGCAAGTACCAGCAGCAGAATGAGTGACATAACCAATCCCATAAGTATTGCTGGAGAGAAAAATGATGCACAGTCTTTTGCATAGCCAAAGTGTCCTTCTTGAATGTTAAAACCTTGAATCTACAAAGAGAGCAAAAGGGCTCATGTTAAATAAAATAATTGCATCTTAGCTACAAAAATAATCATGGATTTGCTTCTGATGGCAGTAAGAATTTTTAATTTAACACCTGCATATTGCAAAATTGCATTAGTGCTAGCTGGAGTTAACATTCAGTTTATCCAGGTAAGTCTTCTAGAAACTGCCAGCTATTCTAATCCCCACCACTCTGCAGCCCAAATGATTTGCACTTGTGTTTTGAACAAAGTCTTCAATGATCACTCTTAATAGCCCTGTAATATTTAATTCTAAGTGTAGTACCTTTCAGGTTAATGGCTTCATTTCTAGCATTATTTGTTGAGACTCTCCAGAGTCTCTGTTTCAAACTGCATATACTTCAATGTGGCAAAGAAAGAAATATTTTGAATTGCCTATCCTAATACTGGATTTTTCTCACGAGATCCAAGTGCACAGTATATGTTAGTAAACCAGCTAAACCACATGAAGTTGCACTCAACTTATGGCCAATACCAGTAAGTTTGACTTGTGGCTTCAGTTCTAACATGAAGTTTACCACATTGGCATTCAGGGAATTGATTGACTGATCCACTAAACCAGTTCATGCACATTTATCACATGGTGAAGGAAGGAGATCACCTTCCCCCCCAATCCTCTTCTCAACTATTCATGCCCTGTTACTTAGGTATCTAAAAGCAACACATCCCAGTCCAGTCATCTCAGGTTCCCTTACTGTCAAACACAGAAAAATAGGCACTTTCAGAAGGTGATTAACCTCATTCTAAAATAAGGACTTAAGATGAGTCAGAGGAATTATCCACTGGCTTTAAAGGCAGGTTGGGGTGACTATAATCAGGGCACAAGGTTAAAATCAGTAGGTTTTGAAGGCTAAATGAAATGAGTCCCATACCTGGTGACTTATGCTGTTATTGATTCTGGGTTTAGGAGCCCAGTTCAGAGAGACAGAACACCAATAGTTAAATTCACTCCCCACACCAAATGGAAATCCAGGCAAAAGACTACAGAGTATCTATAAAGCCCTTCATTTCCTTTGACAGGAAGGTTAAGTATAATAATTGAAGTCTTCATTTATATTTCAGTTTCCATGAAGATCCTGTAAACTGTACATGGAAGGTTATCATCTTTTCTTGGCAGCAAAATTTCCCACCAATCTACCTATGGGATCTACTTGGCTTATTTCCATTACATTACCTGGAAATCAATAAAAGTGACTTCCCAAAGCTTTGAAGGATCATTTGCAGAGCTGGGTAAGAGAAGTGCATCATATCTCTGCAAGCTGCTCACATGTTCACAGTGGTAGGAGTAACTTACTGGTGCATATATTCTAGTTGCATTAAACGTCGCTTGTATGGAATTGTTGTAAAGAAGCTGCAGTCTGTGTAAGCTGAACCAATTCTGAACAGATAGCTGGTAATAGCTGGTTGTTAATAAGAATCTGAAATATTGTATGGGAAGAAAAATTAGAAGTCTGAATAAGAGTTGCACTGTTAAATTCACAAGTTGAACAACCTTCTTAGACTGTGTATATATATTTCATGTATATATATATGTATAAATATATCACTATAAAGCTCTAGCTTTATATTTCCATTATATTTCCACACTATTGAGTGTGGAAAGTGATTTGAGGTTCTTGCTTGTTGCAGCTGAAGGAGTTAATCTGCTGCTTTCCCTCACTGTGAGAAGAAATATGAAGGATTCTTCCCAAAAGATAGAGAAAAATCTATATACAACATTGGTCTTGTACTTCCATCCAAGATACATAAAACTGTCTATCAAGAAATGCTGTTTTCTTTTATCAAGAAGCAAACATAAAGTAGGTCATAGTCTGATGCTTGAGTGGCCCTCACTATCAGCTCTTGCAGCAAGATTCCCAGACAAAAATGTAGCTAATTAGCAAAGTTTAGCAAAAATCTCAGACATGGAAAGATTCTGCACAAAAGAGATGACCCGAATGATTCTCACGAATAGAAAAGTCAACCCAGAAGAAATGCCTTAATAAAACAGGGCAAGCAAATGACTGACCTGTTCAGTGCAGGGGTCTCAATTATACAATCACCAGTTTCTATCACATTATTTCGTTTATACAAGTTCTGAAACAAACTCCTCAAGCAACTGCATAACAATGTACATTAACATGTGATTATCTAATATTTTCTTTATCATATAAACTTACCGAATAACAAGTCCCTTTAGATTGCCAATGTCACCAAAGTTCAGAGAAAGCCTAGGTCAAAAAGCAAGTATTGTGAGGCTAGATAAAAATTTCAGAGATCTTGAAAGCAACACAGAAGATGAAGCATAGTTACAGATGGAGCCTTCTGCTCAGTATACTTTTGAAGTCAATGGGAGAAAAACTGGAAAGTTTAAATCTTCCACCTGTGAATTGCAGTAGTCCACCTTTTAAAGTAAATGAGGCCTAGACTATCCAGAAAGAACAGAACTGCATGTTCAACTTTCAACACAACTCAGTCCTGCTGCTTCCAGCATTGGCTAACAATTAGGTTCATTTGATCTATGTTCTCTTTCTCAAGCCATGGCATATATCTCAAGTTGTGCAGCACCTTTGTACATCACTAGGAATTGTTAAGAGGCACATCATTCTCATCTTTTAAAATACTAGAGCATGAAAAAAATGCAAACATTTGGTTTCAGATTTCACAGATGTGCACCACTAGAGCACTTTCTACAGAAACATCTTTAGATGCAGAGGTGAAATGTTGCACAGGAGCTAAAGGAAACTGCTGGATTTGGTCATGTTATTTTTATTGTTGTGTGTCATTACATATTTAAACATGTTTATGGAGTAGACCCAATCCTCATGTTCAGCACAGGCCCAGCAAGATACCCGCTTCCTAATTTTTAGAGTCTTACCTATCAGAATGCAAGCAATGACATGGTATTACACATGAAGCCAGCCAGCACACTATGCGGAGGGAGAGAAGTGTTCAGGTACATGACAAAGGAAATAAGTACATGACTTTCTATTATAGCCATGGGATTGGAGAATTTTGAATCCAGTTAGGTTAATACATAGCTCTCCCTCAGGTTTAGCAGCAGCCAAGCTGCTACATGCTGTTCATCCTAAAGAAAATCATGACAGATTACATTGTAGAGTCAGGGGTTTGAAGACTCTTCAGGTCACATGTAAATCTCTGTTGAATTGACTCTTTGGCTTCAGCAACTCTTAGCACTACTGAGACATGGGGTCACCTGTTTCTAAATCCCCTGTGAGGGGATAAGTAGTCATGAGCAGCCAGCCCCTAAGACCCCATATTCAGCATCAGATCCACCACTCCATCTCCTAAGCACCTATGTTAACCAGCTAGAGACTAAAAAGATCAACAGCTTCAGCTTCATAAGCAATAACAGCAAAACTGATTTATGACTCTAAGAGATGAAGGCAGCTATGTGTGTCTATGTGTCACACAAAAGACTGGTCTGAAAGTATATAAACCATGCTGTCCTGCTGCCTGCAATGTCAGGACATTATAGGAAGGAACTTGTTCACAGGGCTCTACACTATACAATACAATGTCTGTTAACCTTCAGTATGTATTTACTAGACTTATTATCTGGTACTAGTTCCCTTGGCAGAGCATAATGCCACCTTACACTGCATTGTCTTCACTGCAGTTTGATTCTCCAACATCCACTGTTGCATGAACACCAAAAGTCTTCTCTGTTAAATCCAGCTGCGTGTGGTTTTCAAACTTAATCATGATTCTCTTGGCCCAGAACAGAATGCAGGGGATGCCATTAACCGTGACGTTGAGAGGGCTGTAATGGTTGTGGGTGGCTGCTCTTTCCCACTGTCCTTTCCTGCTCAAGTTGTAGCTGAAAACCTGAATGGACCACATAAAAGATCAGTATCAGAAGATGCATATTTCAGGAGTTACTCTCCATCCTACCAATATAATACATAAATGAGGCCAGCACTTGGAGAGCATCTGTGGAGCCAGTTCTCAGCTGCAGTAGTAATAAACTGAGAAAGCAGAGAAATCACTGGCTAACCCCTTCCCATCACAAGAATGCCACTCTACTGACCTCTAGCTCCAGCACAACTGCCAGAGAGCCAATCTAGGGTGGTATCACTGGCTTAAAACACATTCTGATCATGCTCCCATCTCACCCAGCACACCTACAGCTGCCAAATAGAAAAAGTTGAAGCAAAGCCAGAATCATAAGGTGCTCACCACAGCAGAGGACAACACCTGTAAAAATTATCTCAACACATTAAAGAGGACTCAGCTTGGGCCAAGGACGCAGCCTAGCATGCAGAAAGCACACTGGGCAGCTGTCCAGATGAAAGAAAATACCCAAGTCTACACCTCTTTGCACACAGTTTGGCTCCTAATGGCTTTAAAATTGGGAAAACACCTGCTGCAGAAAACAACACTCAAAAAAACAGTAATTTGCAAGATTAAAACCTGAGGATTGCAATTTCTATGTTATCCATAGACACTAGAGAAATACTATTTCTTCTAAGCCACATTTCATAGCCAAAGGAGGCCAATCTGGCTGTCAGACAACATATTTTGAGACAGTGAGTTAGGGCTTAAAAAAGACTTCAAAATTTAACCATTTCCACATTTCAAACTAAGCTTTCCAGACACCAGCTTTTTTCCATCTACATATATGTCCTACCCAAATCTGATAACATACACAATGTCTGCATGTCATATGACTAAGTACAAATCATGCACAAAGAAGAGATGTACTCTCAGTCCCAATCATAAACAGCATCCTACCAGGCTCCAGCAGGCAAGCAGTTAAGCCCCAAAGCTTTGTTTTGACTTAAAGAGAGAGTTCTTTTTGTGTTCAGTTTAGGGAATCATGTCTCCCTGCTCAGACCCTGAAAGACCCCTTTATGTATGGCACAAGACTGCCTTATGGTTGACTTAGGAAGTACCTACAGGAACAAGCTGAAAGCAAGGTAAGATGATGCATGGTCAGAAAATATGATGAAACATTGACTATGACGATCGTTTATATAAATGATAAAACTGTCTTCTCAGAAGTACAGATGAGACAGATTTGACCAGCAGATTATTTACATGAGATTGCATCACTTACAGGGTTTTTGGTAAGGAAGCTTTTGTGCTCTGTTTCTGACAAGACCTCCTGGCTGAACTCAGGAAAAACTCCCAATAATTTTGAACAATCTGCAGTTTTGCTTCATCTATTCTTTCAGTACTAAGTGATGAAAGCAAAATACTGGCCACAGCAATCAAATGGCACTGTACAGAATATGTATGATAAGATTTGGTTCCTGGTAAGATGCTGTGCCCAAACCCACTGCCACTCAGCACCAGCAACACCAATTGAAGTCTCAGATGGGTTCTCCGAAAAGCAGATGTCTTGTACTGCAGGTTGTGATTCAGCACCATATCACAATGAGTGGGACAGTTTTGTTGGCTATTTCTTGTAAACAAGCATTATTTGATTCAATAACATAAATTAAACTAATGTGCTATGAAAAAAAGTTTACAGATCCAGCCCTTCAAATATTACCTGTGTAATTGATATTTGATTTACATTAACTTTTGGCTTCACACCACCATCATAATGTCGACCTGCAGAAGAAAATGTGTTATTACTGTACAAAAAAAATATCCAATCACTTGTAAAAGCATAATCTTGCAGGTTCCTATGCAAATAATAATTACCCCTGCACAAAAACATGTGTTTCAGAATACCTGATTCTGTTGTGAAAAATATCTGGATTGGTTCTTCAATACATGCATCTTCTAGTTTACTTGTACAGCAGGGTTCCTCTTCTTTTCATTGATCATGTTGCTACCCCTACTGGGAAGAATTTCACTGCCCAGAAATGACAGGATTTTGTCTATATATGTATTTATTCACCCCAAATACACTTTACAAAAGTTTTTTCTTTCTTCTTACAGCCAACTATTGACAAAGGGTGTGTATTGAACTGCATGGCCAAAGCACGTTAATTATGGGTGGAAATTTCTTTCCCTGCACTTGCCAGAGACAGGAAACTGACAACCTGATAGCCCGACTGCTTGCCAGGAAAGTAGAGTTTCACAGATGACACTTCATTTCATGGCCACTCTCACTGCTCCATCCTTCAAACATTTGTTTCCATTTGGTTAAAAAATAAACAAACCAAATTACTTTTTTCTTGTACTTTCTTCTCACTGTATCTGAGAGTCAGTCAGTAACTTATTTTAACCAGGCAAACACTTTAAAAAGTATTTTTTTAAAATGCATAGGCTTTAACAAAGCATTTGTCAGGAGAGTCACTAATGCCAATAGAAGCAACACCTGGGAATGAAGATCTTTTATAGCCACACTAGCAGAACCAGTATCTAGGCATTCAGCCAACTGAAAGCCTTACCATTTCTTTGCAGAGAATCTGGATCTGAAAACACACGTGAACTGGAAGAGAGGAGAAAAACATTTATTGTACAGCATCTGTATTTAAAGTATGCAGCAAGTTTACTGGGGAAAGCTTCTGTTCACTACAATATTAAAACATAACTCAGATCCTTGACTGATAAATGTCAGAAGAATAGGATAAATGAATCCAAAAGCCAGTGTACCCAGGATAAAAATGCCTCTTTTTCAGAAACCCCTTAGGTGGATCAGCCCTGACAGGCATTCCCATGTCCCTACCATATTGACTAAAGGCTCCATTACCGCTCTTGTACTATTCAGGGGACATCAGTTTTGGGTTAAAGATTGAACCAGTTCCAGCCCACAATCAGGGGAACACAAGGACAGTGCTGCACCATCCTCAGCTCCCAGTGAGGATCAGAAGCAACACATTGAATTCTTCCAGGATAGAGCAAATGCACTGGGCTAGTATGCCTTCATCCCAGATTTACAGCCATCTCAGGACACTTCCTGAATGGTTCATAGCAATCCCAAATCCCATGAAGCTGCAAGATGGGGCAGAAGGGAAGCACACCTCAAGTGACAACTACAGGCTCATGAAATTTTCAGCCTTTGATATTCTTTGGCACAACTTAGAGATCAGTCTGCAACTCATGTATGATCTGCTTTCCTGAACTAGAGAAGCCCAGCAGATTCACATAAATCACCCAAAGACCTACAAGATCAAAGTCCAAGAAACAAGGTTCTCCCTTAGGATCACACTCCACTCCCCGAGCTACAGGAACACCTCCAGCCCCCTACAGTGGGCTACCTAATGATCTGATGACAAGTGTTCGCTTCTCAAGTCTGCCTTCAGCATTCCCTAGCAGGTGAACACACCAGCACCCACAGCTGATGATCATCCCACAGAGACTCCTTAGACCCTGCCACACACAGTGCCTTCCAGGCGGAAAGCAACGGTGTGGCCAGATGTGCCTCACAGCTGCTTCACATGGAAGTACACCTCCCTCTTCTTTCCTATTTTCTTACTCTCTTTCCAACCCACCACAGAAGAAAAACACTTGCAAAGTCATACACAAAGCTCAAATACTTAAAAAGTTATACATCAGCATATAAAGACTAGGAATAAAAACAGCTTTCAGCATTCATGCATAAAGTGTACCATAAGGTATTTGAAGTGAAGAGTCAAGCCTTGGCCTTGCTGGGGAGACCTTGCACAGCTGAGTGAACCCACTAGCATATCCTGCAGGAGTTATCCCATCCTAATTTCCAATGTGGCATCCTTAATGGCAGATTAGTATGAGTCTGAACAATGTAACATTACCAAAGGAGAAATGTGGGATGGTTCAGAGCCTGTACTGTTTGCTACCATGCCCTTGCAGTTTGATCACACTGAACATGTGTTCCGGGTTCATAGGATTCCCAAAGACTGGATACCAAACACAATGTAAACAATCAAATGCTCTGGTCTATTCATTGAGTTATCAGTGCAAAGCAAATATACATATATGTGTTAACCCGAAGCAGGTTACATACATACCAACCCCTGGTTGCATGGGATACCGCCGAGCAGGAGGAGAGGGACCATGTTGCCCGGTCAGAGGGGCAGTAGGCAGTGCGTCATCAGGGTGTCCCTCGAATCAAGATGCGCATCTGGCCTTCTCACCCATCTGTCCCTGCACAGGTCCTTATATCCCCTCTCAGGCTGGAGTGGAAAATTGGCAGTTGCAACATCAGCGCACATGTGGCCAGCATGTGAACAGAGGTTTACTGGTGTAAGACTCCCTTTTGCTAAAGGTGGATTTAATCCCCTATTTTCAAGGTTATGTTCCCACAACCCGTGCCAAACAGTACTTTTCTATATCTGTGCGTTTCACCACAGACCATTATCTATTATCACTGACACAACTTGGCCTGCCTGAAACCCACAGCAAGGTTGTCAGCCTCAGCAAAGCCCATTATTTCATATGCAATCTTGTTTACACTTGAAGTTCAAAAGGGCAGCAGGTTCCAATCAGTGTCTCTCAGGTGAGAATGGCCTTCCACAGACACTCCCTGCAGCCACAAATAGATCTCCTGTGTCCCCTCACAAACTCCTCAGATCCAGAAGGCACAACAGACAAGAGTGAAGCGGAGTCTGTGCTCCAGCTTCTGACTTTGCTGCCAAACACAGGTCTGATGAGCAGCTTTGCTTCAGCCCACCGGAAGGCTGCTCAGTCCCTTCAGCAGCCAGGGCAATAAAGCAGCAGACAGGCTGCAGAGAAAACATAATGCAGCACAAAGGACAGCTAGGCTCTACAGCACTGCAGCAGTGTTTGTGATCTGAGCTGAAAGAACCATAAAAATATCTTTAAAAGTTCAATGTTGGTAACACTATTTAAAGGCAATCTGGCAGTTTTATTTCCAGAGAGCTAGACTAATCTTCTCCTTAGCTGGAACTGTTAAATCCCAGTTACTTCAAGGATGCTATGCACTTTTAGAGCGGGTCTCACTTTCTCTCACTGCCCCTTAGGCAGCAGGGTTAGCGACGGACTGAGATCTGCAATCCACTTGAAGGTCTCACATCAACAGTGAGCAGACTTCAGAATGGGTAAAATAATCCTCGTTTTGACAGATAGGTTACAAAAGACAGAGCCAAAATGGACCAAACCTTTGGGTTTTGCTCAGGAAAAAAACCTCTCTTAGGCTGCTTAATGATTAGGAACACAGGATGTGTTATTTGACTGAGTCTTATTTTTGTTTTATAGTCATTCTTCATGATAGTTGAGGATTCAGGCTGGAAAAGACAATTTTGGAGCATTTTTTCATGATAATAGTTACAAGTATGAGGCATGCCACAAGAAAATAAAGGTGAATTATTCAGTTGTACTAACTTTAGTTACACTTAGGGTGCACCTTCCAAGAAGGCCACAGATCTGAACACTTCCATTTTATGCTGCTGAATGACAACCAAATCAGAGTGATTGGTTTCAATAAGAGTTCAAGAAATCAAAAGCCATACTACATGACTTCAAGATGTTGAGGGCCAGAGTTTGGTGGAGGGGGAGTTACCCAGAAGCTCCATATCATTACTTGGGTTCGGCAGGGTATTTGCCAGCAGATGGCAAGCAATGGTATTGTGAAACATTTGTGTTTGTTGTTTCTTTTCCCCTTTTAGTTTTATATTCTCTCCCCTTGTTATTTCCCTTACCATTATTATTATTGCTGGTAGCAGTAGTGGTCTGTGTTACACCTTAGTTAGTGGACTGTTCTTATCTCAACCCGCGGGAGTTACATTCTTTCCATTCTCCTTCGCAGCCCTCTGGGATGGAGGAGAGAAAAGGGTGGGGGAGTGAGTGAGCAGCTGCATGGTTCTGAGTTACCATCTGGGCTTAAACAATGCCATTATGCTTCATTATATCTTTAGTTCCTCCCTGTATACATAATTTAAAGCTTATAGCCCATCACTCCAGAAATCACCATACTGCAGGGTGCAGAATAAAACACTGGGATTAGATTCAGAGCAGCCCTCTGGAGAAGGACTTGGGAGTGTTGGCTGATGAGAAAATGAACATGAGCCAGCAGTGTGCACTCACAGCCCAGAAAGCCAACCGTATCCTGGGCTGCATCAAGAGGAGCATGACCAGCAGGTCAAAGGAGGTGATCCTGCCCCTCTACTCTGCTCTCGTGAGACCACACTTGGAGTATTGTGTGCAGTTCTGGTGTCCTCAACTGTTGGAACAGTCCAGAGGGCCATGAGGATGATCAGGGGACTGGAGCAGCTCCTGTATGAAGACAGGCTGAGAAAGTTGGGGCTGTTTAGCCTGGAGAACAGAAGGCTGCATGGAGATTTCATAGCAGCTTTCCAGTATCTGAAGGGGGCTATAGGGATGCTGGAGAGGGACTATTCATTAGGGACTGTAGTGACAGGACAAGGGATAACGGGTTGAAACTTTAACAGAGGAAGTTTAATTTGGATATAAGGAAGAAATTCTTTACTGTTAGGGTGCTGAGGCACTGGAATGGGTTGCCCAGGGAAATTGTGAATGCTCCATCCCTGGTGGTGTTCAAGGCCAGGTTGGACAAAGCCTTGGGTGACATGGTTTAGTGTGAGGTGTCCCTGCCCATGGCAGGGGGGTTGGAACTAGACTATTTTAAGGTGCTTTCCAACTCTAACTATTTTATGATTCTATGATTCTGTAAGAGGAAACTGGTGTAAAATCGTGTAATTCATTTCATTCCCCACTGGACTTGACAGAATCCCAGACTGGTTTGGGTTGGAAGGGACCTTAAAGCCCAACCAGTTCCAACCCCATGCCATAGGCAAGGACACCTTCTACTAAACCAGGCTGCTCCAAGCCTCATCCAACCTGTCCTTGAGCACTGCCAGGGATGAGGCAGCCACAGCTTCTCTGGGCAACCTGTGCCAGAGCCTCACCACCTTCACAGGGAAGAACTCCTGCCTAAGAGATCATCTCAGTCTCCCCTCTTCATGTTTAAAGCCATGAAGACTTTATACTGTTCTGGAAAGAGGAAGGTTGTTTTCCTGACTGTCAATAAAAAAAAAAAAAAAAAAACCAAAATTAAAGTCATTACTTAGTTCACCATCTGGAATAAGGCCAATACCATGGTTATGACAATTAAATCACCTTGAGGAAAGCTAAGTGATAGGCAACATCAGGCCTTGAGAAGAGCATACGATGCATAACTCATTGTAAATGCCCCTGTGGGGTTACATCCTGAGCAGAACAGTTATAACCAGCATCCACAAAGCCCATGAGTGCAGGTGGGAGGCTCATGACAATGCAGTGTGACTCCTCCACATCTGTCTTGGTCTAAGCCCAGACAGTAACTCAGAACCACGCAGCTGCTCACTCACCTTTCCTCTTCTTCTTCCCCCTGCTCCTGGAGGGATGGGGAGGAGAATGGAAAGAATGTAACTCCCACAGGTTAAGAAAAAAACAGCCCGGTAACTAAGGTATAACACAAACCACTACTGCTACCACCAGTAATAATAATGATGAGGGAAATAACAAGGGAAGAGAAGACAACCACTCACCACCCACCAACCAATACCCAGCCTGACTGGAGCAGTGATCTAGCCCTCCTGGTGTTAGATCTGCCCCCACTCTATATACTGGGCATGATGTGCTGTGGTATGGAATACCTCTTTGGCTAGTTTGGGTCAGGTGTCCTCTCTCTGCTTCCTCCCAGCTTCCCCTCCTCACTGGCAGAGCATGAGACTAAAAAGTCCTTGATCAGGCTAACCATTACTTAGCAAAAACCTAAAATGTCAGTGTATTATCAGCATTGTTTTCAGACTAAAGCCGAAACAAAGCACTGTACTAGCTTCTAGGAAGGAGAAAAATAGCTGTTACAGCTGAACCTTGGACACCAATCCATAAATAACCACCCCAAATACACCCAGATACGTATGTTGTATGTTGAATTTAACCTCCCAAGAATGTCAGGATCCCACCGCGAAATTGGATTAGCCCTAATACAAAGCACTTAGATGACTAATCACTATGTAAACCCCAATTAAATAAGATTATAAGAAAAAAATAAGTGCAAATTCCCTCTTATCAGATGACATTATCCATCTACATAACACAACTAAGTCTGCCTTGTTTGCCTGTAAAAGTTCATGTGGGCTCCAGCCCTTGAAAACTTGCATGTGAGCAGTCTTTAGTCCACTCAGATGAGTGGCATGAATAATCCTGGCACCCAACAGTGATCAAGTGCACTCGATCAATGGTGGGTACAGAGGCCACAAAGAGTTTCCATGCCAGCAGGTTAAACGAAGCCATATTCACTGTCACATTCACATGCCACATTCACACTGTCTTTTACTCTTCGTATTGCTGCCCTGACACACTGCATCAGATGGCAGAGTATACTCTACTGCAGTATTTCATGTACTTCAGAATTATCACTTTAATACTGTCATTGTCCAGCTGTAGACTACCTCACTGGCTGCTGAACTAGTTTCACCTGATTTATGAACCATTTAATTGGAAAATAACATGCAAACCTTCAAAGGCACTATAAACAAAGTTCTGATGAAAGGTGATGAATGCTCCACCGCTTGCACTCTCTTGGATTCTGATCTTGTTGCAAAAAAGTGCAATTATACCAAGAAGACATTAACAAATCTGAAAACTAGCAGAGGAGAACAGCAAGTAAGCTATTTAAATGAAAACATATTGTAGTATTTATCAGTAACCAACTACCAGACCTCTTAATACAAGCTTAAGCAAATCACCACGTATCTGTCTTGCCTTAAATGCACAGGTTTTACTGCCAGCTGTGACTTTCATCAGCATATTTGATCTGTGTGTTATTAGAGACTTTGGGGCACAATTCAACTAATATAGTTTAGGCTGTTTTCACTTTTTAAATGCTAGGCTCTAGAAAATCCTCTTTCCCCTGCTGTAATTTGGGGTTCCTATTTATATATCATTACAGAATGAAATAGCATTATAAACAATGTTAAATCCAGATCTCTAGTAATTTTGTAAGTTAAATACATTTTTGAAATATTGAACTCATGTTTCAAATATCCATTCTACACAAGAATAACGTTTTAGCACCTATCTTTCTTGGAAAGTTTTCACACCCTTGTTGTTAATTCTATTTATAATTCCTTCTTTACACAGTTCACTGCAAGTCAGTGTGAGAGTCATTAAAATGAAATTATATATAAGACAGATGCCCATAAAACACTATTTTTCAAACCATTTATAGTATTTTTAATAAAATTATTTTATAGTTACACTTTCAATGTACTGTACACTTCAAAATAATTCATTTCTGTATTAGCCACAGGCGTTTTCAAACCTGAAAATAAAGTTAAAACCATGTCCTGACATCCTAATCTGCTCACACACAGCACAAATTACCAAATTACAACATTTAAATCATGTGTTCTACTCCACCAACAGTTTGATACACACACAGTTACTGACCTGCCATTCATTTCATCCTCAGACATTACAAATCCCATGTACAAAACAAGCAGGAGGATCCTAAAGGTAGCGTTTCTTTCCATGGAGAAGAGACCCAGACCCACCAGACGCAGCACATTTGCTCTTCTGGTACGGCACTCACGCTCTGTCTGGCAGCATGACAGGCAGCAGATCCAGCCAATCTAGGCCGGGCTTCGTCACTTTATCGCTGCACTGGTACCCACCAGAGAAATCCTTCGTGTGCTAGGATTTATCCTAATGCAGACACCTACTGACAGCTCCTTCCAGCTTCCTTGTGAATTCCAGTTTACACATTCTGGGGAAATTACACCAGGATGTGGGCTGCTTGCTAACGGAAAAAAGGAATAAAATCAGATTGTCTCTCCAGTTTATAAAATCACACTGAAGAGCACTTCTTATCTGTACTCAATCCTAACCTTAATGAAAGGTGAAGTCTTCCAAACCACTCTGAAATTTCTCCTTCCATATATAACCAAAGAATTACATGCATTTTGAAGTTTTATAATGCCTTCAGAGTAACAGTATTACCTCCATTTTACAGATGTCAGATTTGGAAGCATTCCTTTCTTCAGCACTAACTCAGTTTGCATGTGACCTGCTTTCAAGCTCTATTGTTTTATACCTACAGATAACTCTAAGCAGACTACAACTGTGAGAAGCCCACAGAATTACAGTGCCCTGGTTCGGACTGTCAGACCAAGTCACCAAGGTGCATTCACACAGCAGGTTTTGTGTGAGAGGGGTCATTCTCAAGAGAGGTGGCTCGCAGGCACCAGTATTCAGGTGTGCTCATATATGTATATACCTGTCTATGTACACAAATACTCCCATGGTTTTCCTGTTCTCATGGCTTTCCTGCTCAGCAGCTAACAGCAGCTGTCTGCTGATGTGATCATACAGTAAACCCTGCTTCACTGACTTAGGCTCCTGTGTGTTGCATTCCAGACATAAGATAAAGACAGGGGCTTTAGCATCATGTCTATTAAAAGGGACTTACAATCTTAATTCATTTCTCCTTCAGTGATACAGAGAGTATTCACTAATCTCAATAATCTCTAAACAGTTTGTCCTCAGTAGTACTGCTCCTATCCAATTTAAGTAGGAATCCATATACTTATGTAAGAATTCCAGCTTGAAGAATGAAATAAGGAAATGTAGAGACAACCAAGTGTGGGAAAATCACTGTTATGCGGGGTGGAATTAGAGAAAGCCGGGGTCTAACAGAAGTTGCAGCATTAGAGAAACCTTTTTCAGGTAAAATATGCTTGCCATTTTCAGCACAGTTGGAATGCACGGAATCTGCTCCACCACGGTTCCCTGGGCCACACAGCCTGCTATCCCAGAGGAGCAATAGAGGGTGGAGAGGAGTGGAGACACCACGGCCAGCCTCTGTTGTACTCCCTGCAGGACTGGGAGCTTGATGGCACCGTGCAGCTGACAAGCCACATAGCAGCTGCCAAATGGGAAATATAGGAGAAGATGTCCATTTCTGAGCCAACAACTGTGGCCAAATCACTTTCCTTAAGCTAGCCTTGCTCCTTATAATCTCGTTACAGTAATACCTCACACCTCCATCCCAGAGTTTCCACCTCCAAGGTACGACCACTCCTGGCCAAGCATGCACTTTGGATTGTTTATTGGCTGTATCTTTAAATGAGAAGTGAGAGATTTTTACACCAATCAATAATAAAAGAATGTATGACTGGAGCCACCCAAGCTCCACCTGAGAGCTAAGAAAAGTATAAAAGTGAACGAGAGAGGAGGGCAGATAGAGAAGACTCCATCGTAACTTCTGGGATCAGCCGATGGGCTGAACCTGTCTTCTTCCCCGTAGGGACGCCTACTGGGTAAGAACTTCATCTTATGCTCACTATCTAATAACTAGCTCGTGCCAGATGTTGTTGTATATCACTTCAAGCTTGTTTTTGCAGAAAGTCACTGTCATGGACCTTAATTACTCACTATTTTGTATTAATAAAAAGTGTTATTCCATAAACTGTCAGTGTCAGTCCTTTGTGTGTGCCAGAAGCTGCTGGCAGTGGATAACACATTCAGATAAAGTGGGCAGACCTGCTGAGGGGTCTCACTTATGCTGCTGGTGTCTTTACCTGAACAAGTCAGCCAAATTGTCCTCTGATAAAGCAGGACGGTTCTGTGAAGGGTCCCTATAATGGGACACTGGTTATACACCTTGTATATACTCCAGGAGTCCTTGCTGCCCCTGTGATGCAGGTGCTCCTTCGGCCAAACCAGTGCCCTTGTAATTCCCTAAAGAGGAGATATGAGCATTAGGAGACCTCAGCCACTGGTGATACATGACTGGAGATGCATGGATTTAGACATGCCTTCATCTTCAGAGTACTTGCCGATCCACAAGTCATGTCAGATGGAGCACAGCTTCCTCTTAGGACAAAGCAAGTGGCCTGGGAAATTCATTCTAACAAGAACACAGTAAATATTTGCCATTTAATGTGTGTGCTGGGCTGCACCAAAACAAGAGGTTCCAGCAGGTGGGGCGGGGGGGGGGGGGGGGGGGGTATTAGGGGGTGGATTCTCCAATCTGCTGTGCTCTGGGGAAACCCTTCTTGCAGTTCTGTGTCCAGCTCTGGAGCAACACAAGGGGGACATTGAGCTGTTGGAATGAGCCCAGAGGAGGCCACGGAGATGCTGCAAGGGCTGGAGCAGCTCTGCTCTGGAGACAGGCTGAGAGAGCTGGGCTGGTTCAGCCTGGAGAAGAGAAGGCTTCTTAAGGGGAGACCTTAGAGCAGCTGCCAGTGCCTAAAGGGGCTACAGGAAACCTGGAGAGGGGCTTTGGACAAGGGCCTGTAGGGACAGGACAGGGGGGAATGGCTTTAACCTGACAGAAGGGAGACTGAGGTGAGCTCTTAGGCAGAAGTTCTTCCTTGTGAGGGTGCTGAGGCCCTGGCACAGGGTGCCCAGAGAAGCTGTGGTTGCTCCATTCCTGGCAGTTCAAGGCCAGGTTGGACAGGGCTTGGAGCAACCTGGTCTAGTGGAAGGTGCCTCTGCCCATGGCAGGGGGTTGGAACTGGATGAGCTTTAGGATCCCTTTCAACCAACCCAGTTTGGGATTCTGTGATTCCCATGTACTCCTTGCACCCTTCCTAAGAAGCCCAAAGGATGCCATCCTACCCTGAGAAATCTCCATACAGACTCCAGGCACTACTGCAAATGTTCTGGATGGAGACTGGATCACGAATGAAGCTTCTTTCCCTATAAGTGTTCATAAACCATGTAGACAAGGCCCTCAGAGACATGGATTAGCAGTGACCTTGGCAATCCTGGGGAAATGGTTGAACTTAATGATTTAAAGGTCCTTTCCATCCTAGCTGATTCTATGAGTCTATGATTCTGATTCTTGGTCTACCTTTAGGGTCAGCAAACCCCACCAATACAAAACAAAACAAACAAAACCCTGCAGTCTCCATTACATTGTAGATCTACCACTGCGGAGGAGGTCCCAACACTTGTGTGTCTTCATTCCCTGGAGAATGTGTCAGCCAGGGGTTCTGGTTTATTTTACAATCAACAGTGTTTTACATAGCACTTGCCTTTCAAGTGAGAGAAAGCCACGGGTTCTGAGGTACCAGACAAGACAGTCAAAGCCCTAATTCTCTATTTTGGATCCAACCTACTTTTTTGTTGTTCTCCCTGCTGTCTATGTCTCACAAGGGAACATGAAAGGTACCTCACACACCAGCAGACAGGGCTGCATGGTGATTGTGGTGGCCAACAGCCCCTCAGGACACTGCAGGGTGCTGTAGCTCACTCTCCAAGTTGAAGCTTTTGTTTCACAGCTGTGCAGGACAAGAGAAATCAGATTCCACAGCAAATGCCAGAGATCAGATTATATTGGGAGTTTTAAAATAAATTGTGGGACTTGGGTGGATTTATCTGCTTGGCAAACCAAATGTTTAATTTTGGAAGCACTGTTGTAACAAAAGGAAATAACCTGTTTCCATGCACCAGCCTATAGTGCTCTGGGGGGCTGGTTCCTGGCCATGTCACTAATCTAGGGCTCTTTCACTGCAAACAGACCTACTTGGTCTTGTGTGTCACCTGCAAACGTGCTGATGACGCACTGAATCCCACTGTCTGTGTCATTGGTGAAGATAGTAAGCAGTGTTGGTCCCAGTACCAAAACCTGACGGCCGTCACTTGTCACTGGTCCACCCAGACACTTAAAACTACCCTCTGGATGTCACCATCCAGCCAATTCCTCATCCACCAAAGAGTCCACCCATCAAATCCGTATCTCTCCAGATCAGACAGAAGTATGCTGTGTAAGGACTCTGTCAAAGGCTTTACACTGATGCGCGGATAGACTCCAAAACTCTTTTAAAGTTGTAAAGTAGGTATGCTTTTATTCAGTGCTGAGGTGCATGGGGATAGCTCCTCCAAAGCATGCACACCTCAGGGTTGTTTTCCCCTTCACATTTATTCTCTTCAGGTATACATAGACATGAGGTTGCTCAATCTGCCTATACATATTTAGTATCTATCCTCGCTTCGTATTATAATGAGCCAGAAGGTCCTTTGCACCTGTGCAGTGCCCCTTCTGGTCATGGGCAGGGGTCTCAGGATGAAGTAAAGGAGTCTTCCCCTTCTTAACCTTTACACCTTTTAACATTCAGACATGGCCTTAGGGTTTAGTCGGCGCCCAGTCTGCTTCTCCCCGCTTCTCAGTAGGACCAAACACCTGTGCTTTTGTCATGGTCTTATGGCTTGGTTGCCCAGTCTGCCTCTCCCCGGCTTATCAGCAGGACCAATCATCTGCTTTTGTCAGTAGAACTAGCATCTGCTTCTCCCCCTCCAGCAGTAATCAATGCCTTGGCAAGATGGCAATGGCAGGTACTTAGGACAGACAATACTTTTGTTTAAGCAAAGGAATTCCTTTAACCCCCTTGTACAATTTCTCTGTATTACCCCCCTGCACACTGGTTACCCCTGTATCAACACCAGTCCAGACAGGTATCCATCGTTCTCACTTTGCCCACTGACACAGTAACTCCACCATCGGAGGCCACTCGGTTGGTTGGGCAACTGTGTCTGGTGAAGCCAACCGCAAGCTCAGCCTCCTCCGGACCCCGCGGCTCCTCAGGGCGCTGCGGCGCTGCTTCACTCCGACCCCCCCCCCCCCCCCCCCAGCGAGGTCGGTAACGCCCGGAGCGGGTCCGTGATACCGGGACGAAACTTGCCGCACCCGCTGCGGGAACCGTCGTAGGGCCGGGTCGGGCCGGGCCGCCCATTCCGGTGCCTGGCAGGAATTTTCGTCAGGCGGATCGCGGGCAGCCCGCGTAGGGGCCTCGCGGCCGCACTAGTCACCGCCGCGTGGGGGTTGAGTCTCTTTCGCACTCGGCAGCCGAGGGGGAAAGATGGGTGAGACAGCCGGGCCGGGCCGGGCCGGGCCAGGCCAGGCAGGGGTGGCACCGGTCGGGCGAGGGGGCCGCCTGGGCGGCACCAAGGAGGATCTCGCAGCGCTCTGCCTCGCTGCTCCGCGAGCTGCTGCTGGCTCCGGCCCCGCGCGCCGTAACGCTAGGCTGTGCGGCCGCGCCGCCGCCGCCATTACTCTGCACAGCGCGGCAGGGCCTAGCGGAGCTCTGTCTCCACATAGGCAGCGCCGGGTGGCCGGGCCTGGCTAGGGTTAAGCGAGCTGCGGCCTACTCAGTCCTCTCCACTTTGTTCTGCAGGGAAGTGCCGAGGTCTCCGCACCGCCCGGAAGCTCCGCAGCCACCGCCGCGACCAGAAGTGGCACGACAAGCAGTACAAGAAGGCGCACTTGGGCACGGCACTGAAGGCCAACCCCTTCGGCGGCGCCTCACACGCCAAGGGCATTGTCCTGGAGAAAGTGTAGGTACAGCCACACGGCACCCCACGATGTGCCCGGACAGCGAGGCTTTTTGGGGAGGAACTTCGAGAACGGACGCTAAACTGTTACGTTACCTGTGTAGTGACACGTTTCTGGTAGCGTGTGCGTTAGATTTTAACGTTTATTCCACGTGGCTGTGTTTAAAGTTATTTTTTACTGTGGAATCCCAGACTCGTTTGGGTTCAAAGGGACTTTAAAGCTCACCCAGTTCCAATCCCTTATTTCGCCTCAGTTTAGGGTTTGAGGGGGGAGGGGAGGAAATTTTGTGTGTGTGCCTGATCTCAAAGATCCCATCCACTTGTTTTCTGGCTTTTTTTACTTTAATAATTTATAAGCTTCACTGGGACATTGCCAGGGCTCGAAGATGCTTGTCTTTATTTCCCCCTCCAGATTTTTAGTTACTAAAACAGTATCGGTATGTGATTAATTTTAAATTTTTACTTAGTTTAGGAATTGAGGTTTATATATTGAGTATATAAACGTATTTAATATATATTTACTAATCTAAACATCTAATATTTTTTTGTTTGGAAGTACAGATGCAACCTGCATTTTGTACAGATTAATGCCGTAAGTTTTGTAATGAATGTCTGCTGGTTCGTCATATGGATGTTTTGTTAATACCTTTCCATGTGCATCCATTTTAGTGGTGTAGAAGCTAAACAGCCCAACTCTGCCATCAGGAAGTGTGTGAGAGTCCAGCTGATCAAGAACGGCAAAAAAATAACTGCTTTTGTTCCCAACGATGGGTGCCTGAACTTCATTGAGGTGAGTAATTTTCCAGAAGTCATCTATAAGAAGTTGCATGTTACAGTGAATACACAATAAAAACGCGTAATTGACAGATTTAGTGGGTGGGTAGTGCCATGCTGCACCTTGTGCATCTTAAAAGCTGTAACTGCAGAGGCAGATGAAAACACCAGAGATGTTGTCTTGGCTTGTGTTTCCAAAACACCGAAGGTGATAATTGTCCTTAATTTATGTAAATCTGTCAACAGCCTTCAGTATTTCCACCCTTTCCTTAGAAAGTCACTCAAGTTCAATGTTACCAGTTTCAGAAGGAGGCACTGTTTTGATGTTCGTGGCTTTGTAACTATGCGTTTTTGACTGCAGGAGAACGATGAAGTTCTGGTTGCTGGTTTTGGCCGGAAGGGTCATGCTGTTGGTGACATTCCTGGAGTTCGCTTCAAGGTTGTTAAAGTAGCCAATGTTTCTCTCTTGGCCTTGTACAAGGGCAAGAAGGAGAGACCAAGATCATAAATTTCAATTAATTTGACAAGAAGGTGAATAAAACTTTTCATTGGAAAAACTTGTAGCTCGTTATTTAAGACGTACTATATTTTTTTAATGTCTATCTGCAAGTGGCATACCTCAGGCATTAGCGTGTACTGTCTTTGTTGCTGACTAGTTTTCTGTTATGTAAGGAATGCTTTGCTGCTGAGTGAATCTTTTCAACCAGCAGGTGAGCCTGAGAAGTACTTACCTTTCCAAATTTGCCTTTGTTGTGTGGAGCCAACACAGTTGTGTGCAGGGGAACTTATACGAAGAGAATTACTTCGTAGAATGAAGAGGTGGTGTACTGGCTTGTGGACGGTCCCTGACTGCTAGTGCCTTCATGAAGGTTTCTTCAGCTTAGTAACTAGAGTCAAAACTGCCTTGATGACAAGACACCTAAAAGAAATGTGGAGAGGGGCTGTGGACAAGGGCCTGTAGGGACAGGACAAGGGAGAATGTCTTTAAACTGCCAGAGGGGAGACTGAGATGAGCTCTTAGGCAGAAGTTCTTCCCTGTGAGGGTGGTGAGGCCTTGGCACAGGGTGCCCAGAGAAGCTGTGGCTGCCCCATCCCTGGCAGTGTTCAAGGCCAGGCTGGATGGGTCTTGGAGCAACCTGGTCTAGTGGAAGATGTCCCTGCCCATGGCAGGGGGTTGGAACTGGGTGAGCTTTAAGGTCCCTTCCAGCACAAACCATTGTATGAATCCTTTTGAAGCCTCTGCCCTTAACCTGTTACAAAAACATAAACCCTTCTTCCCTAAAGCTGTTGTGAAAAAAAAAAAAATCTGGACTGTGAATGCTGCCAGTGTGCAGAGCATGGCATGTGCTATGTGCACCAGAAATGAAAGTGTTGTAACAGCCATAACAATCTCTACGCATCAGTACAAATCAGTGTATGATTAGCATCTGTTCAGTGGCTGAGCACAGATAACTGCTTGTGAGATGTCTGTGTTAATAAATACACTCCAGACCTGAATTACAGACTCCATCTTTAGAAGACACAGTCTGCTGTCTGAGGTGGCTGGAATTTTACCTTCAGTCTCAAGACTCTTCCCATGGAAACTAAAACAAAATTTCTCACTGCTAGGTCTACTAAAAGCCCTAATGTTTCTTTGGGACTATCAGGAATCAAAACATTCTCTCTGGGAAGCTAGGAGAAGAAACTGCATGGATTTTAACGTACAGTCTGGAAGTCTTCCTCATATCTGAAAGCTTTTTTCATATCTAAAATAGCTGCAAATGCTGAAAAAATGGTGTTTACTGAAACAACAGCAGTTCTAGTTTGTGGTGTGAAGATAAGCAATGGCACCTGATATACAACTGATGGGGTTTACGTCCTGAAGGGATTATTAAACCATTTATCTAATCTCATCTCTGCCCTGCTTGGTCCACAGAACTTGACCCACATGCCTTCATGTTATTTGCAATTCAAAGTCCTACAGGTTGGACTTAAGCAAGCCTGCCTGATTTGAAGACTCTTAGTGTTCTTTTAGTGTGTTCTAGCTGTTACCATTTAATGGCTATGTACTGACTTGAAAATGTTTGTGAGTAGGGTTTTTTGGCTTTCTATGCTAGATTAAAAATATTTCTGAATAGGTGGATTTAACTTTTTGAAGATGTCTGTACCATAAGTTGTATTTCATAATTTTATATCTTCTCTGTACTGTCCACTTTTTCAACACCACTTTAAAATGTTGTCAGAACTAATACAGCATTATAGACAAGAACAAGAAGCCAACATGTCCCTCTATCCGCCTTTAAATCATTGCCAGATCTCCCACACGGTTAACACCACTTGGATTTACATATTTTATCTTTAATTTGTTCCCGTTAAAGTACATTTTGCACAAAGCTTATAGCAGTGTTGCTTTCTTTGGTTCATGTTAGAGCTGGCTTATGCAAGAAAACCTCAAAATATTTATTCGGCTGAAGTTAGGGTGTAAACAATTCCATTATAATCACAGTTCATCTGTGTGTTGATCCAAAAAGCTCTGCTTCAATTAGTATTCACTAATTTGTATGAAAATGGTGTAAAAGAACAGACTGAGAATCACTACTACTGTGTGAGATCTGGATTCAAATCCTTGTTAAGGCACAGAAGCAATGTTGAACTTTGATTTCCCTTACCCATGTCAATGCAGTGATGGGCAAACTCTAGAAAAGTTGCTTCCAAAATCAAGTACCTGAATACCCTTCAAGATTTTCAGAGTGAGGCCTTAAACCTCAACTGTTGTTGGGCACTGCAACAAGCAACTAGCACATGAGTGGGTAAGTGAAGAGGTTGAGATCATGCCATCAGCTACGGGTACCCACTGTCATGTCTATTTTTACTATGCTTTTCTTGTTTCCCACCCCTTCTGTTTTCTTCGTAAGTGCAGGGTTAACTGCTGGTAATTTTTTTCTCTCATGCAACCCTATGTGTTCTGGATATATTCTCTTTTCACCCAAAAATGTTACATGGATGGGTTTTGAGGGATCTTCTGCTCGGTGTTTCTTAACACCTTCACTGAGTTGAACCTACCGTTTATGCACAATCACTTCAACCATGCTATTGTATGCCCAGAAATCCCAGGAATGCCATTTCCATGTCTGCTGTGGCTCTGCCTAATGCTTCTGTGAAACTTGGAATAGACAATGCAATAACCGGAGGCAGCATGTAGTAGAGATGCATACATATGCTACAATAAAGTCTATGAAATCCAGCCTTCACGTAGGAGCAGAAAAATCTTAAGCTGACAGCCAGGTTTGAAAGCATTGGCTGCCATCAGTACAGCTGTTTTTATTAATAATAAGCATCAAACCAACTGTAGGTAAATGTGTGAGATAAATCAGATTAAAAAATCGCACGCAAAACAGCAAGAACATGACTATTTTTGGTGGGTGATTCTTGATTATAGCAAGAGAGAAATTACAGTTTATTCCTGAGAACCACCCGCCCCGCAGTCCTGTGTCCAGCTCTGGGGCAACACCACAAGAGGGACGCGGAGCTCTTGGAGTGAGTCCAGAGGAGGCCATAGAGATGCTGTGAGGGCTGGAGCAGCTCTGCTCTGGAGACAGGCTGAGAGAGCTGGGCTGGTTCAGCCTGGAGAAGAGAAGGCTCCTTATGGGGAGACCTTAGAGCAGCTGCCAGTGCCTGAAGGGGCTACAAGAAACCTGGAGAGGGGCTTTGGACAAGGGCCTGTAGGGACAGACAAGGGGGAATGGCTTTAACCTGACAGAGGGGAGACTGAGCTCTTACACAGTTCTTCCCTGTGAGGGTTGAGGCCCTGACACAGGTTACCCAGACAAGCTGTGGCTGCCCCATTCCTGGCAGTGTTCAAGACGTTGGACAGGGCTTGGAGCAACCTGATCTAGTGGAAGGTGTCCCTGCCATGGGTTGGAACTGGATGAGCTTTAAAATCCAAACTAGGCTGTGATTCTGTGATTCTAAGACTAGAAGCTACTGCAAAAGCAAACCCAAGCACTGAACTGTGACTCACAGCTTGCAGATCTGACACCAGTTCCTAGTCGAGGAGAAAGATCCCAGTCAGCCAGTTTAATCTAGAAATCATGGTCTTACATATGCAAATGTTGTCCTACACAACTGCTGGTGTTCAAAAAAAAAAAAAAAAAAAAAAAAAAAAAAAAACCCAAACAAAACTATCAAAGGCCTTGTGGTTCAATTCTGGCGGTAGAGATTTGATTTTGCTTGGAGCAACCAGGTCTAGTGGAAGGTGTCCCTGCCCGTGGCAGGGGGTTGGGACTGGATAAGCTTTAAGGTCGCTTCCAACCCAAACCACTCTGATTCTATGTAACGGAAGACCTACATGGAGGTAAATGGAGCTAAACCAGGTAAGCAGGGCATTGTAATGAGGAAACCTTGCCACTAGATGTTGCTATCAGTACAATGAGGAAAGGCTGAAACCTGAAAGGGAAAGCGGAAAGTTGCTCTTGCGGACTTTAACAAAGGAAATCTTCGAAAAGGGAAATTCCGCTTTTAACTGATTCAATGATTTTCTGTTAGGAAAATGGGGCACCTACTGTCTTGCTGCCTTTGCGAACCCAAACAGAAAGACACATAAGGATGAGAGCTTATTGAGTAAATTCACCTGAAATATTGCTGGATCAAAAACATGGAAGAACACAGGTGCTTATTGCTCTATCAAGCATGTCTATTTTGGTTGAATTAGGGGCTTGGCTCTTTTTGGATTTTGGGTGGTGTTTTGTTTGTGGTTTTGGGGGGGTTGGTTTTGGTTTTATTTTAATTTCTTGCAATGTAGCAGAAGTGAGACTAAGTGAAGGGACAGGAGTAAAAAAACACACAGAACTGGGAGCAGGGCACGTAAAGCCCAAAGTTACTGAAGTTCGTTGCACCTTTTGAGTTGCAGTTTATTACGATTTTTTTTAGAAGCACATTTAGCATATCCAGTCAACACTTGGGCACCAGAATTCTTCCAGCAAACGTGTCCTGGATTCGGTCAGAATAGCAAGAATAGCTTGTGTTATCTGGACATGGTAGGAGGAAATAAAGGAAGATGAGCCAAACCAAACCTCATCACCAAGTCACTATTAGAGGGGTTTTAAGCCTAATAAAGAAGCATTGGAACTATGTGTGGTACAACCCAAATCCTATTTAATGGAGGGGAATCCACAGAACAGTGAAATCATGCAACAGATCATAGGATCACAGAATCACAGATTGGTTTGGGTTGGAAGGGACCTTAACACTCAACCAGTTCCAAAGACTGCCATGAGCAGGAACACCTTCCACTAGACCAGGTTGCTCCAAGCTCCATCCAACCTGGCCTTGAACACTGCCAGGGATGGGGCAGCCACAGCTTCTCTGGGCACCCTGTGCCAGGGCCTCACCACCCTCACAGGGAAGAACTTCTGCTTAAGAGCTCATCTCAGTCTCCCCTCTGTCAGGTTAAAGCCATTCCCCCTTGTCCTGTACCAGAAGTCCCTCTCCAGATACAGCAGTCCATGTTTCTGCTTCATTACCAACATATAAGAGTAAACATTAAAGCAGTTGGCTAATCATATGAAGCGAACAATACATGACTGGTGGATGAATAAGAATGAACTTTACAAAGCCCTGGGAGAAACCAGTGCTTGGCAGAGTGAAGCCTGGCTGGAATCCACCAAAATTCAGTTCCAGATTTTTATTTGAATCGAGTGCAAAGGAAAGAAGGGTTAGTTCATTTCCACTATCTGACAAAATCTTCTCCAGGCAATGCTCAGCCTGTGTTCTATCCTGCTGTGATCTCTTGCCTGCCCCTGAAGGTGGAGTGGCATCAACTGTGTTGCTTGCTCAGAAGCAAAAATCAAGACCAGCCTCTGCATTTTAAGGTGATGTATTCCAAGAGACAGACCCAACATCAGCGATTGCTTCTGGTGATGCAGATGACTGCTGGTGAAATCTGCTTAAGGGGATTCTTCTCTATCTATAGCCTAATCCTCAACAGCAACAAAGGTGAGGAAAGGAAGCACCTGAACAGTATCTCCATCTGCTGATGAGGCTAATGCACTTGACTGCAGCAGTGCACAGGGAAAAACACAGCCCAGCCTCTTTAGACAAGGCTATCTCTTCCAGCATGCTGCATTAACAACACTACTATAAAGTAATACTATAGGAAAACGCATTGTTTTCTAACAGGCTTGAGGAAAACGGTGGTGTTCAATGCAAGGCTCTGCAAATCCATTCTCTTTTCAAGCACGGCAGTAGACTTCTCTCTCACCTTAAGCTGAAATTCATCTTCAGCAGGTGACAGTTACAGGAAGGTCTCAAGCTGTGAAGAAAAAGCTTCCTTGTGGTGTGGTGTGTTTTAAGACCAATGAAGTCCAACATAAAGGTAACATGTGACACCTTCATAATTTGTCCTGAGGAGTCAATACACAGCTTGTTTTGCAGCTCTGAAGTTCAGGTATGTTTTTTTTTTTTTAATTCCAAATCATAATAATTTATTGTTAAGAAACGTTCTAAACACTTTGAAACCCTTTTAAAAGCTCACATTACCAAAAATATGTGCAGATATTCATACATATACTGTTCTCTAGAAGAGAGTGTTTTGGAGAAAATAACTAACCTCACAGTTCAGAGGAAAGAGCAATCAGTTTTCCTTTGTGCTGGAGGTGAAACACTATTTAATATAAATGTCCAAACAAATTCATTAAGGCAAATAGCAAAAAAAAAAGTTACTGAAAAGGTTTTGCTGAAATTCATGGAATTTATACTGTTCACTATATTCAGCTCTAACCAACTAGCTCAACATTTACTGTTGGGAAAACAAGCATGCAATGTGACCAAAGGACCATTTGTTTTAGTAACCAAAACCAACTAACTGCAAACCTTCTGGCAGAACAGATGGGGGTTAAACTCTAACTTGATCATGCTGGCAGAAATTAGGGATTATGTAGGTAGCAATATGATTCCAAAGCAAAGCATATTTTTGGCTTAGGTGAACATACAAAATCCATTCCTCTTGCTGATCCTTGTACCCAAAGGCAGGAAAGAGTAAGCTCTCAGAAGCAGAAGTCCCCACAAGCAATGGTCCTCAATACATCTTTCCAGATTAGCAAGGATGATCAACTGAACAGATTTCCAAAAGTGTCTGGAACTGGAAATTTTCTTTTTTGTAAGCTGCAAGATTTCAGATAATGTAAGTAGCCAAAAACCTTAGTTCAGAACTAAGAATCTTCAGTAGATTTGCAATATAAAATTACAACATAATGCTGCAATTAACTTGATTTTGAAATAAAATAGGATTTTTGTACATAAACATTCTGCATAAAATATCCTATAAGTCATTAAGGCACTAAGGGAAATTAGATGCCTACCTCCCACTTAAGCCATTAGAAAGCAGATATCTAAACAGGACTGTGTCTCCCTTTGATCATAGATATTTATGTTATCCTGCATTCGTTTCTCAATCTAAGTGTAGTGTATTTGTACTAACTGAGCTGAATTTTTGGCCAGTGGTATTTCTAGACAAATTTTAGAAGAACACTGATCCTGATGATGATACTGCTGTTACTTCATTGTTTATGGTGTTAAATGGTTAAGACTTATAGCAGGGCAGGGGAACTGTTTGCTTATCCACTTCATGATCCCCATTATCTGACACCATTGTGTCTCAGTAACTGTGGGAACAAGGTCAAGGCACCAAAGAGGAATTTGGAGGAGCTTTATCAGCAGGAAGGAAGCAAGACAGAGACAGCTTCAGCAACTGGGAACAACTTGAGTGTGCAGCCCAGTGAACGTATGGTTGTAAGATATTGTCATGGGGTTTTAAACTACGACAGATATCCAGATTGCTGGCAGAGGCTGACGAGGAGTTAAGAGTGTGACAAAGCACTATCTCTGTGTGCAGCCATCCACTGGACAAGTGCCTAGAGCTGTTTCTGACAGAGGAAATACTAAGTGTGGTACAACGTGCAATGCCCAGTTGAAATAATTGTTGATTCTGTTTACAAATGATAAATTAAGGCAGAAAGTACTGGGTGCTGAGACTTCGTCCATGTAAAAGAAAAATATTTTTTTATACCTACATATAAATGCCACTTTCTTGTAACTCTTGGGAAAAACAAAAAAAAACCAAAACCAAAAAAAACCCAAACAAACAAAACCACCACCACCAAAAAAACCCAAACAAACAAACAAGAGAATATTAAGGTGCAATTTGCTCTGTACATTCAACCCCCAGTGAAGTACCAAGTAACATCTGTGATGCTTTGGGAAAATAAGCTTAACTGGTCCTTGGATACGCTGATGCAGCATTCAGTGCTGACAGTTCATACGGAACAGCTCCATCAATCCTTTCCACTTCCCTGATCCTAAGGTCAGGAGGACCTAATTCAGAACTTGCTTTAAATAAAGCTACCAGTTCTAAGTTATACTAGGAATAAAGGTCCCCAGCGCTAGCCAGCACAGTGTGAGTGTGCCAATATGCTGGGTAGAGTAGGAGGAGCTGACAAAGACATAATTTGCAATGCTGGGCAGCTGAGAAGGGCTGATGATTGCTTTTAATCCTTTGTTCCACTGTATCACAAATGAAGATCATATTGAAGGGATGAACACTTAACAGCTCTTAAAACTGCTGTTATCTGGCATTTTTTTGTTTTTCCTCCTGTGTAGGTCTCCTTAAAGTTGAAAATGGGCTATGAATGGAATTATCAAGCATAGGTTACCAACACTGTTAAAAAAACAGTGTGGCTGCTGGCATTGTACATGAATGGAAGGCCTCATTTTACAAATCTTACATGGAAAAATGGCTTTGCAGGTTGCTATGATCCAGAATGAGATAAATTATGCACTTTCATTATTAATTCCAAATGGCTGGCAAAAGAATTCTGCACCAATGGAATTTTAAGGACTGCACTGTATTTCAATCCACCAATAACATGTGATGTAAGTTAAAAATATGCATCCAATCAAAATATGCGAAAACATAGAATTCAAAACCTGATGACTTTCATATTTTTGGCTCTGATGTGGCTCTGTCATAGGTGAACTCTGTATGCAAGTGACATATTGCTGAACATACAAAGTAAAATGTGTAATTCCATCTCCACTGCTCAGGACTTGTGGCCTGTTTTATACTACAAATAAAATGGGATTTGGAAAGAATCCAAGAGGACTTGAGTGGAAGTTACTTCTAATCTTCTTTTTCACTGATTGCACTACCATACAATTCCTACTTGCCCAAAAAGTAAACAGCTGTCAGGAGAGGGTTGCATAAATACTGCAGGATAGGGACTAAACCTGTGAACAACTACTAGAACAATGAGAAATACTAATTAACTACAACAGTAACTCCCACAGAGCATGGCAAAGCTTCCTTTGGAGGCAGTGAAGCATGGAAAAGTCAGATGTTCTCATACAACAGCATCAGACACCTTGAACTCTAGAACTGTACATGCTTAATCGGATGTAGACTGTATGTACTCTGTCTACAATCCTGATGCTGTTTGTTCCCTGAAGCACGATGTACACAAAATACACAAAATAGTCTCAAAAAAACAAAAACAAAATCAAAGCAAAACAAAACTATTATTCAGTCCTAGGATTAGGATACTCTGTGTGTAGTGTGGAACGTGACAGTGACCCATGCATCATGTTGTGGTGGAAAAGGTGGTCCCTAAGCGAAGCAGTCTCAGTCCATACATGGATTATCAAAACCACATTCTTAAAGGATTTTATTGTACATATCCTCACAGATGGTGCAGATTTTCTATAGATGTGATTTTTAGCAGGTAAATTTAGTAGATCCAAACTCAGCATTTCAGCTCTTTCTTGCTTGCATATTTGTGTGCAGTCTTACCAAGGCCATAACCACAGAAAAACAGAGGAAGGAGATAATAAAATGTCTTAATTAATGATAATAAAATTACTGTGAGGGGTCAAAGCAATTGCAAGGGGTTGCAGGTCTTAGTGGTGATCGAAAGTTGTCACAACTGCAAGCAGCTCTTAGGTCTTCCACTGTATTCAGGCAGGTTCTCACCAGAAAAAGAGCCGTGACAGTCATCCGTCCACACTGCACTGCTTACCAGTCGAGAAGGATTCCTTTGTTTGATTTCAACCCTAGGACAGTCTGCAGTAGCTTCGCTATAGCTAACCACCATTTGTCATCAGCTCAGAGGTCTGAAGTGATGACATCAAACAGGAGGAAAAAAAAAAAAGATTAAATTAAAATCATTGTACAGAATTATGCTAAATGTGCCATGTGCTGGAGAGACCCCCAAAATGCTTTTACATGCCTGAGAAAGACCTCAGGACATCAAGGACTTTCTGACAGTTATGAAGGGCATCAGCAGGGTGCCAAGCACATCTCTCTCAGCGTAAATTTTCACTGCAAAGTAAGTAGGGCAATAAGGCAGCCATGTAAGCAAAATATCATAAGGTGAGTCCTAAATGACCTGAACCAAGAGCTCCAAAGGAGAACATAATGGTTTTGCCAGTTATCTGTCTGATGTTTTTAATTTCATAGGAGGATGACAGAGAAAAAGGGTGATTTGATTTTCTCTTACCTTTCAACTGAATCAGTATTTGTATTCTGCTCATGTGCTAGTGTTGCATAACTCAGGGGCAGGTTTAGACCCACAACTGGGCCTACAGTACTGAGCCACAATATAATGTAATTCGTGTGTCTAGGAAAAAAAACAAACAAACAAAAAAGCACCATAAACATTATCACAACCTTTTCTGCATTACAATCATAGAATAACTTGATATGAGGCTATTCCTTCACGTCATCTATAGCAAATGTTTTTAACTGTCAGCCCTTAGGTGACACTATAGAATCTTACTGTGTATGGACCAAGGAAGTTGTTTTGAGCATTTTGACTTCCCAGTTAATTGACTTTACCTGCATTGCATAAAGCCTTGCAAAGCACAGAAGTGTTTCCCACCTGTTGAATTTCCATGAACTGGTCAGTATAGAAGAGATGAATTCATTAGTCCGGCAAGGGTGTAGAACAAAGAACGGTTGCCCAAGCAAGGGGTGCTCCTAAGGGGCAAAGCAGGGTCCAATTAATCCTTGATGTAACTTTTCTCATTTCAGAATCTAACCCACATTGCTCTCCTACTGATAGTCATGACAAATTGAGACCATACTCTCCTATCTTGGAAAGGAAGATCACCAATTTAGCTAAAAAGTAATGGTTTTCAAAAGTAACTCAAGTTACTGTTACTGCTATTACCTGAAAACAAACAGGCAAAGATACTGAATAAACAAGTATCTGATCAAGTGTAATTAATATAAAAAATCTCCTGGTTTCAGCTGTAGCAGTCATTTTTCTCCTTCTCAGTAGCTGGTGCAGCGCTGTGTTTTTTATTTCTTTAGCCTGAGAACAACTCTGATAACACCAATGTTTTTAGTTCTTGGTATGTAATGTTTACTCCGATCAAGGACTTTTCAGTCTCATGCCCTGCCAGTGAGGAGGGGCACAGGAAGCCAGGAGGAAGCAGAGACAGGACACCTGACCCAAACTAGCCAAAGGGGTATTCCATACCACAGCACATCAGGACCAGTATATAAACTGGGGGAAGTTACCTGAAAGCGCTAGATCACTGCTTGGGTTGGGGTTTAGTTTTGTGTTGTACCTTAGTTACTGGACTGTTCTTGTCTCAACCTGTGGGAGTTACACTCTTTTCAATTTTCTCCTCCATCCCTCCAGGAGATGGGGAAGGAAGAAAGGGGGAGTGAGCGAGCGGCTGTGTGGTGCTGAGTTACCAGCTGGGCTTAAACCATGACAATAAAATAAACCCACTCCAAGGAAAGCTCTTTAACTACCTTGACCTCTTATCCTTGTATATTCTCATACAGTAGCTGGGAAGTAAACATGGTTTAATTTGGAGCCTTAGAGGGAGAGCAAGAAGGAAGAAGGAAGAGCCCCTGAGGTGGCTTTGACTGGCACTAAGTGGCATATCCCCACTTTAGGCTACTCTAAAAAAATAAATAAACAAAGTCTTAAACCAGTTGTTCAAGTAGCCCTGTCAAAACCGTCCTGAGGAAAACACGAAAATCATGTAGGGACAGTTAAGTCAACACACTCCCTATGACATGATAAGGCTCCGCCTGTTTTTCTCTAGCTTCACACAACAGTACTGCTGAAAACTGAACCCAATGCTCTGTAAAGCCTTCACTTTCATCTCCAGGCAGCACTTGAACAGAATACATGTTCTAACTTAATCACACTTGTAGTCAATGCAAAGCCGTAACAGTGATCTCATCAGCTCTTACGTGAGTGATGATAGCACAAGATCAGCCTATCTGACTGTCTTATGTACCATACCCTAGGGAACTGATTTTCCTTTAATGCTGCTGAGCTCACTGCTAAGTATTTCTACACCAACATAAACAAAGATGCCCCATCCCTGGCAGTGTTCAAGACCAGGTTGGACGGGGCTTGGAGCAACCTGGTCTAGTGGAAGGTGTCCCCGCCTGTAGCAGGGGGTTGGAACTGGATGAACTTTCAGTTCAGTTCCCTTCCAAGCCAAATCAGTCTGTGATTCTAGGATCCTCATCTGCAGTAAGAAGCATAACAGTACAGCAGGGAATGGCTAGAAAGGGATTCCAGACAAGGTGTCAAATATAAATGCCACAACAGCCTATTAACAACCAAGCATGGACCATGCTCAGATGCTGCTAAGCTGGAGCTGAGAAGCACACAGTGCAAGGCAGTGGGGTGGGGAGAAGCAGGCATGGACAATGATGGAATAAACCACAGGATCACCACCTCTGCACAGTGTCCATTCAGCTGTGTGAACCTCCTCCACTGTGTTGTGCTACTCACCAAAACCAAAGCAGAGACTGACTGTAAGGATTAATGTGATGGGTGTTTTATTCTGGAAAAAAAGATCCTTTTCCTTAGATGTGCTTCTTGTGTGGCTCTGTTTCTCAACAGTAAAAAAGAAACACTAAATGGATGCTCCAAAACAGCCAGAAATAAACCCAAATCATCCCGTCATTTTCAGCAAAAAGACATGTTCTATAATATTAAATATTAAACAGAGTCTCTTACCGCTGAATGACACCTGATTGTTATATTGAAAATGCACTCATGAGGACCAATCATCTTATGTCTAAGAGAACTTCAAAACACTTCCAGAAACTTCAGAACACAAAAAAAGCAATATGCAGAAAGCTTTGTTTGACACTCCAGTGCAAGCAGATAATGCTGTTCAAGACTGCTATCATCTGCTGTTGGTAGAAGTGAACTGATGCTGTTTTCCACTGACAAAAAGAGTGGTAGTTTAAATTAAAAACCCTTTCTTTTTATCTGCTTATATTAGGTCTCTCAATAATCCTAAAAAATATATAACACGTACCAATGGTATTCCTAAAGATAGCAAAAAAAGACAGATAATGTCTACAAAACTATTACCAAAAAAAAAAATTTTTTTAGATTGAGGTAGATTGGGCAGCAATTTCAGCCAACTCCTTTCCTTACATAAAGAAAGAGCTTAAAGATGTAGCACACACTCCTAAAAAGAAGAGAGAAGAGAATCTGGTCTTTAAGTGATTTGGAAATTACAACAAGGGATAAAGAGAATTCCAAAGCTGAATGTTCTGCCTGAAGTCATTGCCAATTACCCTGTTACCAGGTATTTGATTCTGTCCTGCACTTTCTTCTTCAGCAAACCACCAGTGAGCGACAAATGGATGCCAGACTTGATCTTTTAAAACAGCTTATTAACTTTGCATTCAACATCTTTCTTCTTTTGATCACAGAATCACTGCCAGGGATGGGGCAGCCACAGGTCCTCTGGGCACCCTGTGCCAGCACCTCACCACCCTCACAGGGAAGAACTTCTGCCGAAGATCTCATCTCAATCTCTGCTCTGTCAGGTTAAAGCCATTCCCCCCTGTCCTGTCCTTACAGACCCTTGTCCAAAGCCCCTCTCCAGGTTTCTTGCAGCCCCTTTAGGCACTGGAGCTGCTCTAAGGTCCCCCCTTAAGAAGCCTTCTCTTCTCCAGGCTGAACCAGCCCAGCTGTCTCAGCCTGTCTCCAGAGCAGAGCTGCTCCAGCCCTTGTAGCAAGTCCATGGCCTCCTCTGGATTCACTCCAACAGCTCCACTTCTCTCTTGTGTTGCTGCCCCAGAGCTGGATGCAGGACTGCAGTGGGGTTCTTCCCAGAGTGCAGCAGAGGGGGAGAATCCCCTCCCTTGATCTGCTGCTTATCCTGCTGGGGATGCAGCCCAGGACATGGGTGGTTTCTGGGCTACCAGTGCACACTAATAGGTCAGGTCCTTCCTCTTGTTACAACACAACAGAGTGACACTGAAGAAACCTCCAAACTTTAAACATTAAATGTCCATATGAAAAAGCAGAGTGCATTGGTACTTAGTTTTCCAAAAGGGTAAAAATCCTTGGTCCCACCATCTTCATCGTCAATCAGTGACTTAAGAGCATGTGTGTCATGGGTTCAGCCATAGCAGTCATTTTTCTCCTTCTTGTAGCTGGTGCAGTGCTGTGTTTTGACTTCTGGGCTGGGAACAGTTACATACTGATAGTTACATACTTGATATCAGTAACATACTGATAGCAAGTATGTTTTGAGGGTGTTTTTGTTCAAGGTTTTTTCTGAGCACGTGCTCCAGTCAGGTGGAGGAGGGGAGGCCGGAAGGAAGGAGAGACAGGACACCTGACCCAGGCTAGCCAATGAGGTATTCCATACCATAGCACGTGATGCCCAGGATGCAACTGGGAGAGAGAGAGCAGGAGGGTAGAGCTCTGGAGGAAAATGGAGGAGGGAGCACGTGGTGCTCGGCCGGGCAGGGTGGAGTGAGTTATGGATCGGTGGCTGGTGGGGTGTTACATTCTTTTCGCTTGCTGTTTGCTGTATCATTATTATTTGTAGTAGTAAATGGCAGTAGGGGTTTTGTGTTATGCCTTAGCAATTAAACCGTTCTTATCTCAATCCGTGGGGGCTACATTCTTTGGATTTTCCTTCCTAACTCTCCGGGAGTTGGGGGACTTGGTTTAAACCACGACAATGTGATAGAGATGAAATCTGTTCACACACTGAATTCACTGCAATCCCTTCTCTATTCTTCTTGTATGGATGGAATCCATTGCATGGGTGGAATCCCTCCAGATCTAATAGGGAAAGGCTTCTGCTACAGGACACAGCCATCACCTTCTACACTGATATGAAAGCTATGAGGACAGTTGGACCTGGTTAGTCAAATCCTCTTCCTAACTTGTCTCTTTATTCTTCGAATTACCAAGGGGTGCTCCATACACATCCTGAAGTAACAGCTGTGTCAGGGTGTAAACCTCACTATAACCCACAGAATTTTGAACAGCAACAAATGACCCAGGGGTTTAATTTAACTCGTGCTGCTCCTCCGCCAGGCTCTGACAATGGCATGTGCACTAAAGCTGCATGTCTACACATTCAGGAGGAGCTGCTCTCGCTTCCATTTGCAGGTCATTTTTGAAAACTGAGCACGATCACTAATTTTTTTACCTCTAATCCAGAAAACTGAAGTTCATTATTGCACAGATCCTTCAGCACTCAAAGTCCACAAAAATGTCATGCAAAAGAGCTGTGTCCAAAGCTGGAATTTTTCAATCATCTTGCTGCATATACCTCTCTTACTCTAAACTAAAGGCATGAAACTGAAAGAATGCCATGCTGTTTATTCAAAACCTGATAGGAAAATATCACACACTAATAGGAAAAACAAAAAAGCACAACATTAAAAGAAATCCTGAGCCAAAACCCATTAAGTGGGAGCTTCTAAAAAGGGAAAAGGTTGAGGCAGGGAAGAAGAGCTCCTGAACATCAGGGGAAACACTGAGAACATCAGATCTGATTCAGTCAAACCCTAAATTCCAAATCCTGTACGTAACAGCCTCCCCATGAGGCCTTTAATGTATACTCAAGGTAAAATCATTGACACAGCAGCTCTGAGAATGAAGTAACAGAGAGCTGCCAAAAAGAATGCAAGAGTTATCAAAGCCCTGAATTATTTCAGTATTGGTAATGGGCTACAGAGACTTTTCTTTGCCAGGTCACTAGTCCAGGCTTGGCCCAGGCTAGCAGTAGCTAGAACTCATTACAGTACAACACTATGTGCAACTGACAGATTTCATACCATCAAAGTGCCATTCATTAGTGCCCTTGTTGGTAGTCACTGCAGATGAGTCCACAACTGAAGATGATGGTTTATCTTGTCACTATAGGGAGAAGTCCCTGTAGGCCAGCTCTGAAGTCAGGAAAACCAGGGAACTCAAACTTCTGCTGTTTATGTAACATCCTGAGGCAGGGTTATGCGCCTCTGATGTCCCAAGTCCTTTCCAAACACTACCAAAACTGTAGAAATGAATGAAAGCTTGTGCTGGATCTGCTTCGTGAGCTTATCTACTGCCTGTGATGTTCCACACACAGTGAATACATCCTAAACATAACACTAGGGCAGCAGTATTAGCCTTCAGCTAGGCTGATCCATAAGCCAGTTACATAAAAAAAAATAAAATCACACTGGACTGCACACAAAAAAAACCAAAACTAAAACAAACAAACAAAAAATATCAAAATTTAAAATAGTATAAAAGAGTTTTCCCCGTTTTAGTTTAGAAATTAATCTTTTTTCCAACCAGTCATGTAGTAATGCATTTTAGAGACCTATGTATGACAGTTTCAAGTCAATTCTCACAATTACTCGCTGACATTGTACAGCATGAACCCATTTTAAGGTTGCCTACAAGTCTTCTGGACGGTAATACCCTGACACACAGTTTATTTGAAATCAACAGCACTATTTTCTTGTGTCTATGTATAATCATGTATCTGTCTATCTATGAAGCTGATTCATAACACTGCCCATTCTGCACCACACACTGTAGTCCATCATCTATCTGCATATTCCTCTTACCCAACATTCGTGTGAAATAAAATCTTTCCAGGCAGCAACTAGCTTCATTGAATTTGAAAGCTCAAAATGTTGTTTCGTCTGTTTTCTGTAGGAAGGCTTCTTTACTAGGTGACTTCAAGAAAGATTTGTAAGGATGCTTTGTACCCATCTCTGTAGCCTCTACCTCAACTCCTCCCATACAAAACTATGCAAGGGATGGACAGAACAAAGATGTGAAATGTTTCATTAGGTAGCCTGGAAATTAAAGTAGTTCTGTTTCAGGAATGCTACACAAGATTTAATGTGACTGCGTGCTGACAGCACAACAGCTTTCTATTCCTTAGCTGCTCAATCATAACCATTGTGCACATATGCAGAGCAGCCACAGTGTGAAGATAAACTGGTGAGCTTAAGCCTCTTTTGCTGAAGTTTAGGTTAAATAGTGTTCCTCAGCTCACAGCAACAACAAAATCTGAGTGGTCAGGCTCCTTGAGGACTGAGACACTAATCAGCTGAGCAGCTTTTTTCAGGAGGTCTAAGGCAGACTCTTCGCATCAGAGATAGGAAGGCTTCATCAGCCTGTTCTGTCCTCATTTACTAATGGAACTGGACTTCACAGGGTCATCAAGAGCTAAGATGTAAAAACCTAACTTCATCCTCTCTCCTGTGCAGTGCTTGTAGCACAGTGAAATATTAAAGACATGAATCTGAACACTGGCAAAGACTTGGTAGCTCCTAAGTACAGGTATAATTAAGTCTAAAACTTCCATCAGATTGGATTATATAATTTTGTCAGCAGTGAATATGGGAAATACTATCCCTGTCAGATTTAAACTAAAAATAAACATTATTTCAGGTAATAGGTAATTGCCTGTAGGTTTTTGTACTGGGCTCTGCTCATCTCTTCCCCAGCCAGCAGGTATTTTGTTGTCAGTATCTTTCTTGTAACATCACCATTCATTTTCTCTGTCATAACTGAAAGTCTTCCAGTAGTAATGGCCTCTATTTTCTCCAGTGCTACATTAAACTGCCTTTGAGCACCCATCATAACATTTATGATAGTGCAAAGGGATTTGTGCCTGAAATTGCCTTTTCCCTGATCCAGTTTGCATCATGTTGCTTTGCAAAAACAAATTCATGGAAGGGTGTCAAAACTTTCACACAGGTAACTACCACCAAACTTTACATCATAGCTAGGACCGATTCTTTTCAGTTATTTTCCCAGAAGTGCTCACAATCCCAGTTATCAGGTCAGGAAAAGAAGGCAGAATACATAAAACATATCTTCCATAATCTCTTCCATTTAAAGAAACAGAAATAGTGATGCAGTGAATAAAGAAGTTGCATGTTCTTCCTTTTTCACCCATTACATTACACACCACTGAAACAAATGCCTTCTTTTAAGTAAAAATCCTTCACTCGAGATTATGCTATTTTATGTATTTATGTCCTTGAATTCACACTTTACCTTAATAACTTATTTGTTAACAAAACTTAACTCTGCTTATTCAGAAAGAAAGTAATACAACTTTGCTCTTCAGATTGACTGTCTGTCCCACAACCAGAACAGTTAACTGTGCACATGTGGAACTTACCTATACAGTGTAGAACTAGAGTTCAAAGGGATTACTTTATGCTTAAATTACACATGCTCAGGTTCAACTGTACAAAGCACATTTTTATGAATGAGGGCTGGGAGACTTTAAGCCAGAGCACTGAATCTGGACAAGTACATGCACGTTGTCTTTACAAGGACCAGTAATGATGCTTGCAAAAGCAACAGGAGGGTAAAAGGCATCACAAGAAATATGTTCCGAACATCTCTCTATCCCCTTCTCCTCTAATAAAGGAATTACTACAACAGAAACTCTATTAATATGGAATCACTACATTGCAGATGCAATGTGAAGAAAATGTAATCACACAGGGAACTTTTATCATCCTGATAAGAAGTATAGACCATAGTAACAAAGCTGTTGTTAGGATACTAATTGTAAAGGGCTGCTCCATCCTACTGACACAGGTTGCAACATTACTATTAATGCAGCCATTTCATAAAAATGTTTTACTGACAGTACTGTATACAGAGAAGTTATCATTTTAAAAATTTTCAGAGGGCAAAAATGGCTGTAGAAAAAATGTGCTTGCTGAAGTAGCCAGCAACTCAAAAAAAGCCTAAAAAGAACCCTCAAAAAAGGCCATTTATCTAGAGGGCTTGGGATAAAATTTATTATCTGGGACAGATAACATATTTATAGTCACCTTGATTTCAATTTACAGGAAGAACCCAAGTCACCCTTACTGATATAACTGAGGAAAGTTTTTGCAACTTTGCCATAAAACCCAGAGAAGCACTCCCACTGATGAGCCTGTTGAAGATGAAACAACCTACTTCTGCCTGTAATGGGTACTGAAGAACGACTATGAAAGTGCAGCTACCACTGTTCTGCATTTTCTTAGACAATCAAAATAAATCTGCGATAGTATTGAGCAAGAGAAAACTTAAAGAGACCCTGATGAGACAGAGAAGTGCAAACTAGACAAAAAAAGCAAATTTCTGTCATTACCGAACCTCTTTTTGAAGGAGAAGGCTGAAGAGGGATTTTGATTTATGCTCAAGTTCTTCTTTGCAGATGAACAGTTGCATCACCCATATGATTTAATGTATCTGTTCCTTGTGTATTCCAAAATACATACCAACTAACTTTAGTTACAAGTTTTTATCAACACTTTTACTACTACTAGCCCCACACAGACAACTAAGGTGGATCCTACCCTTCCATCAAATACAAAGTATAAGCTGAAGAGGCAATTAATCAAATAGCCAAATTTTTCTGAGGAAAATGGAGTTGCTTCAGCAGACCCTACAAGTACAAACACATGAGGACACTTAACACAGCCAGAATTAATCTTTCAGATCAACCACACTTTATGGTACAAACTGCTCTTTGTGTAACGGATGTCTTATAACCCTGCTTATGTTATCAAGCCTGGCTGATCACAGCCTGAATAACTACAGCTCTGAATAAAACTGTCTTCTCCTTTGGACAGAGCTCTGGCCCCTGTTCTCCCCACACGCACATCACTGCTATATATTGCTAACTTACTGCTGCTTATATTGGCAGCTGCAGCTTCTGCTGAATGTGACAGCTGAATACATCTACAGTTTGATGCTACTGAAACATCAATGTTGATTTTCCATTTTTAAAGCTATCAGAACTATCCAGGTGCATCCAAAACAGGAACAATAACTCTACCCACAATCTCTGAAGACAGCTTTCTTTCTCTTTCAGTATTGCTCATTGCAAGTTAGAAAGTCACAGACAAAGCCAGTTTGCCAGAAGTAAAGTGTTTTCAAGGCTGGCAAAGGTTGCAGACGGTAATGGGTTTAAATGGGAAGTTTTACTTTAGTTTACATCTTCCTGTTCAGCTGTATTCAGAAACTACATATTTTCTTCATATAGTGATTTCTATAACTAGGAGAATGATAACTGAGAAAACTGCCATAAAACCTGATGTGCATATGTGCATTTTCTGCAGAACTTATTATTGTAATATTTGATCCTACAGAATACAAAATATAACTAGATGACCAAATATTCCATATTTCCTCCCCCAAATCTGCCCAATTCCAGAATATTCACAGTTTTAAAGGGGTGGTGATCCTTTTCTACAGTTTATGATTTTATTAGTTTTTTAAAAGATATTGAATAGCTAAACTAACATCCATGAGAGGCATACCTAAGAGACAATGCAGGACAAGCACAACATTAATTAAGAACAGCCAACACTGCTGATATATATTTATACATGTATATTTTTATTTATCTATTTAGATGTATCTAGAATAACATTTGAATTATTAATTTTGACAACAAGAGGAATCAAAGCACTAGGAGATGCTCACACAAGACTATATTTTTAAAGCTAAAACTTCTCGGAAGCATGTAACTTCCTTTTAGGATTCTTTAATAAATCTTTACAGTTAAAAACTGGCAGGCCCATAGTTATATTGTCAAGAAATGACATCTCAGACATTTTCCTAAGAAAACAAACAGATGATTCTTCTCCCATACTTGAAAAAATAAGACTAATTCAGTTGTCACCATTTTAGCTATGTAGCATATAGTCTTAATTAATTAATATTTAAAATCTGTTCTTAAGAGACTCATCTAAGGTGCAAAACTGAACGATCCAACAAGCTGTGGAAGTACGCAAAAGATTTTGCAGACAGATTTCCTACCCTGGTTAAAGAAATTGTAAGATAAGAAAAAAAAAATCCATACCAACATTTCATAAATGTGCCCTGAAAGTGTTCATTTTATAATCTCAGGAATTCCTGGACAGAAAGATATTGAGAAATTTCATAACACTTTTGAGTTTGAAATACTGGAATCAAGCAAATGCGATGGATGGCATCTACTCCTAGCTCCTCTTTACAGTTTATCAAGAAGGTAGTATAACTGATAACTGTAACAGAAATCAGGCAATAATTACCACTAGGTAATGAATGGAAAGCAAATTTCTGCTGCAGCAGAGCACTAGAAAACTTATTTAATCGTATCAAATAGAAAGAGGCAATGACATGTCCACAGAACTGTGACTCAGTCCTCATTTTTAGTTCAAGACAAGAGAAGGCTTTCTTTGTTTTCCATCTCTCCCTGCAGTGGCAGATGTCTGTCCTCCCATCCTCCAGTCAAACCATCTTACATTAGCTATCATTTGAAACATTTGCTGGACCAAGCACTCTGAATCACTACTGAGACAAGCTCTCTTCTGAGAGCACCGAAGAGCTACAGCTGATGGAAGTTTGAAGTCACCATTTCTGCAGGAGCCATAGCACCTGCTCTGCAGAGGGATTTTGGGTAGTCTCTCCCATTGTTCTTGAATTGGACTGCTATACCATCAGAAATACAACATACAAAAAGAGGAGCCAAAACGGGATTCTGGGTGACTTTCAACTGGTTTTGTGAGTCTTTGAGAGTGTATACAGCTTCATACCCATCTCCAATAGAAGGTTCTTTCAGGAGAATACAAGTATGGCCTCTTTCTGTGTCTCAATCTCCTTGTACTGCTCCAGCATGTCTTCTGTATTAAGGATGATGGAGGACACATTTCTGCCTGGTAATTTTGCATCCATCCATGGACAAGTAGTCTAATGTATCTGTCCGAATCAGCTTCTGAACTGCTAATACCATCTGTCTCCACAGAGCACAGGTGTTTAGGTATAAATTGCTTTCTGTGAACATGTATGCATATGGCACCTAAAACACTTTTAAAATAGTAATAAAAAAAAATCTGCCAAAGGGCTTGACCTTTGCTGCAGAAAACAAACAGGGATTATAAGGTTTTCAGTACCTTGTGACCATACCAGCTGCCTTTTAAATGGAGCTGAATGTGTTATATTTGACATCCAATTATTTCATATTGTGCAACCAATATTGTTCTGTGTTTTAGACTTTTTTACAATAACATTCAGTAAGGTGTAATGTTCAGCAACAGCTTTATGCCAGTAGTGAATTGTTAGAGGCCATGGCAGCAGGAAGACAGAAGAGCAACCCACCTCTGCCTACAAGGAGAAATGCCAGACCAAAAAGATAACATACTATTACAACTTCTGCCACAAATTCTCTGCTTGGAAAGCTCTGTGGAAGGAAAATCACTTCTAGATAAATTAGCTGCAAATGCAATGTATAGCACTGAAACATTTTTTCCATAGAAGTAGAAAAGAATTGAGAAAATCAATACTATTACTCCATAATTCATTAATTACATATCTGTGTGTTCAGTGTTACTGAATCTTCATTTCAGAGTAACTGAAATCAGCTAGATCAGCTCTAGCAACAATCGTACCAGGACCTGAAATTCTGTCCTCAACTGTGCTCCAGAAATTGGCAAGGATCCTCCTAATGCTTCTTATCTCTACATGTAAATTATCCATTAAGCCTTTGTATTTTCCTTTGCATCATCGAGTATTGGTCCTCTATTTGTTCTTTTTCTCCTATGATATTAGTTGGACTAGGTCCATATCCATGAAGTCTTACTGGGAAAAAACATGATTAAACTGTAGGGAAGCTATAAATTAATTAATGCTTAGTTTTAAAATAAAAACTACTTGCTAGCTTGTACAATACTACCACTTGGTTCAAATCACGGAGTTCAATACATCACAAAAAAAGGTTAGTTGGAAATAAATATCCACCCAGCTTTCCCACTCTTACATTTTTTTCCCTGTGAAACAGCTTTCCAGTCTCTACTGGTAAGAATCTCTTTCCTCAGGAAGTTGTACTAATAATTTTCCAAAAATATTAGCAGGGGTTCCATAGCAACTGTTGATATGACTCAAAATGATTTAAGAGCAATCTTAGCAACCTTCTGTTAAGATATACTGTATACAGCCTCCCCCACTTAGCAAAATCCCACAATATGGCAAGAAAGATTTGTATGTCTAAGAATAGCTACCTACACGCATTTTTCAAGATGACTGAGCCATAATGATTTAAATCCTATCACAATTTCAGCAAGATGTGTATCTACAATACTACACCAGTGTGTTCTGCTCAGAGTTTTGAATCTTTCCCCGTTTTTAAATCACACCATTAACATCCCTGACATTTTAGAAATAATGTTTATTGATTTTTATGTTAACACTGCTATAAATTCAGTGATGTAATGGACAGGATTATTGAAGTACTATAAAGAATATGTCTTCCAGATTCTTAACTAGATGTTTAAAAAGAGCAGACTCTGGATTAATGTAGAAATAGTGCAGTTCTGTTCTGTTTTTTTAGTAGTTGAAGTTTGGTTGACTACTTCTTGTATGACAGAATGGACATATAACAGAGAAGATACTACATCTACCTGCTAAGTATCAAGCAACACAAGAAAACCACTTCATTCACGTGAAATTGAGAAATAAATGTTGAGGAGAAAAAAAATCCCAAACCAGACACAGAATTCCTTACCACTCACTATTCTGAAACTTAAGATTGGTACTTTGCAGAACAGAATTGCTAACTTATCCCTTCTTGTAGTAGTAATAGTGCTATTAGTAAATGGGAACATCTCTATTCACTGTAGATGAATATTCAAAAAAGGGTTGAGCAGTCTGGACCTGAAGATGCATATACAATGCAGAAAGAAACCTGCAGAAACACTTTCAGTCCTCACTTGACTAGCATGGGTATCAACAGTCCACACCTTTTTATTTTAAGGTGAGCCTTTCAGCTAAGGCCTAAAGCACTGTGAAGGACCTTTTAATAGACTACCAGAGCCAACAATGATCTTCCATATTTAAAAATTTGTTCAAGGTTACAGAACAGCAGGAACACACCAAAGGAGAAATAAACTTTGAAGGAATGTGTATTTGCAGAAACTGCTGTTCTTATCTTTAAGGTCCCCTCCAACCCAAACCATTCTATGATAAATTAGACCATTAGGTTTATCTTTTCTGCAGTGCCACGAAGGAGACACTCCTGAAAAAGAAGTTTTATGAAAAGACAGAGTGGCAGAATAAGACAATCAATGCAACCACAGGAAACTTCTGATTCTTAGGAAACCCAGAGTGGTTTTGCACCCTGATGGAAGCAGAATTCCCGACTGGCAGAAGATCTGAGTTACTACAATCCTGTGGATTACATCCTCAGGTAATATAATCCTTTGCACTGTCCTTACACACTGTTGTATTTACAGTCAGTATCTGAATGCTGTGAATATTTGAACATAAACAACGGAAATGCTATTTATTGTTGTCAAACCAACAACCAAGGTATTACACATGAAACGTGTCCCCTCCCGTGGTTGAGGGGAGGGCCCCACACATACACCTCTAAATCGAGTTTTGGTAACAGAAGTGAACAGTTTTTTTAAAAAGGGCAGGAGGGGAAAGGATGTAAGGACATATGTGCTCTATAACTTCCACAATCCTTCAGAATCCTGACTCACAGATTGTTTTCTTTAGACTATTTCTGCAGGACCTTCAAGTCACCAAGCTTTCACTCTTGTTTTATTAGGCAGTTTTTCAACTGCTGAGCCTCCTGTAACAATGAAATTCGATTTCTATCCTTGGATGTTTGATTTCACATTCCATCATCACTAAGCATTGATTAAGCCTTAGCACATACTCTTGATTGTGTTTATGACTTTGTTTTCTTAGGGGAAGGTCAGGCTTTATGACAGCATCACACTGTTAGAACTTCTGGTGATACTCGGTGCTGTGATCAGGTTCATTTACCAGCTCTTAAAATTCTCTTGATAGTTTGCTTCCATACAGGAAACAAATAACTAACTAGGCCATGGAATTGCACAAGTGAAAGAATCCAAACCAGACTTGAGCACATCTGTTCAAGAGCTTACATTTAAAATTTATAAAATTATTATTTAGCTTCACTGCAGCTTTAGAAATGCAAGTTTTTCACGAGTGTTGTCTCTCCCCATGGGAAAAACAAAACACCACACACACACACTTTCCAGTCATTGGGCACATGCATAAACAACATTTTGAAAGGGTGATCCGTTTACAGTCTATGCCCTGACAGGACTCCAAGAACCTGTCTATGACATTCATGCAGCATTTGCGCAGCATGCCTGCTAAAGCAGGCCTTGCACAAGGATACCAGAAAGAATCACAGAATCACAGCCTGGTTTGGCCTGGAAGGGACCTTAAAGCTCATCTAGTTCCAAACCCCTGACACAGGCAAAGACACCTTCCACTAGACCAGGTTGCTCCAAGCCCTGTCCAGCCTGGCCTTGAGCACTGCCAGGGATGGGGCAGCCACAGCTTCTCTAGGCACCCTGTGCCACAGCCTCACCACCCTCACAGGGAAGAACTTCTGCCTAGGAGCTCATTTCAGTCTCCCCTCTGCCAGATTAAAGCCAGTTTAAAGACAGACGAGAAGGCAGTTACACCTCCCCTTTACTCTACAAACACACAAAGAACTCACCTGAGACACAAGAGATCTAGACTGAAATTTCTTTTCTGCTTGATTTAGAGTAAATGTCCTAACTTCCAAGAAGACCAGTTCACCACTGACCTACACGGTATTCTAAGGCAGGAATGCTTCACTTCCTCCTGTTGGAAGTCATTCTACTTTGTATACCCACCATGGCAAAGAAAGGATGAAAAATTACTAGTGTCTTTCCTTCCTTTTTTTTACCCAATCGGGTAAATATTATACTATTCTTAAACAAATTTGGGAAATAAATAGGTCTCTTTACCTTCTAATAGGTGACTGTACACATCACTAATCCAGTATCATTTCACACCCTCTGCAGAAAACAATGACTCAGCTGCATGCAGAGGCTATACTACTGTCTTGGTCCTTGATGCAGGTACTTCAAAACAGGTTTTGGAGCTCCTAGCCATACCAGGATGAAAATTCATGCACTGTCAATGCCTACCCTATGCTCATTCCACACAAAAAAAAGAGGGCTTCAGTCCTGAAAACTGTTATCTCAGCAACTCTTCACAGATAATCAGTTATCTTATAGGTAGAAAAAACATCAACATGGATCACTAGGACAGCTGAGCATCTTTGTGTTAGTTTTTTTATCTGTATTTTTAAATACTTCAACTATTATTTTAAAGTTTGGCCATTACACATACATTAAAACCTTCAAAGCAGCTTTACTGCTGCATGCGATAATGCATATAGCTTATATGGAAGTGTATATATATTATCTGGTGAAGTTATTATGCTCTTAAACTTTCATGATTAAAAGGCTGTAAGTTTGAAAAGTGGGTTATTAAAACTTATATGAAAAAATGCGATATTCTCAGGTCCTTATGGTCACTGTATTTCCAACTTCTACAGCAAGGACCTAATACTATATAGTCTGAAGACAGAAGTTCCAGCTTTAACTATAAAGTCGTCTTCTGCTGCTTCACATCTTTTCATCTACCCTGGGAGAGATTTCCAAAATGATAAAAGGTAAAATGTAACCTTTACATACTAACTATATTTTAGCTGGTCTTTGTTTTATAAATTCCTGGTTGTTAAATCATGCACTGTCATGTGGCAAAATATGTACACATTTATCATCACAAAGATTTCTTCCCCTTTGTTTCGTTTGTATTCTTTACTCTCTGTTCTTCATTTCTGAACCTTTTCCCTATTCTGCTGTTTTTTTCCTTTCAAAATGTCTCAGCATTCAAGCATTTGACCATGGCACTTTCAGACTGCTGCCAGCTTAGCTGTGCCTCTAGCATATTATACCTGGATATTAGTGTGGTGGATCTGCTGCTCCGTTACTACAAAGAAGGACATTTATGTTTGAGTTGGTTTACACAATGCCATTATGTATTTACCTAAAGCTCTACTGGACATCTCTGTCAAGTATCACAGCACATGGGAGAGAAATACGTGTCTCTTGATGTCATCCATTACCACGATGTCGTACTTCATTATTCTTTTGTCGAGACTTTTCTTTCCCCTTACTGTAACTTTCTTTTAGCTGGAGACTTTTGCCTGAATTTTTGGAGAATATGTCTTGGTTTTGTTTTCCACTATTAACTGAAATGTTCCCAAGAGCCTTAGTGTTATCTTTATACTCATCTATTTGCAACTTCTCTCTCCTTGCACTCTTCCAAACATCTTTTATGTGCTCTTATGGCTGATATATAACTGGCTAAGTACTTTTAAAAAGCAATGCATTCAGGAAAACACCAGGGCTGGGAGGCTGAGGAGCCCAGAGGGTTACACAGCATGGTGATGTGGAGGATGCAGGGCTGGGATTCCATCCACTGAAAATCAATCTGAACAGGAAAACCCAAGTAAGGGACAACTGAGTAAAGCCCTGTTTACAGTTCAGGACAAGCTATAAAGACTTGGAAGGGAACTTTCTGGAAAGAGTACATTTCTAGCATCCATTGATTCAAAAAGATGAAGAGACATCCTTTCATGTAGATTGTACAGAGAAATGTAACTAATACACAGGGTATCTTCAAAGGCACCCACCACCAAGTTACAAGTTAACTATTCAGGAGATGTGCATGCAATGTCTGCAATTCCACTTCTGACTCTTCATAAAAATAAGTTAAAATAACAGTTGGCAATGGTTTTGAAATGCAATATAATCCATAAATAATCCTTAATTTTCCTGTCATTTCAGATTTAAACTACTTCCAGCTCACACAGATCTTACCAGATGTGCTTAATTGATGTCATTATAAGCCATCAGGAAATACCTACAGAGACCTGTAGCAACATTTAGAAGTTTTGTTAAACAGCTGTGTGTTATAATTGATTTGTATTCTTTAAAACAGCTAAAGCAAGTTATCACCGGGTGTAGAAAAGGGATGACTGAAGACTCTAGGGAGATTTAACTCAGAAGAAAGCCAATCATAGGAACTTCATTTGAGCATTTTAAGATTATTACTAGAGGAAGTGCAATTAAATCATCACCATTTATCAATTATCATTATAAAATACTATGCAACCTTATCATGTTAATTTATTTATGAGAAGGTAACTAGTTGACTTTTGCTTTTTTGCAATAATAATCTAGTCAGTAAAAATATCGGAAGATGCCTTTTCTGAAACTGAGCATGGCTTTCCACAGTAATCAAGAGTAAGTAGAAAAAGTTCAAATTTTACCTAAAATTTGGTTTTGGCAATATAATTGCCAAAAAAAACTAAATTGGTTGGAGTTTAGGCAATGTCTCAGTTCCTGATCTCATATATTTTACCATAGAGACTATAAGCCAAAATACAGTTGTACCAAAAACGTGCATAGGCATGGAACCAATATTTCATTAAATACACTGGATATGAGTCCCAAATTATTAGTGTAAGATTCTGGATCTGGGAGAAAAAAAGCAGTATGACTTTCTTTTCCTAATCTGCCAAATATTGAATCAAAGTGCAAAATCGGCCCTAGTTAAAAGGTAAGTAACATGCATGGCCAATGGAAAGCTCAGTTTTTCTTCCCAAGGATGAACTGTTTGTAGAATTTTCAATCTATGTCTGTTTGAAGCAAAATCCTAAACCTTTTCTCTCTGCTGTTCATCTGTACTGAGACTTCAAGCCTGATTTGGTGAGTTTGCCCAGTGACTTGTATTATGCGATCTGTGTCCCTGCAGGCAAAGCCTAACCCACATAACAAAATGGGTCAGCACAAAAGCAGGAAGGGAAAGAAGGCTGTATTTCAAGACAGAACCCTGAATTGAATGCTCTTTTTCTTGTAAACCTAACTCTTGCTTTGATCTGTGGTTTGCCGGCTACTGCTTACAGTATGTTTATATTATATTTCGTAATTCTTTGAGAATACTCTGGGGTTTACTGGTATTTCTATTTGGACTGGCATATGCATCTCTCAGCTTACAGGGGGATGTGTTTGTTGCACCAGTGGTTGCTGCCAGTGAATATGTGATAGTGTTGACACTGCTGCATATATTAGTGCTTTCCTCAGCTTTGATTCAGCTCCAAAAATGTATGCTTCTACCAACCACACATTCCTTTGTCTTCTTATCATTTGGCTGAATGACCACAAGCAAATGCACCCTCCCTGGTGCCCTTTTGCTTTCATCTATAATTAAAACTGTAGAACTCTTAAAGCTGATTTCCCAGAGGCTTTCTTTTGCAGCCATGTGGGAAAGTACATTTCCAATCCAGGAATGCAGCTGGGGCCTCTGAATGAAGTTCAATACTGAGGTAAAGCACGATAACCTCACTGAAGTAGTGGAATTCAAGCACCTTAAGCCTTGTACATGGTATACACAAACCTAAGTACATGGTACTGAGAAAGAAGGCGGACATGAAATAGTGTAGAAAAAGAAGTAAAGTAATTCCAATGTATGTAGTGGTATTGCTGGAGAATCTTAACTTCTCTGGCTTCTGCTACCTGACAGCAGTTCCAGTATTGTGCTCTGTGATGAATAGTTTAACTTATTCTGTAATCGCCTTATTTAAACTAAACTCATATCGATCTTACATTAAGCAGTTTCTTTGCTGCTATAACCTTTGCTAATTTCTCCAAAATGCTCTTTCTTACATCTCAGCTTGTGTTTTGTCACTGCTCACACTGGCTGAACCACCTCTGGAGTGGTGTCACAGGTTCAGCATTCCACACATTTTACCACACAAAAAATCTGTTTCTGCAGGCCTTCGTGTGTATGTATCTCACATACATATCTAATTATTAGACACAGGACAGCTTTACTTTATTATTCCTTCAGAGGCAAAAATAATCATAGAATAGGTAGGGTTGGAAAGGACCTTAAGATCATCTTGTTCCAATCCCCCTGCCATGGGCAGAGACACCTCACACTAAACCATGTCACCAAAGCCTCTGTCCAACCTGGCCCTGAACACCACCAGGGATGGAGAATTCACAACTTCCCTGGGCAACCCATTCCAGTGCCTCACCACACACACAGTAAAGAACTTTTTCCTCATATCTAACCTAAATTTCCCCTGTTTAAGTTTCAACCTGTTAACCTTGTCCTATCACTACAGTCCCTAATGAATAGTCCCTCTCCAGCATCCCTGTAGGCCCCCTTCAGATACTGGAAGGCTGCTATGAGGTCTCCACGCAGCCTTCTCTTCTCCAGGATGAACAGCCCCAACTTTCTCAGCCTGTCTTCATACAGGAGGTGCTCCAGTCCCCTGATCATTCTCATGGCCCTCCTCTGGACTTGTTCCAACAGTTCCATGTCCTTTTTGTGCTGAGGACACCAGAACTGCACACAATGCTCCAGGTGAGGTCTCACGAGAGCAAAGTAGAGGGGCAGGATCACCTCCTTTGACCTGCTGGTCACGCTCCTTTTGATGCAGCCCAGAATACGGATGGCTTTCTGGACTGCGAGCGCACACTGAAACCAGCTCATGTTCATTTTCTCATCAACCAACACCCCCAAGTCCTTCTCTGCAGGGCTGCTCTGAATTTCGTTTTTGCCCATCCTGTAGCTGTGCCTAGTATTGCTGTGACCCAGGTGTAGGACCTTGCACTTGGCATGGTTAAACTTCATGAGGTTGGCGTCAGCCCACCTCACAAGCATGTCAAGGTCCCTCTGGATGACATTCCTTCCCTCCAGCGTTATCAACCAAACCACACAGCTTGGTGTCATCGGCAAACTTGCTGAGGGCACACTCAATTCCACTGTCCATGTCAGCGACAAAGATGTTGAACAAGACTGGTCCCAACACCAATCCCTGAGAGACACCACTCATTACTGGTCTCTAGTTGGGCACTGAGCACACCACTGCTTGCCTGTGTGCACACCACTGCTCTTTATCCACTGTGTGGTCCACCTATCAAATTGATGTCTCTCCAATTTAGAGATAAGGATGTCGTGCGGGACAGTGTCTAACGCCTTGCACAATCCAGGTAGATTACGTCAACTGCTCCACCCCTGTCCATCAGTTCTCTGTAGCCCCATCATAGAAGGCCATCAAATTTGTCAGGCAGGATTTCCCCTTAGTGAAGCCATGCTGGCTGCCACCAACCACATCGTTGTTTTTCATGTTCCCCAGCATTATTTCCTGAAGAATCTGCTCCCAGATTTTGCCAGGCACAGAGGTGAGACTGACTGGTCTGTAGTTCCCTGGGTCATCCATTTTCCCCTTCTTGAAAATGGCGGTTATATTACCCTTTTTCCAGTCTTCAAATCTCTAGGTCAAAGTGACCTGGTTTTACTTTTGGCTTCCAACATTCTGACTTTACACATTCCAAACATAGCGCTTATGCTTTATTCTCAGTAGCACTGCATTATGATTTATTACCTACACAGAACTGTAGGCTCTTGCTGCATTTTGCAGATGAATACAGTCTGTGCTTTCCACAGAGGAGCTTTAACATGGCTTCAGGCCACAGTATAAGATGAGTGCAGAGAAGGCATGCCATCTCTAGAGTGCACACAACAGAGTGTCCTGAACATTTCTGCAGGTGGGAATATAAACTATCCATAAGCCAAAGCAGCTCAGCTGCGAAATACCAGAGACATCAGCCCTAAAGTATTCCTAGCATCTAACCACAGGGATATTGATCTCTGTCAGCTAGGAATGGAAGAACATGGATGCAGTGAAGACAAAATTACCTGAATCCTCTGCCTCTCCATCATGGTTTAAGCCCACATGGTAACTCAGAACCACGCAGCTGCTCACTCCCTTCCCCACCTTCTTCCTTCTGGTTCCCAAAATGATGGGGAGAAGAACTGTAAGAATGTAACTCCCACAGGTCGAGATAAGAACAGTCCCGTAACTAAGGTATAACACAAACCACTACTGCTACCACCAATAATAATGATAAGGGAAATAATAAGGGAAGAGAATACAATTGCTCATCACCCGCCGATTGAAACCCAGCTCGACCTGAGCAGCAATCTCAGTTTCTATACTAAGCATGATGTGCTGTGGTGTGGAATACCCCTTTGGCCAGTTTGGGTCAGGTGTCCTGTCTCTGCTTCCTCCCAGTTTCCCATGCCCCTCCTCACTGGCAGAGCGTGAGACTGGAAAAGTCGTTGATCAGAGTAAACATTACTGAGCAACAACTAAAAACATCAGTGTGTGTGGAGACAGTGTTCTCACAGCAGAATGGGTATTTGGTACATGAGCTCTGAATAACTCCGAGGGATACAACAAGGCCGTGGGAGGCCCGAGGAAGCCTAAGCAAGCAAGATAAGAAGAAGCTGGAATTCACTGAGTTATGAGAACTGTGGACTGTTGGCAAGCGTTCGAGGTCAAGTTCTCACACCTGTGCTTAACCAATTATATGTTAGTCAATAAGGGTCTTCAAGACAAGTATCCAATCATGATATGCCAAATTGCTGCAGGTGTGTGTAAGCAATAGTATATAAGGAGGTATGCTTTGCAATAAATGGCTTTTTGTCTGATCATTTTGATCTCTGACTGAGTCCTTTCCACAGCAAGTGTGTTATCAGCATTGCTCTCAGACTAAAGTCGAAAACACAGCACTGCACCAGCTACTGAGAAAGAGAAAAATGATTGCTACAGCTGAATCCAGGACAACACTCTCTATGCAGAAACATACCTGGAACTTCAGATATAAATCATAAAACTTTACTGAAAAATCTGAATTTTCTTGTGCAGATCAGTTATCTGTTACCATTTTACATTATTTTGTTAAAACCTCTCTCATCTTCATTCTGTATTAGACAAGTCAGGTAATTAATGCTTTATGTAAAAATGCGTCTAGCAAGAATCTGCAAACTCTCACCTGGAATTCAGATATGCACAGAAACATCAGAAAACCAACGCTTGTTAGGTTCTCAGGGAGCTATTATAATGTAAATAATAGTCCATGGCGGCAAAAACATGAATTCTGCTTGTGTTCCCATGACTGAGTACCATCTACAAACAGGCATCCTGTAATTAAATTGTATTAGCTGAATTAAGGAAACACCTGCAGAACTCGGTTGAGACTACATCCCTGTTGTGCCAGCTGTGCAGTAAGAGACCTGTGTATCTGGAACAGCTACACCCAAAAAGTCAAGGAAGGAAAGTGGAGGAAGAAAGGACACATTAGTATCTTTGACGATAAACAGTTGACACCTGGAGTGTCTCTATTCTTTGTCCAAACTTGCACTTGAGGCCTGGACCTGAAAGAAGAAACCATAGGAACCAACTCAGCTCTGAAACATTTCTGACTCTTCCTTGAGTAAGTGCAGCCATTTCACAAGTCTGGAAAGAGCTGCTGAAATGATGTGGTGACTTTAAAACCACTTTAAATAAAAGCAAGTTGAAGAGCTCTAAAAGAAGTTAGTGATATCACAGTTTACTAATCTTCTACCTTTCGTAAAACACGGTATTCATTAACTACTGATTCTCAAGGACTTTAGTCAGCAATAACTTACCATTTGGTTGGGAGACCAATTTTTTCTCTCCTTCAATCCTAAGGACTGGAAGTCTATTTAAAATTGAAAATAACAGGTTTTTTTGCTCATTTGACTCACAATCTTTGAAATGTTACACTAGTATATATTACTTACACAAATAAGTCTACTTTTGTATTTACCCAAATCCATGATTATTCAGACATGGCCTGAAGTTTTCAGGACTGGCTCTGGAAAAGTATTTTAAGTGAGAAATACATTAAGTCTTATATGGTGAACACTCACACATCCTTCAAAATTCAGGGCTAAAACTACTGTTGGTAGTTGTAGCTCACTCAGCACAACCTCAGACTTTTATGTATTCCACTTGTGTCCAGGAGGGGAATAAGACTATTGAGGATTCAGGCACATATTGTATTCATCAGTTTTGTAAAGGACCAATGGTTTCTCACCTGCTGTGTAATAGTGTCCCAGGGCCCCTCCTGCAGACGATCCTGGTAACATGCATGAACACTTCTCCATATTTCATCCAGAGTTAAAGGTCTTCCATCTGTGGAGGGGGAGAAACCACCACCCAAAGTCAAAGCTTTTAAGCATGCTGTATCTTTAATACAGAACAGCAAAAGTAAGTCTGAAAATACAGATTACCATGAAACAGATGGGAAAATAACAGCAAAACACTCCCTCCTGGACCCATAACTCCAAAGCCACATTGTTCCAATGCTGACTTGAGGGTGCATATAAAACTATCCTGATTCCCTCTTCAGCTTTCCTTTCTGTCACCTGAGAGCAACAACTTACTGTTCTGTTTGTAAGGTGTGAAGTCTAACTGATTTTGTAAAATAATGCTTGGGTAAGATAAATTCAAAACTACAAATAATATCATTAACAGCTATTCCACTGTAAATACATGCAATTCACATTGAAAGAGTGGAAAAAAATCTGCAAAATTCTGCTAACAAAATTTACCACAATTTGGTAACCTACATGCCTATATTTTTTTCTTCAGCAGCATTTATATAGCATTGTTGTATCAGGTTTTTATCTGTGATATTAGAATTATGCCAAAGATATTAGTGTCAACCTCTTGGAAAATAAGCATGTCCATTTTTTCCTGAATTTTTGTTTTTGGCAAGCAGCAATAGAATATTTTTGTATACTTTCAGTAAGTGGCTCCATCCTAGTATTTATTAGGTGTCAGAAACCATTATTCTGTCTTAAATAATTTTATCCTACTGACATTTTCATGTCTCTAAAATGAAGATTTATTCACCCAATTAACATTTGAATGCCATGTTTAGATATAACTTAAAACCAGCTGCCTACAGCCTCTGTTTTATCTTATTTTCTGCACATCTTTATAAAAAAGCACCAAATTCTGAACTTAAGAAAGCACCATAGAGCAGAAGCATGTGGCAATTCATGTATCTGATGAGGTAACAGCTTATAAACTTGCTATACTATGCCATCCTCATGAACATGAGACTACTGAAGTTGTCACGCCCTATGTCTTATGATGGCAGACACCAGAGCTGTGCTGGAGATAGTCTACATTTCTAAGAAATCTGTTACAAGAATGTAAGTTAAGTTTAGAAGGATATATTTATGCTCAGATCATCTGTGTGCCGGTAACAGCAAGATGCTGTGCATACTTGTAATTCTCTGTTTTCTATTTCACCCTGCAAAAAGAATCCAGAGAAAGCCCAAATGTAACATCTACAACAACACACATTCTAATGCAGGATTTGATATGCCATTCTATATTTTGTTCTGTACACCCTTCTTTGTGAGTTTTTACAACAAGCAAATTCAGATTGTACATATGGAATGGATTTTACTCTGACCCTTACCACTAATCTCATTTACAGAAACAATCAAGTATTATTGAAGCATTAATCATAGTTAAAATTGAGTTTTGTCTTTACCTTATTATTTCATGCATGTGAAGCAGTTTATCTTCAATCCTATTTCAGTATAAATTAATTTAATTTCAGAGAAAAATACAAATACATCCAACCCGAAAGTTTCACTTCACATTCAAGTGAGATAATAGACAGTAACTAGAGAGTAATTGCAGTGTTTCACATAGGTATAAAAAATTGACCTGGGCATTCCGATGATGCACTTCCATACTGAAATAGGTTTGGATTTAAATTTCCCTAAGTTTTTAATTCTCTGCACTATTTTAACACAATTCACTAAGCTTTAAATAAGTTTTGAATGGAATGTGGTTTTTAAACTGAATAAGCTTTCACACATGCTCCCAAGTAGTGTATTCCTGTAAACTCTTATTTAACTGACTAGCTGACTTTTCTAGAAGATGGAAGGCCAAATACAGCAGGAAAAGAATAAGTTATCAATACTTAAAATGAATGAGAAGTTCAGCTACAGAGCTAGGAACTCAAGACCCTTGCAAAAGGAGATGTGGTGGATGGGTAGTTTCCCCATCCTCTTTTGCAGGGTGAAGACCTGAAAGTCTGATGTTTCCTCATAAAAAAAAAAAAAAGGCGAGAAAAAGAAGAAGAAAAAAAAAAAAGAACAAGAAAAAGAAAAGGAAAAGAAAACCCCCAACTATGGTAAGATCTTAAAATGAATGACAGAAGGACTATTTGTTAGAAAGCATCTGGGGAGGAAGAAGAATAGTTTTTACTTTTTGCAGTCTCTTTTGGGTTTTCTCCTGTTTCTGTGTCAGAAGGTAAGTGTGGACAATAAAACCCATTTCAGGTAGCATCTGGATCTGTGTTTCATATTTCAAAACTTCTCTGTGAGAATTTGGTCAGCTCTTTAGGGTAATATAAGTGAACTCATTTTATTCACAAGCTTTTGTATATTCACAAGGTTTGTATAAAACATGTATCTGTATTCTTTGGACACTCTGAAACCCCTTTTTCCAAGGCTGCCAGTATTCACATGTTTAGCAGCCCACTGAGACCTCAAATATCCAGCTGGGCTGGCAGAGCAGCCTGTAATTGTTGCTGCTAGCAACAAGAGGCCACTGTGGTACCTGCTGAGCCAAGCAGCCTCTCTGTTTCTTGTTTTATTCTTTCCTGTGATGGAGCTGAACTCAAAAAAGTTCAGCCAGAAAAAGAAGGCAGCATCAGCATCAAGCCAAGAGAAGTGGCAGGAAAGGAAGGCAGAGGCTTCAGATTCACCCAGCAATACATTTATTCATCATCCACCCACAACAACACAGATGCTGAGGTGCTTGCAGCTTGTCCCAAGTCTCATCCCAAGTCTAGCTGGGAGCAGGTATGCAGACCAAAGTGAAAGCTTGTGATTACATGTATATTTTCTATCATTCAGCCCATTAAATAATGACAGTGAAAGAAAATGTATATTACAAAGAAACAGCTGCTTGTGGGTCATGCCAGATTTACTGTACCTTTGTCCAGAGCTCTTGCCGATACTGTCACAGATCTGGCATGCACCACATCACCAGCTCATCATTACTAACCCGGGCTTGGACAGAATGAACTTGACATGTACCTAGCAAGAAAGGCCAGAAGAACATGGGCAGTAGCCAACTAGTATTTTTATTAAGAGAAAGGAGATAAAGGATAGGAGTCAAGCACTCCAAACTATGGGTTTTGTCTCTGATATAATTATAGGCTCCATCAACCAGTTCATCTGTCTTACCAGTCGGGCAAGAATGACTACAGCCTTTCCACCACAACCTCAAATTTTTATTATTCAAACTGTCCAGACTATGACAACTTTATTCTGAGAAAAGCTCCTTGATGGTCCACTTGGGGTTAACTCACTTATGTCACCCAAATAAGAAACAGTTACAAAGCAGATGGTTGAGTGCCCCCTCACAGTAGCAAGGTGCAGCATTAAGACTAACTTATGAGTTACAGATCCCAGCTGACTTGGCACCTTAATTTCTGTAAAGAGCAGAAATTCCTTAAACATACAAATTTCATATCCATTTTCAGAGAAAATTTTCAAGCTTCCCAAGTTGCTGTATTCTGTTTTCTTGATGTTTACTGAGGGCTTTTAATAATTTCCTGGGTTTCCAATTAAAGGTTATTTGACACTTCTGGTGAAACAGTGCACAAATCATTTTGAGGCTTCATTCTGGCACACTTTCCAAAGAAACGCTCTTAAGAAAACATTGCCACAAAAGAAAAAAATACTCTTACACCTTAGGAGAATATCTGATTATACAAATTATTCCATTTTATTTCTGTCCAAGGCCACAATAAAAGCAGTTCATATGGGACACAGCCTTAGGAAGAGCTGTCTTTGTGAGAAAGAAGATAGTGGTCGCATGCTTCTGAGTTCAGGGAGTAAATTCGTATTCTGGAAAGAGCATCAGTGAAGCCCAACATGGTTATGAGTACAGAATGTCATGCCTTCAGGGCTGGAGAAAGTCACATTACCTTTACAAGCTTCCTCTCTCTATAACTACTGATTAGCATGGGTTTTTTTTGTTGGGAGAGATCTATCTGTATGTCAGAGAGCTAGATGTATTTTGAGCAGGTTAACATGAGAATCCCATTACTTCTCTCTTTTCTAGAGGAGTTAGGCTGCAGTCCTTATTGACTCCCATTAGTTCTGCTCTTTCTTTTCAGTGCTCAGTGTCATGATTATTCTTCTGCCTTTGTAGGAAAAAATACGAAGAGATGTTTGAGAAATGCAGGGTGATTCCTGAACGATGTCTGTGTTGCTGCTACCTCACCATTGGTGGAAGAGGTTTTTTGAATATCTGGCTTCATACAATGACAGTTCAAGAAAAGACCAAAGTTCCTTGACATCTTAAGGACTAATAAAAGGCAAAAATACTCCGCTGATTAAAGAAAGCTTACTGGACCTAACCCAGCCCATCTGGCTCATGCCAGCATTGAAGGGGAAGGCTAATTGCCTAAACCATCTGTCTCTAAGAGGGCTAATTGCTGACATCAGATATCAGCAGGGGTTCATGCTTTTCTTCAACAACCTATATGGTAATCTCAGAAGCCAGAGAAAGAAAGAAGGGCTCCCACTTCTGAACGGTATGGCATGCGTAAGACTGATTTTGGAGAAGTAATAGCTAGGTCTCTGATGCTCTGAAGTATTGAGTACCATTGCCCTGGGCTCCTGACAAGAGTGGGGCTTCAGTAAGTGTGATTTTATGAATACATGCCACATGGGAAGTACCATAAGGTACTGAAAAATGTTTCCTACCTGTGTATATATATGTAGCATAAACATACCTTCTTGTATCCAGCAACGATCCCAAACATGTTTTCAGACAGTCATAATACTTGATTGTTATTTTCAGCTTAAGTATTTGCCCTTGCACAAACAAGATCTTCTCTGTAAATCTAAACAAGTTTTGATGTCTCTCAAAAGTGCTCAGTTGCAATTAAAAATTCAAGCCCTTACCTTACGCTATCTTCACCAAAAATAGAGATCTAAAGAAGAATTCCAGAAAATCATAGAATCATAGAATGGTCTGGGTTTAAAAGGGCCTTAAGATGATCTAGTTCCAACCCCCCTGCCATGGGCAGAGACACCTCACACTAAACCATGTCACCAAAGCCTCTGTCCAACCTGGACTTGATGGAGCATTCACAGCTTCCCTGGGTAAACCACCCTAGTGCCTCACCACACACACAGTAAAGAACTTCTTCCTTATATCTAACCAGAATTTCCTCTGTTTGAACCCATTACCTCTTCTATCACTACAGTCCCTAATGAACAGTCCCTCTCCAGCATCCCTGTAGGCCCCCTTCAGATACTGGAAGGCTGCTATGAGGTCTCCACGCAGCCTTCTCTTCTCCAGGATGAACAGCCCCAGCTTTCTCAGCCTGTCTTCATACGGGAGGTGCTCCAGTCCCCTGATCATCCTCGTGGCCCTCCTCTGGACTTGTTCCAACACTTCCATGTCCTTTTTATGTTGAGGACACCAGAACTGCACACAATGCTCAAAGTGAGGTCTCACGAGAGCAGAGTAGAGGGGCAGGATCACCTCCTTTGACCTGCTGGTCACACTCCTTTTGATGCAGCCCAGGATACGGTTGGCTTTCTGGGCTGCGAGCACACACTGAAACCAGCTCATGTTCAGTTTCTCATAACCCAACAGACCCAGGGTCCTTCTCCACAGGGCTGCTCTGAATCGCTTCTCCGCCCATCTTGTAGCTGTGCCTGGGATTGCCCCAACCCCTATGCAGGACCTTGCACTTAGCTTTGTTGAACTTCAGGAGGTTTGCGCTGGCCACATCTCAAGTGTGTCAAGGTCCCTCAGAACCATTCAATTTAGACAGCAGCAAGGTAACCATAGGATGGAACTTCTTTCTGCCCTTCTGCAGGAAGAGCTGATCTACAATGTCTGAGCACAACTGCTAGCAGAGAGGAGTGAAAACTGGGTGTCCTCACTGACACAAGCTCCTGAAGATGATAACTACACTAGAGATGACAGGAAAATCTCTCAGCAACTTTATCAGAAGCCTTTTTCCTGGGAGGGACTGCAAGTCAATGAAAACTGAACTCATGTATGATGGGAGAAAGTTATGGTTTAATTGTTCTAGAAGTTTTGAAAGAGACTATTTGGAAGAGTGCAGATTTGCACAGACTGGCACCAGCTGCTATTATAACACACAAAATAAGGAAGTGAATATTGTAAAACAAGCAAAACTACTTAGGCTGAACAGAAGAATTACTATTTTCTAGGCAGGCCTTGAGGTGTAATGGCCACTTAACATTCTGCCAGAGAGGAAGCAGAGTTTTTAATTCAAACTCTCTGCCTTGCTCCTGGGGAAGGCAAGACAGGGCAGGGCTGTTGAAACACTGGAAGGAAGAGAGCTCACCTTCATCTTCTGCAACAAGTTCTAATTAATACGAGGATCAGTACGGACAGAATTCAAGGGAAACCAAGAACAGCTCACAAGAGACTTATGAGGAACCGATTGTATTACTTAATCTACAAATAATGCTAGGAATTTAGACTGGGAAATTGGTGTAGGTCTCAGAAGATTCTTCTCTGATTATTTTATAAAAGTGAGTATTACCACCTGTCTGAGGAACAAGGTGAGGAGCCTATCACATGAAGATTATTAATTACTTCAAATGAAAAAAAGAAAATTCAGGGCATTACCTAGAGTTTTTCTCATAACAGGTTCAGGACAAGACAAAAGATACTTTGCTCAGATACCCCACATGATTGTGAGCGACTGTCATCTGCAAGTTCCTCAAAATCCCATGTTTGGACCTTCACAGTGTCACACAGGCAAGCAATTTGCAGGGACAAAAAATTTTAGATTTTCAACAGTAAGCTATTAATAGTTAAAATCAGAGAATATTAGCTGAAAACATTACAGGAAATGTAATTATTGCCAGCATTCTGTATCCTTCTATCTTGAAGAGTCAGAGGTTCTTAAATGTTAAAAGAGAATGTTATATGCTGAGGAGAATCCAGGTGAATTTAGGAGTTACCCCCAAAAAAATCATTGTTTTAAATGGTGAAGGTTCTCAAGAAGTGCTTTAAAACACAATTGTACTTGTAGGAACAATTACGGGTTTGTACTGCAAGGGGAGCTGTTGGCACGTAATACTATGATTGTGCATTAGATCATCCACTAACTTTGTAATAGGCACTTCCAGCTATAAGGAGTCATGTTTCAACACCTCGGATTCCCTGATGCTGACAAGCCAAACAACTTGTTTTGTCTCTGTGAGCTCTCCTCTGGTGATTAACTGCTTATGGTGAATCCTAATTATATGAAAGTACAGTACAGTAGAAATAGTGTCCTATTTCCTCTACCTGCAGCATCTCCATCTTCTTCTTTAGAGACAGAAAACTATTAATTCAGCTAAAAACCAAGATGACATTTCTCAGGACCACAAATAGGTTAATCTGTCTCTTACAGCAAAAGTTTCTTCATCTTCCTGTCAGCACAGTAAATTTAAAGGCAAAACACTGCACATTTGTAAATGCCTGTAATAATTCTAGAAATAGATCTGCAGCAGGATGTGTGTAAATGAGTTCTGTTGGTGGTAAAGGCAGAGCAATGTCCCCAGTTCTCCATGTCCCAGTTTGAAAATTTACCCCAAATTATCCATTCCTGAAACTGCACCTCAGATTGAAACCTTTCCACCAGGGAGTCTATGAGAATTTGTTCTTCAATTTTAAATCTGAAGTGACTTTTAAAAGGCTAACACTGCAAAATTAGAAACCATTAAACAATATAAGGCAGAGAGTGATTAAATTTTCCAAACACATTCAAAGCAGCTTAAGCTACTTTTTAATTAAAAATGAAAAGATATCACTGGCAACATTCAGACATTTTTATCTAAATAAAGATTAGAAGATTATTCACAACACAAAAGATGCCGATCACAGAATTAATTAGGTTGGAAAAGACCCTTAAGATCATCTAGTCCAACTGTTAACCTAACACTGCCAAATCCACCCTGACCCTAAGCAGCACATCCACACAACTTTTAAATTCCTCCAGGGACAGTGCCCTGGGCAGCCTGTTCCAATGCCTGACCACCAGTTCACAGTGAAGAAATTGTTCCTAATATACATCTGAACCTCCCCTGATGCAGCTTGAGGCCATTTGCTCTTGCCCTGTCACTTGTTCCTTGGGAGATCAGCCACCTCTTGGCTCTGTTCTCTTTTCAGGCAGTTGTAGAAAGCATGAAGGTCCCTCTGAGCCTTCTCTTCTCCAGACTAAATCCCCCCAGTTACCTCAGCCATTCCTCATCAGACTTCTGCTCCAAGCCCTTCACCAGCTCCGTTGCCCTTTTCTGGACCCACTCTAGCACCTCAATGTCTCTCTTGTAGTGAGGAGCTCAGAACTGAACACAGGATTCAGGATGCAGCCTCACCTCAGGGCACCTTCAGTGCCCAGTACAGGGGCACAATCACTGCCCTGGCCCTGCTGGCCACACTATTGCTGATACATGCCAAAAGGCTGTTGGCTACCTGGGCACAAGCTGGCTCATGTTCACCTGTCAATCAGCACCCCCAGGTCCTTTTCCCAGCCACTCTTCCCCAACCTACCATGATGCATTGAAGGAGACTGAATGAAATGAGTTGGAAGATTTCAATCCCTCTAGCTACACAGTATTTGGGCAGAGAGGAAGAGAGTACAGCCACTGCTGCAGTGTGATTACTCTGTTTGCTGATTAAATAAGTGACTCTAACAGTGGCCTTGGCGGGAGGCTGTGTGCTCCTCTTTCCTTCCTGACAGGATGGTGAGTGAAATCACAGTGGCTATAGCAATTAAGTAATGGGTTACAAGTTGTGTGTGTCAGAGAGGAAAGAGTGTCAGTTGGTGTTTCAGGAGCCAGTTCTAACAGGTAGAAGAAGGCAACACCTTATTGGTATTATTATAAAGCAAATTTAAATGGAAAACAGCATACACTTTTGAAGGCACATTTAGACCCCAGCCTTGTGGCTCAAGTTCAGGCTCCAAAATAAACAGACACAGCTCTGCAGAAGCACTGTCATTATGTCCCCTTATTTTGTAGCCAAATTCAAACCTGTACCTTTAAGTTTTTGTATTCAGTTGAAGAAAAGAAAAAGAAAAATGACCTGCAGTTTCAACCCCAGGCAAGATGCCAGGAGCCAAAGATCAGCCTCTTTCAGGCTGAGATTATATCATCTACTCTGAGGTCCTGAAGCTCTTTGTCAGGACTATTACAAAATTTACTGAACAGCCTCATCTCTTACTTTCTTATTACATATGATCATTAATATGTATCTCAATGTAATACAAAATCTGTGTATTTAACAAATATCACATCCAAATTATTTTTATTCTTTACTTTGTCTAACAGAAGATTGGTCTTACCTAAAAAGCATGCCCTAAAGTAGAGCACAGGTACTTGGTAGCTGCTGGAGTACAAGACATGATATTCATAGCGAATCACTTCTTCTGTTGCACAAACTCCAGCTACTTGAGAATCATCCAAAAACTCCTATAACAACAAACACAAACAAGTAATAAATCAACTTTTTTATCTGTGTATCAAGAGAAAAGTAATTACTACTATTGTAATACATTCAGTAAATACACAGAACAGAAATAATGGCCATCACCCCTTTCACAGCAGTACTTATGTGGATTCCCAGGAAAAAAAGAAATTGAAGCCCAAACCCTACAAAGACATCTTACAGACTTACTTCCACAAAATGTGAACTGTGTGTAAGCATCTGCAGAACTGAAGTTTAAGTTCAGGCTGCCTTTCTAAGCAAAATACAAAAGCTCTCTAAAATGTTTATAGCACAATTAACTGGTACAACAAGGTGAGTAGAGCTGCAGCTCTCCTCAGTACCTTTAGTAGAGATCACTTCAAAAATGTATCCTTAAATAATATAGTTTTGCTTGCTAAAAGACAAATCAGATGTATCCACCAAAAATTCTCTTCTACCTTCTTTAAAGACTTTCTGCCAGCAGTTGTTTTTGCTAATAGTACTTCTAAAACTGAGACTTTTTTTTCCTGCTAATGTAGATTTCAGGTGTAAAGTAATTAAAACTTACGGTAAACTTGAAATAAAACACAAGAGATTGAACTTACTGCACTGAGATATACCCAGCTGCAGCACAGATTTCCTAACATTTCAAATCTATAGTCAAACAGTGGTAAGCACACAGTTGTCCTGACTTTCCAAAAATTGTTGCTACCTAACCTCTCTGAAAATTGAACCATTAAATTCATAGTAACATTAAATGTTAGAACAAACTTTCCAAGAAGACACCATGGGTGTGGACTTGTTTGGTTTTCAAACCCCTAAATTTACATGCATGAACTAAGCAACCATAATGCCCCACAGGTTGGGTGTGCATTTCATAATTTGACTATTGCCAAGCAACGGTGAATACTGGCTTACTGGCCCTGTAAAAGCTAAGTAGAAATGACTGAAGAGAGAAGAACCATCCTCCTTTGAATACTCTGCAGGTTTAACACACAAGAAATTTAAAGCTGTTTTAATTTCTATCTCACATCCTTAACTCAGCAACAAATTGATCTACGAAGAGATATAAAACCTGATGAACTATAACAGTATTGATACACAAGATGCTTCCAATTTTTTGTGATATCCCACATAAAAGTGATTTCCCCCAAATTGAGTGTATTGGACAACCAGATGCTGCAGAGGCACACGGAGAGAAGATCACAACTGGAAAGGCAGACTTTGGGAGGTTACAGACCCAAATACTGTAAATACGTTTTTGGACATTGAATGGAAAAGTCGTAAATGGGCACAGAACAGAAGGTTTCTGAGAAATTCTGGATGGCTGCAGGAACGGTTGATTTTATCTTACCGGGAAATAGGTATCTGAGGCACTGAAAAGGAATGTTAAAGAAAATGCTCTGTGTTAACCTAGTTTTAACAACTGTATGTGAAGGGATCCTAAGGATATAAAGGACAATGATGATAACAGTATCTGCCTTCACAGGTTAGGTACTGTATGCCCAGTTCCCATGTAAATGTGTAACAGATGAAGAAGGCAAGTTCTTTCCTCCTCACACATGTCCTACCTACTGATCAGATGTGAAATACAGATTAAAACAAGAAGTTTCTTCTCTACAGTAGGCTGAGCTTTCTTTAAAATTGATCCATTTTCAAGGCTTTAGTGAGAATAGTAACAGAAAGAACAGCAGCAGCCTGTGGGAACAAAAGACAAATACACACTGGTTTTCAAGTTTGTAGGGGTGGGGATGAGAAAGAGTCCTTATTCAGAACTGAACCTACATTAAACTTTAAAAAGGCCCTTCAGATGAGCCTCCTGCAATTAAAATCATACTGCTTTACAGACATCAATGTTTCACCAGATATTATGGCCTTGTCTACTGCTTAGTCACTAGCTTATGTTGTCCTAGAAGAATACTTCTCCTGGAAATGGCAAGACTGCCCATTCATGTATTAAATATTATTGTTCTAGAAAAAAGCTGTATGTACACACATATGTCTCACTCCTATATACTCTTCTACATATAATGGTAAAATGACTGCATACCCTTAAAGAAATACTGATATCTACTTAGTGACTATTTTAGACTGATAAAGGAGTCATAGTCTTTATTACCTCCAAATACTTAGGAAGACAAGTAAGTTAATACTCGTTCAAAAATTAAATACTCAAACCTGTATACCCTGAGGGAAAACACACTTTACTAAAACCCTGCTTCTTTTCTCAGAAAGTCATAAATTTCGCTAGGAACAACTTCATCATTAAGAATTCAACTTACTAGGTTAGCACAGATTTCAGCTGGTAAGTATCTTTTGCTAGATTAGATGAAGGAAAACAAAGGGAAGACTTTCTACTTTCACTGTTCCTTCAGACAGCCATGGAAAAGGCATAAGAATTCCTGCCATTATCAGACACAGGTACTTCCCAAAACATCCTATTATTTCCAGAGAAAGCTGATCTTATCCCAGAGTGGCCTTCCCAGTAGATGCACACAGTCTGATGGCAGGAGAAGCAGAAGAGAACACAGCAGCTTTACTGCTTTATTCTTTTGGAGAGCAGAATACATTTGAACACATTAATTCTGCATTATTTTGGAATTTTTTTGGGGACTGATGGTTTAGGCAGTTTCTGAAAGCAAGTATTCGCCTGAACACAAAGCTCAAAAAAACTCTGAAACTGACATTTCTGCTCTGTAATATGGACTTCAGTCTCATACTAAGTTTCCACACTTACTCGAAATATGTTTCTGATACTCAAATCTTTTTCTGCTGTTTCTAGTGACAAATCGGCACACTGTATTTGTGATTTGCATACAAAGGTAGATAGCTGAATCTTCTTAGGGCTACCTCTAATAATACCCTTTCCTTCCTTAAACAGCAGCTTCAAGATTTCTCACATAAAAAGATACAGCACTGATGTGCAATCCTGTACTTTACAGTCTCTGTAAGTACAGCATACAGTATCAATGCAGGGAAAATACATTTTGGAGCTTAAAAGTTTTGATGGTATCTCCCTCACTAATGAGATGAACTTTGCTGATGAGATGAACAAAATTAGTATAGTCATTTCAGGTGGTTTTTGGAACATCTGAAAAACTATGCATGGCTGAATAAAGCAATGGAGCCTCGGAGAGTTTCATATCAGCCCAAAAGAAGAGATTAATTTTTTATTCTTTAACTGTTGTCCTACCTCTTTTTGAGCCAATGTTGAATTTTAGTTACTGCATCAAACAATATCAAATCAATTTTAAGTTTGAAAGACTCTGTAACTGCCACAAAACAGTTATGCATGTACACACACCACAAGACAAATCCAACATTTTGCTTAGATCTGTCAAAGACAAAGCAAACATACCTGCATTAAGAAAAAAAAACAACAAAAATAAAGGGGGGGGGGGGGGGGGGAAGGAGGGGGGATTGCTGAAACTGCCATCAATAAAAACGCTATGAAGTAATTTGATTTCTCAATTTTGTGTTTTTGCTTTGCAAATTTGCTTGCACGCTTGCCATGCTTCAGGTTAAAGCCAGGACTCCCTGGCTGTTTCCTAAACTAACAGGGAAGTTGTCATCAGGAAGCATCTGCTCCCCCATTGGTCTCACATAAAATCATTCTTGTGCTACCATAATGGACTACTGAGCAGATGTTTAAAAGCAATATAGGTATTAGAAAAAAGATAAGCAGCAACTACCTAAAATATATCAGTTCCATCATAAATGAATTATCACTAATTTTAACTCACATAAAATTGTTCTCAACCTTTAAGTAGCCCCTAAACAAATTAAGTCAATTTGCTCCTTTTAAAATGCTAACATTATTTAAATCAATACACAAGAAATGACACTACACGTCATTCCAAAGGCAAAATAACACATTTGTACTATTTTTATTTCTCCTGATGAAGAAGTCCAGTTTAAAAGCCCTTGCAACAAGTTAATTTGACAGCAGGAAAGAGTTAATAGTATGTTTTGATGCTCCTTAGAGAGAGCTGTTCTCCAGAGACTGAAGAGCAGCAGGAAGGCATGGGTTAAGGAAGGTCACCTTTGGAGGGAGGCCAGCCTTCCTTGTTCAGCCTAAATTCCCTTTGAAATGCAGAAGCATGCCCTAATGCCCTTTTCTGGGGGGAAAGCTAAGAGAAGTGGTTTTAAGAACAGCAGGCACATTCCTCCTGGATCTCAAGTCACGGTTGCCTTTCTTCAAATTCCCATGTTCTTCCTCTCTTTTTTCTTGTCTTGGCCTCTATTTACTCCTGCTGCAGGCCAGTCTCCTGGGAAATTCTCCTGCAGGAGCACAGCAGGATTGGGCTGCAAGCAGGAAAGGGAGGAAGAGGCGACACAGGCACAATGACTGGTACTGCTAGTTTCGGTGGGACAGGGAAGAAAGGAGGTGGAATCCAGATTCGTAAGCAAATCTGATTTCACTGCTTTGGAATACATTTACACTTAATTTCATTTCAGCCTCCAACGTTGAAAATAAACATACTGCTGTTTCCCCAGAGTAGTGTTTCTCTTTCTTCAGATGACTGTAAGCTACCATGTGAAACACAAGAGCTTTTAGGGAGCAGCTCCCCTCCCCATTCAACACTTTTCCTTTGGCAAACAGGGAGATCTGAACATGAAACAGAATGATAGGACAGCATTCATCAGATGGAATTAAAACAGAACTTAATGTGTCGGGTGTGGCAGCATGGTGAGATTGTATCTGTGTGCTTTCTTCTTCCTCCTGGGTGTTCTCCACATCTATTTGGACCATGTCCCACTTTTTTGCCTGCAGACCCCACAGGTCTAGTCTCTGCAGGTCATTGTGCTGCTGGTTTTCGTCCCTCCTGTGCACAGTCTCAAGTCATCCCCTACCTTTACACAGACCTTGACTCTCTGTGTTTGATCCTCCCTTTCCATTCCATGTTGAAAATACAGTGTGGAGTTGAGACAGTCAGGGAGGTAACCAGAGAGGGGAACAGGGGTTTTCTGGCCAGCAACCCACCTCATGTCTTCATACAGGAGGTGCTCCAGTCCCCTGATCATCCTCGTGGCTCTCCTCTGGACTTGCTTCAACACTTCCATGTCCTTTATGTGTTGAAGACACCACAACTGCACACAATACTCCAGGTGAGGTCTCACAAGAGCAGAGTAGAGGGGCAGGATCACGTCCTTTGACCTGCTGGTCACGCTCCTTTTGATGCAGCCCAGAAAATGGTAGGCTTTCTGGGCTGTGAGTGCACACTGAAACCAGCTCATGTTCAACTTCTCATTGACCAACACCCCCAAGTCCTTCTCCTCAGGGCTCCTCTGCCTGGGATTGCCCCAACCCCCACGTAGGACCTTGCACTTGGCATGGTTAAACTTCATGAGGTTGGCATCAGCCCACCTCACAAGTGTGTCAAGGTCCCTCTGGATGGCATTCCTTCCCTCCAGTGTATCAACCGAACCACACAGCTTGCTGTCATCAGCAAACTGGCTGAGGGTGCACTCAATCCCACTGTCCATATCACCAACAAAGACACTGAACAAGACCGGTCCCAATATCGATCCCTGAGGGACACCACTTGTTACTGGTTTCCAGCCGGACATTGAAACATTGACTACAACTCATTGTGTGCTGCCATCCAGCCAGTTCTTTATCCACCTGGTGGTCCACCTATCAAAGTGATGTCTCTCCAATCTAGAGACAAGGATGTCCTGTGGGACAGTGTTGAATGCTTTGCACAAACCCAGGTAGATGACATCAACTGCTCTACCCATGTCCATCAGTTCTGTAGCCACATCATAGAAGGCCACCAAATTGATCAAGCATGATTTGCCCTCAGTGAAGCCATGCTGGCTGCCACCAACCACCTCATTGTTTTTCATGTGCCCAGCACAGTTTCCAGGAGAATCTGCTCCATGATCCTGCCAGGCACAGAGCTGAGACTGACTGGTCTGAATAGGGCTGAAGCACAGAGACACAGTACATAGGAAACCTCTTCTAGGGGAAACTACAGCTAAGATCCTGCAAAGTCAGGAGATGAAGGAGTGAGAGGGACACAGCCCACATGCTGAGGGAAGACAGACTAAGCCAAGCCATCTGAGATTCTTAGAACAAGGCTCCACCCAAAGCTAAGGACACACATCTCACAGAAAAACAAAGCAATCTCAGATGTGAACTGTAGAGATTGATTTATTTCCTCTACTTCCAACCAATATTCTTTGTCAATATTGTTTCTTGGAATTACTCATTTAGAATCACAGAATCCCAGACTGGTTTGGGTTGGAGGGAACATTAAAGCTCATTCAGTTCCAATCCCCTGCCGCAGGCAGGGACACCTTTCACTAGAACAGGCTGCTCCAAGCCCCGTCCAGCCTGGCCTTGAAAACACTGTCAGGAACTGGGCAGCCACAGCTTTTCATCTTCTCCAGCCATCTTTTGCAGGGCGTATTTTGGCATCTGTATCCACAGAAGCCTTGCTAGATCTGGTACTGAGGGTGAGATAGGCTGTGGAAGTTCATCCACAGACTAGGATCACGCTCCCAGACACATCCCAGGTAAAGGGGCATGTGAGAAGGGGTTCTATCAGACCAAATTTTGGGCAGTGCTGCTACATACATTCACATCTTTTCATGGATATAAATTCTAGTGATTTCAATCTGTGACTTTTCATACTCTAGGATTACTATAACAACTAAAAATTATGTTTAACATGAGGTTTTGGAATTTTATTCCCAAGCCTTCAAAGGAAACACGTGCCAAACACACATTGAGTACCCAAGACCTCAACAGTGCTACCATACAAGAACAAGGTACACACATGCAGAGGTGTGCAGAATTTTCAAGGCTCATCAAAAACAGATCAGGTAGGTATACCACATGTTGCTGAAGTTAGTTTGCAGTTATTAGAGTATAATAATTAAAATTCACACACAAGACAAGTTTTGTATCACTGAATTTCATCCAAACATAATGCAGACTGCAGGATTTCCCCATTGTTTTTGCCATGATCTTGCATTTGTACAAATTAGAGTAAGTTACTACTTTTAAGTTAAGTACTATTTCACAAGATTATTACTTTTTTGAACTGAAGTGCTTCCAGGATTGGAATCTGTGATTTATAATAGGCAATAAGTAAAAAATACCTGCCACACTAGAAGACAACAGTAGCAGTTCAGCTGTATTTCAGGTCAGTCATTTCTTTTAGAACAACAATTATTATTTCTGCTTTGATAATCTCAGCAGCAACCCAGTTTTGGCGATGCTTAATTCAACAGGGAGACTGACAGCGAATGCCTACAAACCTTACTTTATAGGAGACAAACTCACATACTCATTAATTTCTCTGATGAGAAACATTTCTGATGCATGAAAATGGTGCCAAGACTGACAGTGTTTAGCAGTAATTCAAGAGAAAAAGTTACAGACAGAAATGCTCAAGTTGTCACAAAATGTGAAAAACCATGGAATTTTAAGTTAAAGGTTACAATTAGAAGTGGCTAAAGGGCAAGCAGGCCAGGGAAGCACTTCAGGGAGGTTTGTCTGCACCAGTGACCCCCCAGGACACCATAAGAGATAGGCAGTGTCACTGGGACAGTGACTTACTGCAGTAAGAGTTGCATGCTGCTCACTCGAAAAAGGAAACAGGATCCGGTTAAGTTAATATCTGTCCAAATTATAAACTTTAAAATGTACCTGAGATGCCTGTAGGAGAAGAAGGAAGAAAAGGAGAAGGAGAAAAAGAATGAGGACAAGGACAAGGAGAAAGAAGAAAGAGGAAAGGGGAAGTGAGAAAGAAGAAAGGAGAAATAAGAGAAAGAAGACTCGTTATTTACAACTAGTTTATCTGAATATGAGAAATTCAAAGATACTAACTACAGGTTAAGGCTAAAGCATATATATTATTCTCATATTAAGATAACAGGAAGGTAACAGATCCACAATGATCTACTTAAAATTCAAAATAATATTAATTTTAAAATTATAACTATCACTCAAATAATTATTTTCTTGCAAATTCTCAAAAAAAATCCTACTTAAATTACAACTTGTAGCATACTAGGATCCAGTGTTTTTTTCTGTTTAGAAACACCTAAATATAATAAATATGGTTTTCAATGTAGCAGGGTCAGATCCTACCAAGTCAAGTTAGCTCAGCTTTTGCTTGCCCTTAAAAACTGTTTATTTAATTAATACACGATATAACACAGACGTACTTACTTTCTACTTTCTAATCACTGTTGCTTAGTAAATGCAATTCCTAATTCAGATTTGGGAGGTAGAAAACCCTTCAGTTCATTTTCAAACACAATACTCTGTAAGATTATTCTAAATATTAATAAACATACTGTTATCAATGTCATCAATCACAACCAGCCCAAGTGTATATTGAGGACATGCACAGTAGCCAAAAAGAAAGTACTGTGATGTCAAATGAAAGCTGCCATGCTGTACAACATAGTAATATAGATTTCCAGGAATGTGGTATATAATAGACCTCAAAGCAAACTCAACTGCTAGTGAGCTTTACAAAGAAGTAATTGTAGTTTGACAAAATGCAGCTAAAATTCACAAAAATCAAATGAGAAGACAAAATGTAATACACAAATCTTGCAATTAAAAATTGCCTGTGTCAGCTTTAGCTAACAATAGATATATCAATATACTATGTTCCTATGGCTGAAAAATACGGCTAGGAGATGTCTGTGGAGAAATAAAGAAAACACACAAGTAAAAAAGGATCTTGGCTACAATAATACACCACCAAGAGCTTTGTACAATTCAATGCAACTGCACTTTGAAGCCAACCATACTTGAAAACTAAGAAATTGAAATTTGCTTTACAATTCTTTAAAGACAAGTAGAAAATTTGTGTGAATTATTCATAATGTTTCTGTTTGGAATGAATCTTCTAACAGTCTCCATGCAGACTCTTGCTTTATTTGACAAGAAAGCCCAGTGCAGAGTTAGGAATACCCAAATATTCCCAATGCAGTATGTGGTGGAAAACACCTGTAATGGTTAACAGTACTATTTTAATACAATACAGACAACACAACTGGCTTACAAAAATCAAGAAATGGTACAAGCTGTTCATAGCTACACCTGGGCAAGCTCATGAACAGTGTTACTATAGAGATTTTACACATGCAAAATCCATATAATGGGGGAGCTTTTAAAGACAAACTAGTTTATCTCCTTTTAAGGAATTCTTCTTGCACTTGAATTGCTCAGTATGAAATGGAGGGACCAAAAGAGAGTGTTCTCTGCACAACTATTCAACAAGCATGCCTAAATTTTCTTTCAAACTCCATAAACAACGGACATAAAATACTTCAAGCAATTAGCAAACCATTCCTCCTAAATGTTCAAACTTCTTTTTTGAGAGCAGCACAAAATTTGAGGACAGCTGCTACCTTAGCCTCTTCTCAATCAATGCTGCATTCACATATTCTTGCGGATTCTCCTGCATGGGGAAGCTCAAAGGGACATTTCTCCTCCCTTCAGATGTTGTGCACAAAGCACTAGAGGACACATCACTCCTGTACCACTTTGTGTGAGTCACCAAACACTACACAGTGAACAACAGCATGACACACTATCCTCTGCAGGTGATTTTTGTATTCATTGGGCACAAAACATGGGAGCTCCACAGACCCATCTTCCCGGACTGTATTAAAAAGTGATTTGCTCAGCATCACACAGGATCGGAAACACATGATACAGGTAAAGCAAGAGCTAATACTCCAGCTGCAGTCCTGTGTTCAGCTCTGGGAAAACACCACAAGGGGGACGCGGAGCTCTTGGAGTGAGTCCAGAGGAGGCCACGGAGATGCTGCAAGGGCTGGAGCAGCTCTGCTCTGGAGACAGGCTGAGACAGCTGGGCTGGTTCAGCCTGGAGAAGAGAAGGCTCCTTAAGGGGAAACCTTAGAGCAGCTGCCAGTGCCTAAAGGGGCTACAAGAAACCTGGAGAGGGGCTTTGGACAAGGGCTTGTAGGGACAGGACAAGGGGGAATGGCTTTAACCTGACAGAGGGAGATTGAGATGAGCTCTTAGGCAGAAGTTTTTCCTGTGAGGGTGGTGAGGCTCTGGCACAGGGTGCCCAGAGAAGCTGTGGCTGCCCCATGCCTGGCAGTGTTCTAGGCCAGGTTGGACAGGGCTTGAAGCAACCTGATCTAGTGGAAGGTGTCCCTGCCTGTGGCAGGGGGTTGGAACTGGATGAGCGTTAACGTCCCTTTAAACCCAAACCAGTCTGGGATTCAAAAATACTCATATTTTATATAAATATATATACAGTATGTAGATATATAATAAATGTGTATATATACTATTATATATACATTATATATGTGTATATATATGCATATATATGTATGTGTATATATATTCACATTTTATATATATATATGTATATATGCATACATGTTCAAGAAGAGAGCCAGAATGCTGCTTTGACTGTTGTGTTTTATCTGCTTTCATTTCACTCAAAAGCTACTTCTGTGTCTACTGGAGTTAATTTAGTCCTTCAATGTGATTAACGTATCCCATGGACTATTTCATATATTTGTCCCTATCTACAGCTAACTGAAATCAGAGCTAAGACGATGAAGAATTTAATTGGTTAAATTGCTCTTGCTTTTCAAAACTGAGATATTCCAAGTGTCCCGAAGGCATTTAATTCCAAAACAGGAAGCTGAAGAGGAGAGCACTTAGTAATTCTAATCATGTGCAGATCTCTTGGAAAGTATTTTCCTAAACAATTACTGAAAGAACCTTTTATTGTACTGTATGCTGCTGCATGTACCCCAAACAGGGTCCCACAGAAATGGCAAGATATTTACTACTTAAATTATTTCTGATTATATAAATGAATCCGTATTGCATCAACTAAGACTATGCTTTCCTAAATATTAAACTTCAGTCATGAGCAAAACAAAGGAAGCAGGGGAAGAAAAGGCAACTAAAAATACATTAAATATATTTTTAACATCCTATATGATAACTTTATGATTGGTAATGTTGCACCAAAATCAAAGACACAACTTAATAGATTTTGTCTTAACTTCTGCTTATAGGTTTCTACAACTCAACTGTAATCCCTAAAGGAGTAATTTTAGAATAAAAGTCTGCTGTCCATATGATATTTCAAACAATACGGCTGAAATCCCTATTCCCTAATGTTTCAGGTAAAAGAGAACCCCTGCATTTTTTACTTGTCTGAGTCTGGAAGTAATACATGAGCAGATCAGGAAGTCATAGCTGTAGGAATCAGTTTCCAAGTATCAGGATCTTTCATATACTGAGTTCTACAGAACTGTATTCATTTTACATAAAAAAGGCAAATGTTGGTTTTTTGTATCAAAGGATATGTTTCCACAAACATTTGCATACCCTGGCACAGGATAAACACAAATAGATTAAATATTTTTTTTAATAGCAGACTCTTTCCCACAGGACTCTTCACCTTGTGTGGCACACAGGACAGAGCCATCAGCAGTGCCACACTTTGTATTCTTGTCACGCACTATGTGACTTTCAAGCCCCTGTGACTTTCAAGCCCCAGATGAAGCATGAGAAACATCTGGGCCCCCCACTACAAGAGAGACATTGAGGTGCAGGAGTGGGTCCTGTGAAGGTCAGTGGAGCTGGTGAAGGGCCTGGACTAGAAGTCTGATGAGGAATGGCTGAGGGAACTGGGTGGTTTAGGCTGGAGAAGAGAAGGCTCAAGGGGGACCTTACTGTTCTCTACAACTGCCTGAAAGGAGGATGGAGCCAGGAAGTGGCTGATCTCTGCTCCCAAGGAACAAGTGACAGGACAAGAGGAAATGACCTCAAGCTGCACCACGGGAGGTTTAGACTGAATATTAGGAACAATTTCTTCCCCAAAAGGGTGGTCAGGCATTGGAACAGGATGCCCAGGGCAATGGTGGATCACCGCCTCTGGGAGTGTTCACAAACCACGCAGATCAGGCTCTTTTTAACACGGTTTAGTGGTGGCCTTGGCAGTGCTGGGGCAATGGATGGACTTGATGCTCTTTCCAACCTAGTTGCTTCTATGATTCCAAACTCCACTGCATGTCCCTGATATTGAGACAAACCATAAATCTGCATTTCTACAGGCATGATTTATAGACAATTGCACCAGGCAGAGGAAAATGCTCAAAGTAATAAAGGTTGCATGAAACTTTCAGTGGAAATTTTGTGATTCTTTGGGATTTGCCTGTTCAACAGAAGTAAGGTGGAGGCATAAACTCACAGTGTCAATCAGCACACAATGATTAAGTTCAGAAGGTTTGGGAATGGTTCATCATTGGGAGACATTCATACAATACTCTCCATAAAAATACATCATTTAAGCATGGCTCTCTCATGTTTATAGTCATGTCTAGTACAGTTAGCAAGTGTCTTAAAACAGAAGTGTTGTGAAAGACTGCTTTGCTATCCAAACAGAGAATAAAACCATAACTAAAGAAACAGTAAAAATATAAATAAAAATAAAAGAATATTTTAAAAATTAACAGTGCTGGAAACACCATTAGCGGGGAGGAAGTATGATTCTTTACACTGGTGCACACTGCTAGTGAAAGGGCTGTAGCTGAGTTATACAGGAGATGGGGAGATGTCAAAAGGAAGCACTTGCAGTGTCTGTATACTGATTTAAGAACTCTGGGTACATGGGAAGAACCAGAGATTTGTGGTGTACATGTGGTGCAAGACTTGGAGGAAGGTATCACAACAGCTTCTCCCTTTGAAAGAAAATGCTTTCAGCGCCTATAGTCCAATTGTGAATGCTGCAGGAAAACAGAAGTAATGTAGATGAAAATATCTCAGCTTGGGTCAAATATAATCTGGAGGAGGAATTATAAAAATAGGGTCATATGTGTAGGACCAGTAGGATTTTATTTGGATAGAAATGTCTCAAATACTATTCAGAGAGATAAGTACTGCCAGGAACTGCAAGAGACGATGTTACTAATACTGGCAAGACTCACTTTTTCTTAGATATGACGCTTCTCCACTGAAAACTCATTGAATTAACAAAAAAAAATTTATGTAGATTAACAACGTTTCAAGATTATTATGGTTGCTTATGTAAAATTAATGTGACTCAAATACTTCAATTACAAACAAATACATGATAGGTGCATATATGATACTAAGCTTATCTGACTGCTGTGTCTTGCTCAAGCTCTCAAAAACAATCAACTGCAAGCCTGCAAACCAGGTGGGAATCTCTCCATCATCAGACTGGCAGAGAACACTGAAATTTTAATGCCAGTGTGTTCTGCTTTCTAGGATCAGCTAGGCATTTTACAAGCTAAAGAAATGGCTTTTGGTTATTTTACAACAGATCTTCACTTCGCATTATGAACTCAGAAATGAGTTTTAGCCTGCACGATGCAGATAATCCCAGAACAGGTATTTTACGGATCCTCCTGTACTGAGTATCTATTCAGAGAAACTGTCTATGACAAAACTTTCTAAATCTTATGTTAATGCTTTTTTTTTTAAATATTTGAGAAATTAAGGGAGATAACGAGTTAAAGCAGACTAATTAAATAGGTGAGCAACTGGAATTTGAGAAAGTCTTGATTTATTTCAATCAGAGACACAAAAAGTCCTGAAATTAAAAAAAAAATCCACCCTGAAGAAAAGTCACTAGCATAAAACTGCAAGACTTAACTGAGTGAATAATCACCTCAGAAAGGATACCAGGAGTATGCATAAAAAAACCTCTACAGAGAATAGCAAAGAGGAATGGCAAGCAAAAAAAGCTACATGTTGGAAGTCTAAATTAAAAGGAGAAAGCAAGAACTGCCAAAATTCAAGCTGGATTTACACTTACAAATGGCAAAAGCCTCACAGACACTAGCAGAAGAAAAACAAGGAAAGAAGTAGTGCAAAAATGCAGTAAGGCTGAGGTTTGTATTAAAAATAACAAAGAAACAGCCCCAAGCATAATTCAGATTTTGTCCCTGTGCCCAGTTTGTGCATTCAGAGGAGGGGAGTATGATATAGAGGTTTAGGAGGATGAGGGTACATTCATCCTGTGACAGATGACCATGATGTGTCTCGGTCACTGGGATGAGAGCCAAGGAGGGAGGACTGGAACAATCTGCAGCCTAAAAGAATGAAAACATGAGGATACACATCCAGCAGCAAAGTTTTTTTATAACTGAATCATGCTGGAGTGATAATGCCTGAATGAAAAATAAAAAATTAATTATCTGCATTTAAGAAGGGGGGGGGAAGCTACTTCAGTAACCATTATCTGACCTCAGTGTATACAGGGGTTAGAACCATTGTTGAAGGAAAGAATAATTAAACATACAGAGCTATATAGAAACTGGGATAAAACACAACACTGGTTTACCAAAGACAGAGCATACAAAACTAACCTAATATCTTCCTCTGATTAGATAACTCAATTAGTGGACAAGGAAATGCAGGAGATGCAGTCTGGCTGGATTCAGTAAAACACTCGGTAGTGTGCCAAATGGGAAATTATTGCTTAAACTGGAGAAGATGAGGATTAAAAACATAACATATGAGAAACTGGAAAAAGGAGAGATCATAATGGGATGTGCCAAAATGCGAAGTATTGACCGGGGAATAGTCAACTTACCAAAAACCTCTAATACTGGCCTGTAAAGTAATCTTAGTTAAAATATTCCTTAATAAACCGAGCATAAGAGCAAGAGTTGTTGACAAATTTTGCTGATGATAGGAAGCTGGGAAGGACAGTCAATAGACCAGGAGATATAACCTGTTAGAGGAAACAGACTTTATAACACAAGTGTTGCCATATCAAGATTACCCACAAGCTGATCTCAGCTCTTCTGTCCCTCTCTGTCACAAAAGTACTGACAGTGTCAACAAATCAGAAGACAAATGCCCCTCTTTCTCCTATTGCAACTAGGGATTCCCCCTACACTACACAGATCTCATCAGCTCAACTGTATTTTACACAGAGAAAAGAGAACTCAGAATGCTGACACCTGACCAAAACCTGCAATTTCCATTCCACAATAAATTCCAGCATTTTAACATTTGTCTGTTTCTGTAATCAACATACAAGTTAAATACAACATTTTTCACAGGACAAAAGCTTTCTGAATAGAGATGGTAAATATTAAAAAGGAAATATCAGTATTTCTAAATTAAAGTGTACCACACATATCAGCTGAATCGATTCACTTGGCATCAGCTGCACGTTTGTTTTGATAGTCCTAGCAGTGTGTGTAACCTAATGCACATCCAATTCTCACCCACAAAACACAGTTTCAGCCTATCTCTATCTTGAGGCATTCAAAGGCACTTCACTACCCTAATGGCCATATAGGCAAGGGAAGTACTCCACCAGCAGAAGTATACTGGCATTTTCCCCCACAGAGCATTAGTGGCAGAAGATCTAAAAAAAATACAGCTCAGCTGGGCAACAGAGCATGATGTTGAACTGATGATGAAAAAAATCAGAAAACTTCAATACACTGACACACTTTCAACAGGATTAAATTGATCCCAGGTAAGCTACTTTGTTTTCTTTTCTCTAATTAGAAAAATTAATTCCTGAAGAAAATCTGAGTTTGTAGAAAATTAATTTTCCATTTAAAAATTCCCTAACACCTATAACCTCCACCACAGAATCCACAGAACACCAAAGAAAAGAGAATAGCACGTTTATAAGCCTGACTGCAATTATTCACTATGAAAAAATTAAAGTCACTAGTCAAAGAAAATCCATTTATTTCATACTGATACCAGGGACATTTCAAATCCTTTTGTAAGGCTTTTACTACATGAACATACCACACATAGTGAAAAAAAAAAAACAACCGAAAGCCAAAGTATGCATTTACAGTACAGAATGTAAAACCAAAATCAGTTTATTGCAGCTCACCACATAGAAGACTATGGTTGTATCAATTTTGTTCTTTGCCTCGGAAAACAACTGACAATATGCAAATCAGAATTAACATAAAATCTGAAAGTCTAACTTCAAAACAGCCCAGTCCCCAAGGTCCAGAGTTAAAGCATCTACCACTTCTACAGATCTGCTTAATGTATCACCTAAAACATCTAATGTGAAGAAGTGAGACAGCAGCAGCCCCTAAGATGGTGCAGGTGGTGCAATCATACAGGCAAATCTGTAGCTTTATCAGCCAAATTTGTCTTATATGCAGCAAGAGATGGTTCTACATATGGCAGAAATCACAAACAGTGGATCTTGAACAGTCTGCCAGTGCCTAAAGAGCAACAAGAAAGCTGGAGAGGGGTTTTTGGCAAGGGCCTGTAAGGACAGGACAAGGGGGAATGGCTTCAAGCTGACAGAGGGGAACCTGAGACAACATTTTAGGCAGAAGTTCTTCCCTGTGAGGGTGGTGAGGCCCTGGCACAGGGTGCCCAGAGAAGCTGTGGCTGCCCCATCCCTGGCAGTGCTCAAGGCCAGGCTGGACACAGGGGCTTGGAGCAACCTGGTCTAGTGGAAGGGCAGGGGGTTGGACTGGATGAGCTTTAAGGCCCCTTTCAACACAAGCAAGTCTATGATTCTATGATTCTATGAACTGTGCTCATACCACCAGCTCTTTGCCGGTATATGCTGCAGGTACAACATGCTTACCGCAGACTTGTTGTATTACTGAGATGCTTGCAAGCAGCTTATTACATTTTCCTAAGAAAGCTTTTAAAAATATCTACAATTTAATGGAATTAGAAACAACGGTTCTGTCTTCCCCTCAAGTTTCAACATTCACACAAACGCATGCCACATTTCCCAGCACTGAGAACATAGAGTAGGAAAAAATATTTTCCTCCCACTCCCACTAGAGAGGCAGACCTCCAACAGGAAGCTGTATTTCAAACTTAATTTGAGGATAGAGGGGGTTAAGTTAGCCCTCTAGTCCTCCTTTAATGCCAATTCTTTTTCTTCATTTTGAATTGTCCTCCAACTGCTCAGAGATAGGAGTCACCAGAGAAACGTGTAACTGCTTACAGTACAGTATGTTAGTACTCAAATAGAAAACATGGTAGCTGCCGAATAAACAACCTACAGCAGGGGAATCCATAACGATAAACACACTCTCATTACTACAGAACCTGCAGTAGGAATTCTTCACATCATACAGGGTGTTTCATTTGGGCAACGTAAAGTTTCCCCCTCTCCACTGCTCAGGAAAAACTGTAAAATTAAAATTGGATGACAATAAAAACAAGGAAAATGGGATCAAACTTACCCCTTTCTTAATTCTACATGTTTTAAGATGTCACGTGGAAGAAGAATGTAGACCATTGTACTAATACTGGTTATATACAGTTCGACTGTGAAATACAGTTTGTTTTAGCTTTAAATTATATGTTGATCATCTGTAACACAAATTCCAAAGAGCTCAGTCCTGAGATCTCTACCCTCCAAAACAGTCTTTATTCATTTGTTTTAAGTTGTACCATAGAATCATAGAATAGTTAGGATTGGAAAGGACCTCAAGATCATCTAGTTCCAACCCCCCTGCCATGGGCAGGGACACCTCACACTAAACCATATCACCCAAGGCTTCATCCAACCTGGTCTTGAACACTGCCAGGGATGGAGCATTCACAACCACCCTGGGCAACCCATTCCAGTAGCTCACCATACACACAGTAAAGAATTTCTTCCTTATATCCAGTCTAAACCTCTGCTGTTTAAGTTTCAACCCGTTACCCCTTGTCCTGTCACTACAGTCCCTAATGAATAGTCCCTCTCCAGCATCCCTGTAGGCCCCCTTCAGATACTGGAAGGCTGCTCTGAGGTCTCCACGCAGCCTTCTCTTCTCCAGGATGAACAGCCCCAACTTTCTCAGCCTGTCTTCATACGGGAGGTGCTCCAGTCCCCTGATCATCCTCGTGGCCCTCCTCTGGACTTGTTCTAACAGTTCCATGTCCTTTTGATGTTGAGGACACCAGAACTGCACACAATACTCCAAGTGAGGTCTCACGAGAGCAGAGTAGAGGGGCAGGATCACCTCCTTTGACCTGCTGGTCACGCTCCTTTTGATGCAGCCCAGGATACGGTTGGCTTTCTGGGCTGTGAGTGCACACTGCTGGCTCATGTTCATTTTCTCATTGACTAACACCCCCAAGTCCTTCTCCACAGGACTACCATGAATTTCCTTTTTGCCCAACCTGTAGCTTTGCCTGGGATTGCTCCAACTCAGGTGTAGGACCTTGCACTTGGCATGGTTAAACTTCATGAGGTTGGCATCAGCCCACCTCACAAGTGTGTCAAGGTCCCTCTGGATGGCATTCCTTCCCTCTAGCGTATCAACAGAACCACACAGCTTGATGTCATCGGCAAACTTGCTGAGGGCACACTCAATTCCATTGTCCATGTCAGTGACAAAGATATTAAAAAAGACTGTTCCCAACACCGATCCCTGAGGGACACCACTTGTTACTGACCTCCAACCGGACACTGAACCGTTGACCACAACACTTTGCATGCGGCCATGCAGCCAGTTCTTTATCCACCGAGTGGTCCACCTATCAAATTGATGTCTCTCCAATTTAGAGACAAGGATGTCATGTGGGACAGTGTCGAAGGCTTTGCACAAGTCCAGGTAGATGACATCAACTGCTCCACCCCTGTCCATCATTTTTGTAGCCCCATCATAGAAGGCCACCAAATTGGTCAGGCAGGATTTTCCCCTAGTAAAGCCATGCTGGCTGTCACCAAGCACCTTTCTCTTTTTCATGTGCTCTAGCATGCCTTCCAAGAGAATCTGCTCTCAGATTTTGCCAGGCACAGAGGTGAGACTGACTGGTCTGTAATTCCCCGGGTCATCCAATTTCCCCTTCTTGAAAATGGGGGTTATATTTCCCTTTTTCCAGTCATCAGGAACTTCACCTGTCTGCCATGATTTTTCAAATATGATGGCCAGTGGCTTTGCAACTTCATTCGCCAGCTCCTTCAGGACCCACAGATGGATTTCATCAGGTCCCATGGACTTGTGTACATTCAGGTTCTTAGGATGGTCTTGAACCAGATCCTCTCCTACAGTGGGCCCAAGGTCTAGGTTTTCACAGTCCCTGTGTCCGCCTTCCAAGACTCAGGTGCTGCGGTCAGAGCCTTTGCCAGTGAAGACCGAGGCAAAGAAGCCATTCAGAACCTCAGCCTTCTCCAAGTCCTGTGTAGCCAGTTCTCTCGAAAGTTTCCGGAGGGGGCCTACATTGTCCTTAGTCTGTTTTTTAGCCACTACATACCTATAAAATCCCTTCCTGTTATCTTTAACATCCCTTGCAAGTTTAGCTCCAATTGGGCCTTAGCTTTCCTAACTTGGTCCTTAACTACCCTGACAACATCCCTGTATTCATCCCAGGCCACCTGTCCTTGCTTCCACCTTTTATAAGCCTCTTTTTTCCTGTGAATTTTTCTCAGCAGCTCCTTATCCATCCAAGGAGGTCCCCTGGCCCTCCTGCTGCACTTCCTTCTAGTCGGGATGCAACACTCCTGAGCCTGTAGCAGGTGATCCTTGAATGTTAACCAAGAGTCTTGGGCACCCTGGCCCTCAAGGCTATATCCCATGGAACATTGCTAAGCAGGATCCTGAAGAGGCCAAAGTCTGCTCTCTTGAAGGCCAGGGCAGTGAGCTTACTGCATGCTCTTCTCACTGTCTTGAGGACCTCAAATTCGACCATCTCGTGATCACTGCATCCAAGACTTCCCTGGAGAGTCACATTTCCAACGAGCTCACCCTGTTGCCTTTGGAAGGTCCTCCCCTGTGTCTTGGAGAATTGTCAAAAAGACTATCTGAGCTCCAGAGCCCCCGACCACCTCTCCCAGAGCTCTGTAGTCCTTCTTCATACTCCTCAGGCTACTACTATCTATATCCTTAGCACCCACATGTATCACTAGAAGCGGGTAATAGTCCGTGGGACTTACTAGAGCAGGCAGCCTCTCTGCAACATCCCTGATCCATGCCCCAGGTAGGCAACACACCTCCCTTGCGACCGGGTCAGGCCGACAGATGAGCGCTTCTGTCCCTTTCAAGGCAGAGTCCCCTACTACTACAACCCGCCGCTTTTTCCTGGCGGCACCAGTAGAGATCTTCTGTACCAGTGCACCAGCCGACTGTTTCTGATGCAAGTGCATTTCCTCATCAGCCCCCTGCAGGACAGCAAAGTGGTTCTGGGTGGGTACAGCAGATTTAGGAGGAAGCCCCTTGCTTTTAATTGCTCTCTTCCTCCTTTGGTTGGGATTTTTTTGTTACTAATTCCCAGCTTCCCTGATCAACAGCCTCCTTCTTTCCTTCATGAGTTAGAGGAGAATCTTGAGGCCCCTGTGCTGTTTGGTCCTGGAGCAAGCAGTCCTGCTTCCTCTCAGCTTCCCTGACATCTTGCAGCTTACTGACAGCATCCCGTAGCTCAGCCACCTGCTGGAGGAGGACCTCCATCAGGGAGCAGCGAGCGCAGCCCTGCCCATTCTGCACCTTTCCCTCACCAGACCAGTGCAGGCATTCTCTACACTCCAAGCTCTGCACAGCAACCTCCCCACTTACCGGCTCTGTCTGGGTGCCTACGCTGGCCACCACTGGGGCGGCCGGGGCAGAGCTCCCAAACCAGACCCTGGTCGTACGGCGAGTGCTCACCATCCCGCTCGCCTGCCCGCGCGAACTGCCGCGCAAACTGCATTGACCCACTGTTTGTCCGCTCTGTTCGCCGCGCTCCTGGTCGCCGTGCTCCCTGGGTAGATTTTTAACCACTCATAGTTGGTGCGACTCCTCCTGTCTCCGCCCCCGGTGAGTCACCTCCTCGCAGTAGCTGAGCTCTTTGCAAGTCCTGTCGAGGACCTGAGGCTCCCTCCTCAGTGGCTCTTATTGCTCTGTGGTGAGGCTTCTGGACTCTGATCTCCCCCGGCTCCACTCCAGTTCCACAGGCGTCCTTTCTCAAGCTACTCCCCTCAGCAATTGACTAACAATGGCCGCTGATGGCTGGTTTGAATCTTCCACCGAGCCTCCTGTCTCCGCCCCCGGTGAGTCACCTCGCAGTAGCTGAGCTCTTGGGCAAGTCTGTCGAGGGCTTGAGGCTCCCTTCTCAGTGGCTCTTGTCACTCTGTGGTGAGATTTCTGGACGCTGATCTCCCCTGGCTCCACTCCGGTGTTACAAGTGTCCTTTCTCAAGCTACTCCAGTTACAGCTTTAACAAAAATAATGAGCAAAATCTTTAGCAATAAGACCAAGGAGAACCAAGATATAACAGGGAAAGGCAAGGTCTTAAACGTATCTATTCCTTGCTTAAGATGGGAATAGCTGAAAATAGCCAAATGCAATGATGGACTAATCCAAGGTAAAGTTCTCACCTTAGCAGTTTTACTGAATATTCTAAGGATTTTTTTTAATACAAAGTGGCATTACAACATTCACTGCATATTCTGTATCAACATTACCCTTTTACAAAGTTATTTTACTTTAACTCCTACCCCCTACAAACACAAGCTACTCTGTGAAAACTGAGACAGAAAGCTGAAGTGATCAAGCTTACATGCTAAATTCGCAACAGAGAGTATAATTTAATTATTCTGACTCCTAATGCAAAAATGCTGTGTATGTCCAAACACTCAAAATAATAATAAGCTACCTTGCAACTCACTATTTCGGCAAAATAACTTCAAAACCAGTTCTGAAGCTTCAGTAGGTAAACCATTTATGAACATCAGCAAGCTTTAAAATAAGGAATGTCAGTAAAACAAGGAAGACATATTAAAGATATTTTTGTTTTCAAAACCAAACATTTTGAAATACAGATCAAATATTATCAAGCTGTAATCATTCAGTGGTGAAGTAACATGTTTAGAAAGTCCTTTTCGTAACTGTTCAATTTTAAAATTGAAATTAGTACAAACCATGCTTAATGGCTTATCAAAGGCCAGTACCACTTTTCAACACAGGACAATACTAACATAATCTTGTGTCAGATGATCTTATACATCCTGGCACCTTCACAGCTTTAACTACTATAAAAGTTGTGCTTTGAAACAATCTAAGAAATAACTTAAAGAAGAGTGGTAACTCTCTTTCCGGAATACCTAAGAACAAAAATAGTGCCAAGTTGTTCTGTGAACTATTAGAAAACTTGCTTTCAAAACCTGGGTGCCCCTACATCAGCAAAAATAAACAGTTTTCAGCAACCTCAAAGAACACAGTGTAGTAAGACCTGAACCTGGTAACACCAAGATTTGTGAATTTCTTCAGCTCATGCAAGACTATTGCTGGATATAACCAAAGAAAGCCACAGAACTGTGCCTCTAAAACTAGTATTACCACACTAGTAACTTCCAGTCTAAACCCATGCACAAAACTTAATGCCAGAGAAGCAACTGCAGATGAGAGATGTGTTTGTATCTTTAGCTCAGAAATATAATTTAGACACTGAGATAATTATTTCACAAATTCACCTTCTATTCAAGTACCAATTAATTACAGAAGTAGGTGCTGAAAGCATACTTACAACACAGTTTAACATATTAAAAATTCTTTCCCCATGTTCTCCTCTGTTAGCTTTTCAATCATAAAGTTTTTCTTAGGTTTTTTACATAAAACAGTAGTAGAAAATCACAATTCTTATAATCTTTGGAGAAAAGATGAAAATGAGAAAGAAAAAAATTAATTTTGTAAGAACAACTAAACATACACATACTTCCTTAAAATTATGAAGGATTATGTGTCTGTAAAAGAGCAGGCATCAGCTTTCTAGAACAGACTGACCAGTACAGTGTATTTGCTTTATGTGTTCATGGCGGTTGTCAATGAGCAATCTTCTTGATACATGAGAGTTTTACACAATTCCATTTGATCTGGAATTAAAAAGGGATAAAAACCCCCCATACAAATACATGTATAACACTTGAATCATGTTAGCTTGGCAGATGACCTGTTGGCCTTTATTGGTGTCCAGGTTTTCTAAAATGCATTAATGTGAGATAAAACTCCTGCCTGCACATCAACCAAAATACTTGAAATGTGCCATGGTAGCACTGCACTAGCTACTAAGAAGGAGAAAAATAACTGTTACCAGGGACAAAATGTCATTTAGATGATCATGAACAAGAACAGGATGCAGCATCAAGCCCAGCAATCCCACACCACAGATCCTCTCAGAGATGCTAGCTCCATCTCAAAAGCATTAAGACTCCTCACACTACTTTTGCTAAAGGTCTTGGAATTTCACAGTGAGAAACAACCTCTTTCAACAGAATTTATGTAGCCTTCATCTCTTTGATACCAGGTGCTCTCAAAATAACACTTTTTTCTGGCTTATCTCTTAATCACATGGGTATTGAAGGAATTGTTGATATTGTAGATATTAAGCAACACACACATAACTGAGCCAAAAGACATATACAATTAGGAACACACATAAAAAACTTAGATGCTAAACAGGAATACATAACTTTGTTAACTAAAAATAGAAAGAACATGGTGATGTTTAAATCTTTGTTATGTAGGTAAGACTCAAGAGAACAGGAAAAAATCACATGCCACGTTGGGAAGATTTAAAAAAAAAAAAAAACCTAGATATTGTAGTTTGGCTTTAAGGTTTAAGGTTAAACACTGTTGGGATATAGCAGTTCCATCAGCTGTACTACTTGCATGAACTCTAAAATCCTTGTTTCTCTTCATAAAGGTGACTTCACGTGTACCTAACACAGTTCTAATTTCACATTAAAAGGACTCTGAGATGCCATGTACAAGCTCCACTCTGATTCAGATTTCTAAAGGGTATTTATAAGATATCTGTCACTATTTTTAGGGCGCTGCAAATGTTTAGGGTGACTTCTTAAAAGCCCATTCTGTTTTATATTTACACTTCCCTATTATTACAGAAGTCTTTGTCACTGGTAATTCACACATTAATTTCTTCAGCCCCCATGAACTCATTCTTTGGAAAACAAGCAAAGCAATCAAGTCTCCATGCAGAAAAGCAAACAATTATATTGTCTGCTCTGAGGTTTGTCATTTTGATGAAGAAACATGACAGTGCTCATATTATTGCTATTGACTGCCAATCACAACTGGGAACTGTCTGAGTCACTCAGACAAAATTAACCTAAAAAGAGCACATTAATATTAGATTTTCTCATATAAAACTGTAATTCTATAATCAGGGTTGGCTTTTTTTTTTTTTTTCCAGTACAAGCCTCTACAAAGACACTGACTATACAGATGGTCTACTCTCTTCCCCACTTGTGACTGCATGGATGTGCTTTAACAGGCACACATGACCAAAGGACAGGCTTGAACAAACCTCTATGGAACATATACAACCCTTACATGCAATACAGACTCGTTTCCTGGGGGATCCTCCTGAGGCTGCATGACTCATTAGAGGGAGAACACCAGTACGAATGAGCCAAGAGATTAGTGCCTACACAAATCCAAACTAGGACCATTAGTCCTAACATGGAGATAAAGGCAGATGAGCAATTGGGTTTAAAAAACGTAACAAAAGTGAAGATTTAGGTTAGACACTGGGCAGAAGTTCTTCCCTGAGAGGGTGGTGAGGCCCTGGCACAGGTTGCCCAAAGAAGCTGTGGCTGCCACATTCCTGGCAGTGCTCACAGCCAGGTTGGACAGGCCCTGAAGCAACCTGGTTTAGTGAATGGGGGTTGGATCTGAATGAGCTTTAAGGTCTCTCCCAGTCCAAACCAGTCTGGGATTCTGCAAAAGTTCCCTCTTCAGCCTCTGTAGAAAAAAAATGCAATTTGTAGCATCGCTAAGCAAGTTTTACCAAGGCACAATCTCAGTCGATACCAACAACAGTCTGATTATCCCAGACCTTCTCTACATGTTTCTCTTCACAGTTTAACTGCAGCAATCACAATTGGCCCTCTTTCTCACACATATGCAGGGTGACCATTCATGCAACCTCACCAATGAATTCTAAGCCTACTTGCTCTAACTAAGCCAAATTATTGCCTCATTTTCTTTTGAAAGCTTACCTTAAAACAGGCATTCCCAACAGTATACAGGAATCTCAGTGATGAAGCAGGACGCAAAATAATATAGGGAAAAAGCTAGCACTGTGAATTGTTAGCCTAATTCTTCATAAACTTCCTGTATCCCCTTCCCTCTGTTTCCTCTGCTGTGAAGGTAAAGGATCTCTCTGATTTGTTTTTGGAAGGACAGAGGAGAAAGAAAAATTTCTAGCTAAAGATCATATGAAAATGGAACTTGGGAGCCAGGTTTTGAATTAATAAAATCTGAGGGATTTTGAGAATCACGTGTTCTCAAAATCAGGCCCCAAGCTTTTTGGACCTTTTATCTAGAGCAAAAGAGAAAATCTCTCACACAGATAACATAAAGACGAAGTCCCTGTTTTACAAGCGAAAATAACACATTCTTGTGCAACCTCTGCTCTAAACTCCCGACTTTCCGAGCAGCCTTGCAAAATATGATATATATATATATGTATATATTAACAAAGGCATAAACTCTAACTACCCATCTTTCACCACAGTACTGGGTAACACAAAATGAGTAATAATGAAGTATAAAATAGGAGGGCAAGGGAACTTCTGGGTCATTACATTCACTATCTCATTGTTACAAGTATCAAACAACCTATAATGGCTTTTATAAAATTAAATAGTTTCATCTGAAAACTTAAGGACACTACTTTCTTTTGGAAAGCCATTTTAGGATCTAAATTCTCCTCTGGTTCTAGTGCGAGCTTATCCAAGCTCAGTTTATAACTTACAATTCCAGTGCCAACACTCTAGTTTAAATAACTTTTTCATTCACTGGCATTTCAGACCTCTTTTTTTCTATCCCAAAGTATTAACAGAGATAAATCATATTTCTTTTCAGGCTTTGTTGCTTTGGCTTTAAACAATGAATTCTTCTGGTCTTTTCTCATTTTCCCCACCTGATTTGCCCAATCACAGCAACAATTCTACAATTTTCTTAAATTCCCTTTTTTTTTGAGTGGGAGCAACTGAAATTAAACATGCTGCATAACAGATACGAGTCCTCAATATCCTTGTTGTATAATTTGCTTGTTGTATAATTTGTATCATTTGCTGAGGTGAGTAGCTGGAGAGAGGACGCCTGCAACACCGGAGGGGAGCGGGGAGAGATCTGCGTCCAGGATCTTCACCACAGAGCAACAAGAGCCACTGAGGAGGGAGTCCCAAGTCCTCAACAGGACAGCCTGCCCAGTTCAGCCTACCCGAGGGGCTGACTCACCGGGGGGCGGAGCCAGGAGGAGTGGCACCAGCTGCGAGTGGTTAAAAACCTACCCAGGGAGCGCAGCGAACAGAGTGGGTCGAGGCAGTTTGCGCGGGCAGGCAAGCGGGCAGGCAAGCGGGCTAACCGCCTTATCAAGAAGACTCGCTTGGAGCTCAGGAGGGGAAGGAGTGCTTGTTTGTGTGGAGAGACGTAGACGGATCGATTGACCAGATAGGTCATGGTTACAACACGATCAAAACCAGTAGTGAGTAATAACGTGGGTATCCAGATTGAGCCTTCCTGCAGACATGCGGCCGTGCAGGTCTCTGGCTGCAGCGAATGCCTGAGCACGGCACTTGTATTGAAGGGAGCCAGTGACACTGCTTGTGTTCGCTGTGAGCAAATAAATGATCTGCTCAGGCAGGTGGTTGAACTGAGGGAGGAGGTAAAAAGGTTGAGAGCCAGCAGGGAATGCAAAAGTGAAATAGATTGGTGGAGCCACACCCTAAGGCAGGGCAGAGGGAAGTGGTTGAACAAGTGATGGATCCCCTTCCCTCCTACCATCAGACAGAAGGAGAGAAGGGACAAGGACGTATGGAGGGAGGTCCCTCCTCGGAGAGGTAAGCGAAAACCCTCGCAATCCCTTCCTCCCTCCCAGTTGCCCTTGAATAACAGGTATGAGGTCTTGGAACTAGAAGGCCAGGTAAATGGAGATGGAGAGATACATCTATCTAGTGAGTCACTTAGGGCTTGTCACTCACCCCCATGCCTTAGAACTTTCCCAACCAAGAAGAAGAGTAATTGTGGTGGGTGACTCCCTTCTGAGAGGAACAGAAGGGCCCATTTGTCCACCGGATCCATCCCACAGGGAAGTCTGCTTCCTACCTGGGGCTCGGATTAGAGATGTTAAAAAGAAACTCTCTGGTCTGGTGCAGCCCTCTGACTGCTATCCACTGCTGTTTTTTCAGGTTGGCAGTGATGAAATTATTACAAGGAGGGCAAGGGCAATGAAGAGAGACTTCAGGGCCCTGGGACAGCTGGTTAAAGGGTCTGGAGCGCAAGTGGTGTTTGCCTCTGTACCTGTTTCAAGGAAGGGTGAAGAGATAAATAGGAAGAGTCTACAGATTAATGTATGGCTATGTGACTGGTGCCATAGGCAGGGTTTTGGATTTTTCAATCATGGGCTGCTGTATGAGACACCTGGTTTGCTGGTGGCAGGTGGGATACACCAGTCCCAGAGGGGGAAAAGGGTTTTGGGGCAGGGGTTAGCAGGGCTTATTGACAGGACTTTAAACTAGATATGAAGGGGGGGAGGGGATTTAACTGGGCCTGTTAGGGACAAGCCCAAGAGAAACATGCTAGGGCTTGAAGGATGGCGGACTAGGGAGGACTATCAATCTATTGTTTCATTTGTGGGAAAGGATAGTTGTTTATAGACCCTGTACTGCAGGGGAAAAAGGGTACTAGGACAAGAGTTAGCAGAGCTAACTCACAGAGCTTCAGGTTAGATTCAAAGTGCGAGGGGGTCGTAGCTGAACTAGTGAGGCATTGTTCTACTATTAATGAACACCAAAAGGCCTCCCACCTCCCAAGGGTGCCATCAGCGTGCTCTGCTCGCTCCCTGAAATGCCTGTACACCAATGCACGCAGCATGGGGAATAAACAGGAGGAGTTAGAAGTCTGTGTGTGGTCTAAAGGTTATGACCTAGTGGCAATTACAGAGACATGGTGGGACAGCTCACATGACTGGAATGTGCTCATGGATGGCTCTGTCCTTTTTAGGAAAGATAGGTCAGCAAAGCGAGGTGGTGGAGTTGCTCTTTATGTGAGAGAGCGACTAGAATGTATGGAGTTCTGTCCAGGGGCAGATGAGGAGAAAGTGGAATGTCTGTGGGTACGAATTAAGGGACAGGCTGGTACGGGTGATACAGTTGTGGGAGTCTATTATAGACCTCCTGATCAGGATGAAGGAGTTGATGAGGCTTTCTACAGGCAACTGGAAGTAGCCTCACGACTACATGCCTTAGTCCTCATGGGGGATTTTAACTACCCTGATATTTCCTGGAAGACTCACACAGCCAATCATTCACAGTCTAGGAGGTTCCTCCAGTGCATTGACGATAACTTCTTAATGCAAATGGTGGACAAACCAACTAGGAGAGGAGCGCTGCTAGATTTAGTACTCACCAACAAGGAGGGTTTGGTTGAAGTGGTGATGGTCAATGGCAGCCTTGGCTGCAGTGACCATGAGATGGTGGAGGGTCCTGTGTGGGAGGAATAGAATACCTAGCAAGGCCACAGTTCTGGATTTCCGAAGGGCCAACTTTGGCCTGTTCAATCAACTGCTAAGGGAAGTCCCATGGGAAAGGGTACTAGGTGGTAAAGGAGCTCATGATAGCTGGTCAGAATTCAAGGACCACTTCTTCCAAGCTCAGGATCAGAGCGTCCCAATGGGTAGGAAATCAAGTAAGGGATCTAGGAGACCAGTGTGGTTAAACAAGGAGCTGCTGGGCAAACTCAAGTGGAAAAGGAGAATCTATGGATTATGGAAAGAGGGGCTGGCCACTTGGGAGGAATATAGGACAGTTGTTAGAGGATGTAGGGAGGCAATTAGGACAGCTAAGGCCTCCTTGGAACTTAATCTTGCAAGTCAGATTAAGGACAACAGAAAGGGCTTCTTCAAATACATAGCAAATAAAACTAGCACAAGAGGCAATATAGGCCCACTGTTGAACGAGGTGGGTGCCCTGGAGACAGAGGATACAAGGAAGGCAGAAGTGCTGAATGCTCTCTTTGCCTCTGTCTTTACTCCTGCAGACTCTCCCCAGGGGCCCCAGATTCCTTTAGCCCCAGAAAGAGTCAGGACAAAGGAGGAGTTTGCTTCGGTAGATGAGGATTGGGTTAGGGATCAGCTATGCAATCTGGACATCTGTAAATCAATGGGTCCAGATGGAATGCACCCACGGGTGCTGAGGGAGCTGGCGGAGGTCATTGCTAGGCCACTCTCCATCATCTTTGGTAAATCGTGGGAAACGGGAGAGGTGCCTGAGGATTGGAAGTTGGCAAATGTCACACCAGTCTATAAGAAAGGCAAGAAGGAGGACCCGGGTAATTATAGACCGGTCAGCCTTACCTCCATCCCTGGAAAGGTGATGGAACAACTTATTCTTGACTCCGTCTCTAGGCATATTAAGGATGAGGTGGTTATTAAGAACAGCCAACATGGTTTTATGAAGGGGAAGTCATGCTTGACCAACCTTATAGCCTTCTATGAGGAAGTGACTAGGTGGAGGGATGATGGTAGAGCGGTAGATGCGGTTTTTCTTGATTTCAGTAAGGCATTTGACACTGTCTCCCACAGCATTCTCATAGATAAGCTAAGAAAGCGTGGGCTTGACGATCAGGTAGTGAGGTGGATCAAGAACTGGTTGAAAGGAAGAAGGCAGAGAGTTGTGGTCAATGGCACAGAATCTAGCTGGAGGTCTGTGACTAGTGGAGTCCCTCAGGGGTCGGTGCTGGGACCAGTGCTGTTTAATATTTTCATCAACGACCTGGATGAGGGAACTGAGTGTACCCTCAGCAAGTTCGCTGATGACACTAAACTGGGAGGAGCGGCTGACACACCAGAAGGCTGTGTTGCCATTCAGCCAGACCTGGACAGGCTGGAGAGTTGGGCGGGGAGAAACTTGATGAAATTCAACAAGGGCAAGTGTAGAGTCTTGCATCTGGGGAAGAACAACCCCATGTACCAGTACAGGTTGGGGGTTGACCTGCTGGAAAGGAGTGAAGGGGAAAGGGACCTGGGGGTCCTGGTGGATAGGAGGATGACCATGAGCCAGCAATGTGCCCTTGTGGCCAAGAAGGCAAATGGCATCCTAGGGTGCATTAGAAAGGGTGTGGTTAGTAGGGCAAGAGAGGTTCTCCTACCCCTCTACTCTGCCTTGGTGAGGCCGCATCTGGAATATTGCATCCAGTTCTGGGCCCCTCAGTTCAAGAAGGACAGGGAATTGCTTGAAAGAGTCCAGCGTAGAGCCACAAAGATGATTAAGAGAGTGGAACACCTCCCTTATGAGGAGAGGCTGAGGGAGCTGGGTCTCTTTAGCTTGGAGGAGACTGAGGGGTGACCTCATCAGTGTTTACAAATATGTAAAGGGTGGGTGTCAGGATGATGGAGCTAGGCTTTTTTCAGTGATATCCAGTGATAGGACAAGGGGCAGTGGGTGTAAACTGGAGCATAGGAGATTCCACATTAACATCAGGAAGAACTTCTTTACTGTAAGAGTGACAGAGCACTGGAACAGGTTGCCCAGGGGGGTTGTGGAGTCTCCTACGTTGGAGATATTCAAGGCCCGCCTGGACAAGTTCCTGTGTGATGTACTCTAGGTTACCCTGCTCTTGCAGGGGGGTTGGACTAGATGATCTTTTGAGGTCCCTTCCAATCCTTGGGATTCTGTGTGCTTCTGTGTGTGATAATACCAATTTCAGATGAGAGCAACACCCAGACAGAACCTAAACTGTCTTCATTGATGCCTATCAGCAGTTCACAGCAGTCCTACAACAAGCTAAAACCACCCATTTATTTCTTCTCCTCAGTCATTTCCAACTAATGAGCCACAAGATTGTGAAACAGAATCCTTACTTTACTCCCCAAGTACATGATGTTACACTTTGCACCACTGAAGTTCATCCTGGTTTTGATATGTCAGTCCTCAAAGTCCTCCGGTTCTCTCCACAGAAGTTTCTAATCTTTTGCTGTATTTCCAGTGCTTCCAGATATTTTGCTGTCAGCAAGTTTAATTAACCCTTTCCTACCTCCTGTACTATAATTAGTAGTTAAAATTAAAGACTTTTGTTCAAATGTGAATTTTTGAGATATGACTCAGCTTTGCCTTCCTCTGGGTTGCTAATATAAAAAGTTTCAATATACTCCAAATAGATTAGAAGCACTGAATTTTCTTTCTCCAAAAAATCAGATATTTTGCAAAATAACGTGTAATGGTTCAATACAACCACTACCTTTTGTCACCCCATCTTGCATTCCATCCTATTTTCTCTCTACTGGCTGGATGACCACATGCAAGCAATTGTGGTCAATGGCTGGAGACTGGTCCCTCTAGAGACCAGTAACGAGCGGTGTCCCTCAGGGATCACTGTTGGGACCAGTCTTGTTCAACATCTTTGTCGCTGACATGGACAGTGGGATAGAGTGCACCCACAACAAGTTTGCTGATGACACCAAGCTGTGTGGTTCTGTTGATACGCTAGAGGGAAGGAATGCCATCCAGAGGGACCTTGACATGCTTGTGAGGTGGGCTGATGCCAGTCTCATGAAGTTTAACCATGCCAAGTACAAGGTCCTACACCTGGGTTGGAGCAATCCCAGGCACAGCTACAAGTTGGGCAAAGAAGAGATTCAGAGCAGCCCTGCGGAGAAGGATTTGGGAGTGTTGGTAGATGAGAAACTGAACATGAGCTGGCTTCAGTGTGTGCTCGCAACTCAGAAAGCCAACCGTATTCTGGGCTGCATCAAAAGAAGCATGACCAGCAGGTCGAAGGAGGTGATCCTGCCCCTCTACTCTGCTCTCATGAGACCTCACTTCGAGCATTGTGTGCAGTTCTGGTGTCCTCAGCACAAAAAGGACATGGAACTGTTGGAACAAGTCCAGAGGAGGGCCACGAGGATGATCAGGGGACTGGAGCACCTCCTGTATGAAGACAGGCTGAGAAAGTTGGGGCTGTTCATCCTGGAGAAGAGAAGGCTGCGTGGAGACCTCATAGCAGCCTTCCAGTATCTGAAGGGGGCCTACAGGGATGCTGGAGAGGGACTATTCATTAGGGACTGTAGTGATAGGACAAGGGGTAATGGGTTGAAACTTAAACAGGGGATGTTCAGGTTAGATATAAGGAAGAAGCTCTTTACTGTGTGTGTGGTGAGGCACTGGAATGGGTTGCCCAGGGAAGTTGTGAATGCTCCATCCCTGGTAGTGTTCAAGGCCAGGCTGGACAAAGCCTTGGGTGATATGCTTTAGTGTGAGGTGTCCCTGCTCATGGCAGGGGGGTTGGAACAAGATGATCTTAAGGTCCTTTCCAACCCTAACTATTCCATGATTCCATGATCCTATTTTCAACCTTTACTTATTTCTTAAGAATGTGTTCAAAAACCTTTAGTAACTCTAATGTTAGGCTAATAAACCATACTACAGATTTTTGCCTTTTTAAAAAGAATTTTTTTTTTGGTCATTTCAACACTATCATGCAGCAAGACTGATACCTGACAGGAATTCTGGGACTGAAGTTATCTCTTGCCTTCTACTAGATGATCTCTTTAATTTTGCTTCTCAGTTGATTGAAGTAATTTGCATCTACATGCACCCCCATTCTCATTAGCCATCCTGCCTTCTCTGAAATCATCTTTACTGAAAATAGGAATATATTTCCTGGAACTGTTTGTATCCGGAAAGAGTAAAACATAATTTGTCTGCAATCTTTTCCCTGGGCTTGCTTCTCTTCCTTTAATCTTCTCATACTCAGGGTTGAAGAACTTTCTGACATATGTCTTAGCATCTTTTCACACTTGTTTTCAAGATATATACCAAGTTCTGTTTTGGGGAATTCTTATCTATGAAAGTCTAAGCTATAGCTTTGCCTCATCCTTTAAGATTACTTTATTTTCCCAATGGTCCTGCTACAGTGATTATGTTTCAGATTATTCTGCACTTTAGACTGAAAGGAAGTCAAAGCATACATCAGCCAAAATTATTAAACATCATTAATGAATTAAAATTTGTCCTTCTGAAATTAAGAAACTTGAATGCTTAAGTTGTCCATCTCTTTAAACAGAATCAATTCATGCTACATCCATTCAAGCTTGTTTTCTAAGGACAACTATTCTGTAATTCTAACTACATGCTAAAACCAAATCTGAAAGAGTTTCAGGTGTTGTTCATTAAGAAACCCAACTACTGAAAAATCCCATCAGCTGTTACATACAGAAGATTCTTATCACTTTGAGAAATAATACCAGAATAATAAATTTTAAAATGTCATAGTTATCAACAAACCACTTGCAATAGACTACCAGAGAAAAATAATTTTACAAGTTTACCTTCAAATGCTATTACTAACATGATAAAAACTCCTTGTTTCAAATGTTCTTTTAATCTAAAAAGTTGTAAATACTCCAGAACTATTTTTTAGTTCCATAAGAAGTTCTTTTCCTAACCTGCTTTTGGAGAGATGTGTTGAGAAACCTTTCTGTATTCTTCCAAATACTATGGGTATCATTTGCTATTTACCTATCATTACTAAAAACACTCAAAAATATGAAAATATAAAAATAAAAAATATAAAGTGGAGCAAAAAAGAAAGGTGGAAAATAAAGAAAGAATTACATGTATTCTTGTCTATTTTACAATAAGATTCAGGGAATAACACACTTTTGAACACAAATATGTAAAGTATGGACAGATGGAAACTATTCAGTGTTTGCAGTCATTTTATTATACTGTTGGTTTCCTGACATTACCAGAATGAATCATCTATTTCAGCAAGGCATGTTCACAACTTATAGAGAGATGGGTCAGATATCAGAAAGAACACAGCTACATGAGTATGATACTCTGCTAGCGATAAATATGTCTAACAAAGCAGTGCATAAATAATAGCTACTCTGCCTGCGGAAGTACACACAACTTTATTGAGAATAAACAGAAGGTCTTTGAAAAACAGCTTATGACCTAACTTATGTCCTTGTTCTAGCCATGAGACATCTGAAAAATGTTTTCTCTTTTTATTTATTTATTATCTGCAACATATAACACATATTTGGAAACTGCATGAGTGTAGGGGGAGAATCCATTTGCAAGGGTTCTCCCTACTCTAAGTGGCATCTACTACTGGCTAATTCCATCACCTCATAAGATTTACTCAGTGTTTTGAGGTTTTAGCATTTTACAAAATTATTATTCTAGAACCAGCTGAATACAACTGTATCTACTCTACAGTCAGAGATAAGGTATTTAAATATCTGTTCTTTAATACTGATGGGGGAAAATTTAAGACAGATCAAAAGATGAAAAGGAGGGGAAAAAAAAAAAAGGCAAAAAACCCCACCATTCTGCTTCCCTGATCTGAAAATGAAACTATTTGTAATCTAACTTCTGGCATTCTGAAAATGCTCTAAATTGACCTCTGTCTAGAACAGGCTCATCCCTTTCCTCACCAAAGTACTGCATCAGCTCACGCCCCTCCTACTCTTAACATTTGTTTTTATTCATCCATTCGCTCCCTGTATGTCTACATATTATTAGTAAGTTCTGTTCAAAGTGTTATGTGTTTAATCCTTAATTGTTATTATTTTTAAATTTTCTAGGCCCTTGATTGTAATTTGACTTGCTTAAGCACCTTGTTATATTACTCATTATATGTTCTTCAATCACAAAACAGATTACGCTTTTTAATTACGCATTATTTACATCTTTGAAGAGTGCTGTCCTTTATGAAGGATGTCACACATATAGGAGAACAACTCATCACAGCAAGATTTCTAGACATGACTGAAAAAAGGAGTACCATTCCCTGGAACACCTACAACATAATCATCTGCCAGGACAGCTTATTTTACAAAACTGATGTTTACACATAGTTAAGACATCTACGATTAAGGGCTGCCTTTGAAAAACAACAGATGGAAGTGAATTCTCAGATGTAGTTTAAAATATAAATGGACAAAATATGAATGTACCAGCTAAATAAAACACTGTGAGGACACCTTCCAGAAAAATAAGTGTATCAGATTACAGCAGGGATTTAAAGTGAAGACAATGAAATGTATTAACTAAAAGCCATCAGTTACAACCCCTCTCATGTTATTTTTTTATTTCTTCCTTTTTACCAATATTTCCAGCAAAGCATTATCACAGTTTTCAGAAACAAGTATTTTTTTTAAATTACATTAAAATCTAGCTACTTTTAGAGGTATTTTTCAAGATACTTTTAAAACAAAATTCTGTAACAAGACTATACAGTGGCAGCAGAACGCTCTTTTCACACAGAGAAAAAGAAAACAAGTACTGTTAGTAGAAGAGGTGAAAAACCTGGAGTACTACATGGAGCAGTATATAAAGTTTAATACAACAAATCTGATTAGCAGTGCCAAATAATACCTTGTCTAGATTACTGATGGCCACACTACTCCTGGTGCTCAAGAAGTTCTATATAAAAGTTTAGACTAGGTCCAGTGTTTGAAAACAGGGTTTAGAAATAACTTTATCTGTAAGGTATGATTCACTTTGATTGAAGAACTTGGATAATAAGGAGCTTTGCATGTCTGGCTACTAAGACTGTTACCTGTAAAGCAGAATCAGATACAGTCCACAGTACAGTGAGTCCTTATATTGACTTCTGTGAAAGCTGAATAGAATTTTAATGTATTCTTGCTCTGAAATCCACTATATCAATTAATGTCCATGCAATACTATAGTTGTAAAATTATTAAATTGACCAAGAAAACAGAATAAAATCTTCAAAAATGCAGAAAGATAGGAAAAGAAAGCACTCATACTGAATTAAAAAAGAATATTTCCACTGCATGTTGCTTTCAAAGATGGCAATATCTAAATATGAGAGATGCTCTCCCTAGAAGTGTTAAGAATTTTGCACATATGAAGAACTGGGTAATAAAGCTTGGTGGAATCACTGGGTGCTGTATAGATTATGTATTTCAGCACCATACACGGACACAAGAGTAGCTTTGCATAGGATTTTTTATGTCCACTAATTTAGGACAGACTTAGCAAGTCCCAGATATCTATATAATTTAAGATTAAAAATGAAAAGTTCAGCACAGCTCTACTATTCACAGACATTCAAACCTTCCATTAACAAAGACAGGAGCAACTAAAGGTATGCCAAATTTCACCAAATAATGTAATGTTTTAGTATCCATACACCTGGCATTTTCTGATAGGGCTACAAGGCTGTCCATTGAGACACTTCAGTCAAATGCACTCTCTGTGCTCCCGAAGCATTGGTACTTCAAGAAAGAGGGGGGGGAAATGAATGGCAAAAACCAATCTTTTATTTATGTGAGCATTGCTCTTTAATCAACTCATGTTTGTTTTTTTTCATATTGCATCAAATCCACATGACAAAACATTTTGAAATTGTTCATCAAGTTGCTTGTTAAATACTGTACACTGCAAATTACCTTGAATTATTTTGAAATGTTTTGCCTGATTGATATTTCTTTTCTGCAGATTTGCAACTTGTGGTCAACTAGGTTTCAAGTTCAAGGAAAGGCTTTTCTCCAGCTAGGACATTTATAAGGTCTTTCTCATGTGGACTCTCTGGCACATAGTTAGTCACCAGCACATGTTTCAAGTTTTCCCTCAGGCAGAAAACTTTTATAGTCTCTGTCCTCCACTCAGCTATTTAACTTCTTAAAGCTTAAGGAACTTAATTATCTCTAAAAACCTCTACCTTGCTCAAATGTGGTTATCATTTCACTGATGGAAGAATTTCTGGATAAAGGCAAGGGCAGAGACAGAAATACGTATCACAGAAAATCAAAGCAAAACAGCTTTCCCAATACAACCTAAAGGAGAGCATTATGCCTTGCTAACTGTTGTATAGCAGACCCTTTGCATTCTCATCTTTCCAATGCTTAACGTTTTTCTTAGAATTCAAATTTGTGCAGTTATGGTTTACACAGAAACTATGTCTTTGATGTTAAATGGCAAGTATGTTTCTACTCTTTCGAAATGTGGGGGGGAAAAAACAACTGAGGAATGTGAAAATAACCATCTAACAACAGACAGCAAATAAAAATATTTTTAAAATTAGAAACTCATGAGAGTTTCTACCATTTACACTTGTGTTTAAATGGCTGCAACTGTAATGTTTATTTTTGAAAGCTGAAGAATTCTAGCTAAGACAAGACCATGAGATCAAAATTTTGATTGTATACTCACTTCAGCTGTTCCTTAACTGCATTTCTATGTCTTAATCAGTGGATTAGTTAAACATGCACTAAACATACATTAAAACACATGCTGTGACACTGCTGAAGCACAAGGATCCTATAAAGGAAACAACTGTATACCATGCATCCTACCTGGGATTTAGTATTTCAGATAGGTAGCTTTTTCTTGCTCGCGTTCATTTTTGCAAACCCATGTAACTCTTCAGTTGCCTTAGCTTCTAAATCTTGGGACAAAACCCTCAAAATCACAAACTTCCATTTAGACTAGCACGTTTCTATTTAACTCCTTATGTGGTCTAATTTTCCAAAGCATCATGTACTCAGAAGTTTCCACTAAAGATTGCAGGACTCACCACTGCTAAGTATCAGGTCAGTTCAAAAAACTACACTTAGCTTCTAGCAACTGCTGAAAATCATATTGCCCAGATGTCAAAACTTGCACGATCTTTAGACATATTTAACTAATTCTTCTGACACACCTTGCTTCTAACAGGATCGACATTATTTGCTAACATCCCAAAAAGCATGGGAAAATAAAAAAAAAAAAAACCAAAAAAACACAAGCTGAGGAACTAATGAAGCTGGAAGAGAGAACTGAGTTTGCTTAAGCTAGATACTTAATTCAGATTCATTGATTCAGATTCAGGTCTTAAGTCCCAACTTAGCTGCCAAAGAAATAATTGGCTTTGAAGATGGTCCAAAGCAGGCCACATCTGATTAACTGCTGCCTAAACTCAAACAGACAACATCTTTATTCAGAGACACATAAAGCACATACTGCTCTCCACTGACTACCCAGTGTTTTAGGAAGACTGCTTTTTAGGCAAAAGTGCTGGTGCAGTAAGGTACTTAGGACTACCCCTGCATCCACAAGTAATGCGAAACTACAGGAAGATATCAAGGGCATTGATAGTTGGTGCAAAGACCCCCAGACCTACACTGTATGCAGCTCCAAGATTTTACTGAAGACTGGACTTGGTGTTATTCAGTGAACTGAAAGACCAACTCCACGTAGTTCAAAGCTATAAAAATCAGTCATTGGTCTGGACCCTCATCCCTGAATTATGAGTTGATGCCCACGCAGCAGATAGCTGGAACTGATCTAGCCAAGCTTCCTTCAAAAGTAATCTAGTTCATGTACACCAAATCAGCCAACTCATAGTAAGTGAGGTCAGCTGGAGGCTCTGCTCCAAAACTACACTACTCCTCTGAACCACAGTACTAATGTAGACACAGGTTAAATACATCTTAGGATCTCACTCCAGCTTCCAAACCCTCCTTTCCTCTTCTTCATCCTTGGGTGCAAATTAGTCATTGAGTTACCACTGCCCCACCCCTGGCAGTATTCAAGGCCTATAAATCCTATAATACTTACAGGAATACTACTAGTAAATTCATTACCTGCTCACTACTGCAGGACTGGAGAGATTAATTTATATTCTGGAAAAAAAGCCCAAATAATAGGCAATGGCTAAACCTTCAAGCCTGTCTTGCTATGAAAACACCATCAAAGACTTCCTATACCACAGCAAAGAGTTCCAACTCCCCAACTCCACTAGACCAGGCTGCTCCAAGCCCATCCAACCTGGCCTTGAGCACTGCCAGCAATGGGGCAGCCACAGCTTCTCTGGCAACCTGTGCCAAGGCCTCACCACCCTCACAAGGAAGAACTGCCTAAGAGCTCATCTCAATCTCCTTCTGTCAGATTAAAGCCATTCCCCCTTGTCCTGTCCCTAAGACCCTTGTCCAAAGCCCCTCTCAACGTTTCTTCCCAGACCATTTAGGCACTGTCAGCTGCTCTTAAGTCTCCCGGAGCCTTTTCTTCTCCATGCTGAATAAGCCCACCTCTCAGACTGTCTCCAGAGCAGAGCTGTTCCAGCCCTCCATCCACATCTTCATCATGGATGTGGTTATTTCAGACATCTTGGGAGGACCAAGAGTTGGACATTTTTAACCAGTTTGTGCTCAGAAATTACCTATCAACTCCTTTATCTCCTGATCTGGCAACTAGAAGTAAGTGTCCTGTCTCTGTCTTCACTCACTTTCCTGCTAAAAGAATTCTGAAGCTTTCCCTATGAAGCTGTAAATACAAACCCTGCCAGCAAGCTGAGTCCCATGCTTCCTCCAGCATTCCTCATGAGGAACTAAAGTGGTCCTTGTTTTGCAGTAAAGTGACAAAACTGGTAACCCCAATACTGCCCCAACCAGCAACCAATATAAGGAAATCAGGAAGCACGTTCCAAAATAAAGTTGTCTCCTTTTGCTACAGGGAGTGAGAAGCGTCAGATCCATGCTTTAGTTCATGAAATGAAACCATCATTTAGTCCACCTTCACTCTCAGAGTGACACCTTCAGTCAGCAGGTTATCTCACAGCCCTGAAAATTACCCAGTCCAGATGCAACAAAGAAAACAACTACAGAGACTGTAAGAAAAGAAGGGAATTTAAGGCTGGGATGTTAGCTAACATAAGCCAGGAAATCTAAAACAGAAATTGAAAATTCAGTCTAAGACTGACATTTTGGCACTGATACTGCATGATTTTCCTTTGAGTATTGTCAGTCAAGATCCTCACTCCTGGGACTACACCTTCACAGTACATTCCAAATATATACAACATGCAAAGATGCTTTGAAATTTCATGTTATTTGCATTTGGACTGACATCTTCTTATAATGTTTGACACTGAACACTTCTGTAACAAAGAACTGATCCGATTTCAACCCAACTCTTTTTCCAAAGAATAACAGGCAACTACACACGAATGAATAAGTGAACAGTTTGCCACAGCAATGAATGCCTGTGAAAACATCAAGTTTGCAGGCACCAGATGGAAGAAGAACATTATTGCAATTCCTACATTGCATTGTGTAACAGCCAACAGAGCCGTTAACACTTTCTGGCAATTTCTAAGGTTTTTAAAGTGCTTTCCTCTGAAGGTGGTTTTTTGTGCCCTGTCAGTCTGCAAGCTAGGTTCAACTGTTTGGGAAGAAATTCTATTGGCAAGCTATCAAACAGAGAAAAATAGAAAATACAAATGGAAATAAATACTGATGATCATGTTAAAAAAAACCACTAGATGTACTTAAAGCTTATGCTATGAAGTATGACCTACTACCTACAGCACAAGTCTTTCACCTCTCACAAGCCACAGCTTTCTCTCTTCTATGCTAGAACTGCCTGCCTTTCTGCATCTTGGTTTACTACTTATCCCAGAGAAATGCTCACCTCATGATCCCAAAGAGTTTTTACACTTTACTGTTGCCTTTTTCAGAAAGCAAACTTTAATCTTACTTGCCATATGACATTATGTCCTCCTCCACAATTCAGAGCAAAATGGTAAAAGATGTTTGGGTCAATTGAAATTACTTATTTGCACTGCTACCACCACATATCATAAGGAAAAAGTTACCCACCCACTGAGCAACATACTCCCGGTTACAGACAACTATTTATGCTAAGCAGTGTATTTTCCTGTCTCAAATCATTCCTTTGATCTGAATCAGTATCTGGTATACAGTAGAACTGAGAGTGTCTCATTGAAGTTGTCAATAAGCATGTGTAAGCAATGTCTGATCTAGTCCCTGTCAAACCAGGGCAGAAAGATTACACAACACTGACAAGCTGATTTCAAGTGAAAAAATACCCACTATATATTAAAGATGTATTATCTTGTTCATTCAGGAAAACACCTATATGCCTTACAAATTCACATAACCAAATTCCTTTCATCTGTAAATTAGAGGGACAAAAATTTTTAAATTGGGGTGTTCATAACCACCAAATTTAACACTCTGACTTGGTAGTATCACGTCCATACCAGTAAAGTACGAAAAAAAAATCTTATTTCCTTTACTGTGTTTTTAAAGGGCATACACTAAGACCGGACTTATAAAAGGGAAGAAAGCAGTGTCTCCTGACTGTGCATTTGTCTGCATAAGGAAAAATCAGTTATCGTTACTACTGGCAACAAAACAATTCATAAATCTAGAACATATTTTCCGCAGCATAAGTTCCTAAATCTCAATGAACTTCAGTATTATTTAGTTCTATCTAAGAAGGACTAGACTTTAAAAACACAGTATAACTCTATAATGTCCTCAAGGAACACCACATTCTGACGTCAAAAAAAAGCTAAATTATTATCTTCACAATATTAACATAAAACCAGCAATGGCTGCTTATTCATTAATAAAGCTGAGAAGTAAGATCTGGAGTATAGAAAGATTCAGCATGTAGAGAAGAAGTATGAGATGGAATCTTTTTCCAGTGTAGGAAATAATAATTGCTCTTAGTAACAAAAGGCGGGAAAAGGATTGTTTCATGTATCTTAAGACTGACCCAGGTGAACAGTTCAGAGACAGTGATGGTAAGATGGTACTGCAGACGAAACAAAACTATTGGTTAGACCTCACAGCTAAAAGGACAGTAACAATGAATTTTCTACAAAGCAGCAACATACAGAAGTTTGGCCATTTTGCCTAGTTCTCAAGAAGCCATTGCTCACTGTAGGGCCCTAAATCCGCAATATTCACTCCAAGCCAATATAACCAGTGTGTTGCAGGTGAAACACACTGAATCACGTAACTGCTACAAAATACAGGCCCTTAGCCAGAAAAAAAGTATTCCTCCAATAGAGGTGATCGCTGTCCCTAGAACATTACAGCATAATACTGCACCAGTACAGTTTAAAAGAAACAAAGGAAAGCATATATGCAAAACTGGCAACATGAAGTATTTTGAGATCCACCATAAAAAGGAAAATGCTAGCTGACAAAATCCACAAACTGACTGGATTGTGATTTTGTTTCCTTTGTGGTAAAACAGTATTGATAAACATATGGTGTCATGTTGCTTGTGACCTAATGTCATAAACATTTGAAAAAATACAGTCTTGACAAAAAGACAATCCTCTGCCTGGAATTAGGGCAGTGCATCGCCAGATTGCCCCTGGAGCAGCCAAAGGCTGAGATTATGATCAGGGTAATACAATGTCCCTCGGGATGCCCTGGCTACTCTGGGTGGAAGCAAACTGATCCAAATACAAGGTTCTGGTGCAGGAATGCCACCCCAAGCACTTGAAACAAAGATCACTCTTCTTCATTCCATTTAGCCCTATTTGCCACCACCACTACCTTACTGCAAGTTTGCCGATGACACCAAGCTGTGTGGTTCTGTTGATACGCTAGAGGGAAGGAATGCCATTCAGAGGAGCCTTGACTCACTTGTGAGGTGGGCTGATGCCAACCTCATGAAGTTTAACTATGCCAAGTACAAGGTCCTACACCTGGATCAGAGCAATCCCAGGCACAGCTACAGGTTGGGCAAAAAGGAAATTCATGGTAGTCCTGCGGAGCAGGACTTGGGGGTGTTGGTCAATGAGAAGTTGAACATGAGCCAGCTTCAGTGTGCACTCACAGCCCAGAAAGCCAACCGTATCCTGGGCTGCATCAAAAGGAGTGTGACCAGCAGGTCGAAGGAGGTGATCCTGCCCCTCTGCTCTGCTCTCGTGAGACCTCACTTGGAGTATTGTGTGCAGTTCTGGTGTCCTCAACATCAAAAGGACATGGAACTGTTAGAACAAGTCCAGAGGAGGGACATGAGGATGATCAGGGGACTGGAGCATCTCCTGTATGAAGACAGGCTGAGAAAGTTGGGGCTGTTCATCCTGGAGAAGAGAAGGCTGCGTGGAGACCTCATAGCAGCCTTCCAGTATCTGAAGGGGGCCTACAGGGATGCTGGAGAGGGACTATTCATTAGGGACTGTAGTGACAAGACAAGGGGTTAACGGGTTGAAACGTAAACAGCAGAGGTTTAGACTGGATATAAGGAAGAAATTCTTTGCTGTGAGGGTGGTGAGATACTGGAATGGGTTGCCCAGGGAGGTTGTGAATGCTCCATCCCTGGCAGTGTTCAAGACCAGGTTGGATGAAGCCTTGGGTGATCTGGTTTAGTGTGAGGTGTCCCTGCCCATGGCAGGGGAGTTAGAACTAGATGATCTTGAGGTCCTTTCCAATCCTAACTATTCCATGATTCTATGATTCTATGGGTATGAAACAGAAGCATACTTTAAAACCCAGGTTTCCAAAACACTATTCAGGATTGGTTGGCTCTTGCACTTCCATACCCTGCACTGGCCAAACTAAAATACAGTTCTGTATCAATTAATGTCAAAGGTATTTCTATTGCTAAAAAATTCTTTCCCTTTACCTTGTTAAAGCCAGGTTATTAAAAACGTACATGAAGAATTGTTTTGAACAATGCAAAAATTTTTAACATTAGATTTCTACTATATTTAACATCACCATCAGTTTTAATGAACAGGCTTGAGGCATAATCGAGGCATAATCCTTTTGCACATCTCAGAGATTAATCAACTCCAAACAACTACCACCAGTACCTATCATGTGTTCTACCAAATCCTTAAGTCTTAGTACAAAGATGCACAGTTTAGAGACCACACAAACTCAGAAAGTAAAATTCAGAGTAACACATGTAGGTCTTGTATAAATTCTAGTGAGTATTCACCACATGCCTGTCCCCATTCCTGAGCTGCACTGAATAAAAACACTGTAGTGTACAATTGTCCTGAACAATCTAGTTTTGGAAGCTTAACTGGGATGTATTTGGGATCTTCTTACTCATATGTGAAAAAGAATCATTGTATACTGCTGATATTCTCGCCCCAAACCTTTCATTCTCGTTATCCACAAGTACAGCCCAGTTTAGGAAATGCCACAACAGTATGACTTTACAGCATACAAATTAGTTTTAATATATTAAATGATATAATTGAATGCCACAGTGTAGCCATTTGTGCCACCATAAGCACTGTTGATATACGTACGACTTCATTACAAGAGCCTGTAGGAACAGGACAAGGCTTTAACCTGATGGAGGGGAGATTGAGAAGACGTCTTAGGCAGAAGTTCTTCCCTGTGAGGGTGCTGAGGCCCTGGCACAGATTTCCCACAGAAGCTCTGGTTGCCCAGAGAAGCTGTGGCTTGCCCCATCCCTGGCAGTGTTCAAGGTAAGGCTGGATGGGTCTTGGAGCAACCTGGTCTAGTGGAAGATGCCCCTGCCCATGTCAGGGGGTTGGAACTGGATGAGCTTTAAGGTCACTTAAACCAGTCTGTGCTTCTAAAGTCTATGATTATCGCTTTTACTCATGGTAGCTAAATTTCAGCTTTTGGCAGAAAAGGGACAGGTGATAAACAACACATAGTAGCAGCAAACCACTGTATTGTGAATATTTTTTTACAACAGTTCTTATTTAGACTACTACAGTAATATTTTTAAATTGAAAACAGAAAAAAAGAATTTTAATTTCTCACAAGCCCTTTCCATAATAAAACTGTAGAAGCTAGGATTTCTGGATGTTTTGCCCAGGCATCAAGGCACATCAACCTTGTGGATATAAAAACATTCGATGAAAAAGTCACTGAGCCTTGTACAAGACAGTGCTCTAGCAAACTGACAGGTGAAACACACAGCCCAGGTAGGTTAGTATCTGAATATGTGGTCTACATGCCTCTGTCACTTCTTTGTACATGTAATCATACGCAGCTTTAAGATGAATTAGCATAATTTACAGGGCAATGACAACTGCTGAGGTACACTCTGACACCATTTCTAAAAGCTATTTTTTACACTCTCATAATAATGCCTTAATTTACCAAGAGGTACATACACAGACACACACACACACAAAAGAAAAAAAAGACAGACTGTACATTTATGAAATTAAATCACACTTTTAAAGTATTTAATTTTAACTTGAGGAATTAAAATGTTTAAAATACTTCATAGTCTCTCAAAGTTCAGATCCTCACAAAACCATCTTCACTTACCACAAACTCAGTGTGTGCTCCATGGGAAATGGAGGTTTATTTATTGCAGAAGGAAGGCATTCTACTGGGATTACACCATGGTAACTCTGACTAAACTGTCACATTCAGTTACCAAATCTGAATTAGGGCATCTTTTTCTGTGTTTGATGTAGCATTCATTTGCTAATGTTAAGCGACAACTCTGAATACTAAGAGAGAAGAGAAAAAGTTGGAATCACTCTATGTTAACATCTAAACTAAAAAGAAATTGCTTTTGGAGGTCATACAGTATGGCTTTTCAGTTATTTCAAAAGCTTCATAATTAGTTTATGTATTTTCTTTGATGTAATTTCTAATTTTTGTGAATACAAAGCATACCCTATTGGGTAAAACAGAACAGCAATTAAAGAATGTAAGAGATACGAGAATTCAGATCAGAGTCCCACCATCCACAATGATAGTCAAGCCAACAGCATGTCGTCAAAGCCGCTGAAAACTAAATGTAACTAACCGTTAACAAGATTTGCCAGGATACCAAAGTGACACACAGAAAATTATCTACAAAGGTCTGTGCATGGGAGACAGAAACTTCCCTTGTCTCCAAAACTTTACAGGAACAGAAGCATTTAAGCCTCTTCCACGAAATTTCAGACACCCCATCAGTGAAGTAGCCCAGAAGCAGGACATATCTGGGATTCAAATTACTTCTGTCACCACAGCACTCTTCTTTTATTGAGGTTTCTCCAGCTCAAGTGTAACGTCTACACCAAAGTTTCTTCCAGCCTTGATATTTCTACACAATGTCCTGTTGCCAAGCCTTTTCATGTAGAAAACAGTTAATAAAATCCACACCAGAAAATTTTCTTGTGGTTTAATAAAGGCTAACTCCATTTTCAGATTAATATTTTTTAAGCAAAATCACAAGCATCTTCACTGTGTTTTGTAACGCACTCTAGATCTCCTCAGACTAAGCGGTTTCTATGGGGCACAGACAAGTTCTGTGGCCCAGCTAAGGCTGACTAGCAACATTTTGGGTAGCAACACCAATGGAAGAGCTTACTCCCAGGAAACAACGGAATTGGAATAGGAAGCCAAGTGTGATTAAAAGGGTCTGAGTAGATCCGAGACAAACTGAAATGAGAATACTTCCTTCATATCAAAGCTTTCCACATCAGTTTTTCAAGGGAACATATTCTAGGTTGAATACAGATGCAGTATGATTTATTTCCTTTCTCAAAGCAACAGGGAAACTATCAAAAAGACGAAGGGTAAACTCACCTGTTTCTGAGCAACTGCACTGCTCCTAAGCTCAGACAGTTCATTGAAAAGTGGTGTTTCAGCTGAGTATGTCATAACTGATTTTCTCCCTTTTTACTAAGGTCCCTTCATTACTTCCTGCAGTGACTGTTGGATTCTATTAAATTTATTTACGTTTTTCTCCTTAAGCATTGTTCGCTGGGTTTTCACTTCACATGTTTTAACCATTCAACAAATACTGTGGTTATGCAGATGTTTACACAGAGTTCATCTTATTTACTTTTGCACAAAAAATGAGTTGTTATTAATTCTAAAAATACTGGACTTGTTTATAGAAAAAATATTAATAATTATTAAGAATTGTAACTTTTTTAGTTGTTGTACACAGAACTGCACAGCTGAACAGCAAATAACATGGCATTATGAAGTTTAAGAAAGATGTAAAACTCATTCCCACATCCTCCACCAAGCAGATCTCTGCTAACACCAAGGAACCTTTGTCAGCAAAGGTGAAGTCCACACGTAAAAGTAACCATGTAACTTACACAACATGTTTGTGAAGTTCAGCGCTCATTTTCCAAAGGCTACTTTGAGGTACTAACAGACCTTCAATATTCCCAACCTGCCCACTCCTTTATAAAGTAGCAATGGCTCTAGCTTCAGAAATGGTTCCACCCTGACTCACTTCTTCTGCAATACCCAGAGGAGCTGAGACAAACCACACACAGAGAATTATTACTCCAAGTTATTGCCTCCCTTGAGCTATTTGAATAACAAACAAAAAGGATGCATAAAATGAATCCAGATTTTTCTGTTCTGCTCTTTTAGAATATAAATTCTTTGAGGCAAGAAGACTATCTTCATTTTAAATTTTTATAATATTCTTCACTTTATCAACAATTCAGATAGTAACGTATGTAACTCTTCTGTCCTTGCTTGAGATACGTCTACACAGCACTTAACAAAAGCTGGAGTTGGGGAATGGTAAATACCAAAATCTAGAATGAAAGGCGTAATTTCAGTGCAGTTGCCTACCTGGGTTCAAAATAAAGTAAGTTAAATATGACTTTGTAGCATTTGAATAGTTTCAGTCATAGGGAGGAAAAACCATTCCAGTCACTATGATAGACTGGAAAAAGGGATGATTAAAAAAGGAAAAAAAAATCTAAAAATATATAGGGGTATGCTTCCAGTTTCAATGGAAGCAGAAGCTACTGCCTTGGACAGTCAAGAAACCAGTGCCACAAGCATCCCTCAAAACCAAGCCCAGGTTAAGCTCATCAAATTGATTATCTTTGCATCTAGTCTCACTGAAGAGCTTGTAATGAACAAGTTACATGAATCTCTGCTATAACTTTGGGTAATATAAGAATGTCAGTACAGAAATATTTGAAACATGCTTCCACGTATCAACAAAGTTATAAAAAATATGTAATTCCACGTTCATTGATACAGACCCTGACAGATCACTTGGCAGAACATATTTGACTTGGATCAAGAAAGAATATACACTGAAGATTGTTGCTAAATTAGCCAGAACACAGTATGGTGGTTACACAAAATTTATGCTGTCTGTGGAGAAGTATAGATGACACTCATCTGGCATAAAGTCAGGAGAACACAGAAAGACAACAACTGATTCAATAAAAATTTAACCAGAACAAAACTGCAACCTACTAATTTTCAAATGGCACCATGTGTTTGTATTAGCTACTTGCTTTGCATGTCATGCTGTTTTCCTTCTGTTGGAAGATACTCTAAAAGATTTATGTACCCTTCAGCTCATACAGAATCACAGAATGATATCCTAGGGACTGAATCTGATCTCACTGGTTAGAAGAGTGTTCTCCACAAACCTGGTCTAAAGTTTGTTTATGGTTAGTCATAACGTTATTAGTAGTTTCTGTTTATGAAGCCAGACATTACAACAAATACCTTCATTAAACCAAATTCACAGAAATCAAGAGGAACATTCTCAATCCCTTTCTAGTAAGATAGCAAATGAAAGATGATGGCAAATGAAACGAAGGGTCTCCAGGCTTGACAACTCGTTACTGCCAAGGATAAAGAGAGAAATTTTCTAAAACTGCTCTAAGTAGTTACTAGAATTTAAGCACACCTGTCTTCAGATACCTTGCTTCATAGTGTCAGTGAATTTATGTGGACATAAATCCATATGAGTTCATAATCTACTGCCTAGGACAGTTCAGGAGTTAACAAGAGTGTGTCTGGAAACTAGCAGATATCAAAGGATAACAAGGAGACAATCTGAATTCAGCAGGCTTGCCAACGAGCTGAAGAAAACATCAATTAACTATTACGTGCATGGCGTAACCCTTCAAGTTCCGTAAAAACTGAAAACCTGCTTCATTCTAGGTAACATGACAACTTGCTGCAGCACAGCACAGTGACTGCCAAACCTTTCTTGGCTTCTGCTGTACTCCCCTTGGTCCTACAGAGAAGACTGTCTCCAACACAGCAACTTATTTTCCATCAACTGACCCCTAGTTCTCACAGTTCCTGCAATACAGGAACCTCCATGCAAGTAAGCTGCTCCAACAGGAACTGGAATAAAACAATTCACACTACCACCACCCCAAAGAAGGGTGGTACTTTGCTGCACTAGCACATGCAAATCCACTGCACGCACCAAGTACACATTCTCATCTTCTGTATGACCAAGGCATTTCGCTGCATGAGCATGCCAGTGACAATGTAGGGATTTCAATCAAAACTTAAATCAATGCCAATTGCTCTAATGGTTTATCCTTAAATCCCTTTTTTTTAATTGCTACTTTACAAAATACAGGCCTCAACTAAGGTTGAGCTTCACTGCTGAAGTGAAATCTCAGCTTTGGTGAAGTCACCAGAAAAAATTGCTACTACTTTTAAGGAGCTCAGATCTGTATTTGGTTGTATGAGATTTTGTTGTATGAGATCCACATGACAAAAGGCAGACATCTACATCCAGGTTAACCATCTAGCTTTCCTTGATCATCAGTGAAGCAAACCAGACACTTTTTAGCTCATCTTCTCCTAGAGAACACACCTAAAATAGGTTGACTTATTTGTACCAAAAAATGCATTTTTTACCTCCTCAGGCTGAAACAAAGATCTAAGTGACAAGCTCTGTATTGCAGATATCTAAAATAAGCAGAAAGAAACCCACACAAAAATTTATTCTTGGTTTTCAGAGGAAAACACAACTTGTATAAATGGCACCAACATTACCACATACTACAGACTGCTCTAGAAAACACCAGAATACACAGTTACTCATCACACCTTCACCAAGAAGGCTCCAAATATTTAGATACCAGACAACGAGACAGAAAACTGGAAACATTAACTATCCATATGACCAATGAGCTGAAATAAACTGCTCAAATAATTTTATCGTGTTCTCTGGAGATGCCATACAATTAGCACATTTTTGATGCTGTGTTGACTGGTAACTAATTTTGCTGTTTTAATAAAGTTGCTTCAGTTATTCTATATATTTTCTCTACTGTATCACAGACTTTACCATTTCTTCACAGATTAACAGGTACTTTTGCTTCTCTGCAGTTTCAATATCCTAACTATACTCTTTGCTACAACACAATATACTCACCAATTTACTCACCATTACCTCTCCTCTGATGTGTCTCTGGTTACTTAAATAGCAGTAACTTGCCCATATTTCCACCCAACTTCAAAAATCTGACTTCTAATTTGCATCCTGATTTTCACCTTGAATCCCAAAATTAACATTTTATTTCTAATCTCTCAACTGACTTCCCAGCAAGAGAAGAGGAAAATCTTGTAGCCTCATATGGCCTGCATATGCCACAGTACATTTTTTTCCTTATCTTTTTGACAACACAGGTTGTTCCTAACATTGGATATTGATTCGACTTTAATTTCCTTACGGTTCCTAATTTAATTATCTCACATAAAACTATATATGATATCTCCTACCATGCCTTGAAGATCTGACTACTAGGAGATGGAAGTACCTCAGTAAGACACAAGTAGTAGAGATACAGTATAGAAAAATCTAGATCATAACAGTAATTCTGAAACTGAAAATTGAATATGCAACTATCAGATGACTTTTTTTCAAAATAAATTAAAATTCTTATCTAGAACTCTGTCAGAATTCAAATATATAAAACTAAAATTTACAAATTTTCTAAGGAAAAAAATGCCAAATATTGAAAGCATGTAGCCAGTGGAAACCTTTCAAATTTCTAACAAGACCACAACTTTTGCTGAACTCTATTCAACAGAATATATTTCAGTAACTTACTGAAAGACACTGCAGTAACTTCATAACATCAGGCTGTTAGCGCAATAGGACTCTCACATTGAACATCCATGGAAAGAATATGCATCTTACACAGCCACTGCTGTATACTGAGCTGTATATTGAGCAAATTTATCCCCTACACAGTTACCGTTTCCATATTTCTCCTTAGGGTGAAATGCACAGTTTTACTTCATGTATCTGCAGCAAATTTCATTTTCCAAGTTACTGGTATGCTTCTACCATTTTCTAGATCAAATAACTTTAACAGCCTGTTTAACCTTCAGTTCAATGAAGAACAAAAATTACACATAATCTGCATTAGGCAGTGAGTATTTTGAAGAAGAAACTAATTTTTTCTCTTATGCATACCCTACATAATCTACAATATTTTCCAAGACCTTGCTTCACTCTTCATCTGCTCTTACTAGCCAGGACTGAAGTACACAAACAATGTCATAGTGAGAAGTAAGTAACAACTTCTGAAGCACTGCTTAACCTTCATTTTAACAAATACTAGAATGCAAATTAAAGGAAAACTTAAAATGCTTCAGCTGTGACTTACATTGTATGCTTATAATTGGTGTTTATCAAACAAATGCAATGTTATGGTTTTAAAGATTATACAGCTTCCAATTCATATCAAAATTGGTGTATCAGCTAAGTAGTTGTAAAATGGTCTCTTTTTTAATTTTTTTCGGTTGATTGAACAAGTTGTCTTGCTGATAAAAGAAATCTTTTTTACAGCTTCTGTGTCACGAGAATCCTTGCTGCTCCTTATGGAAGTCTGAGGGACCAAGATGCTGCTTTAGTCTAGTCCTGTACTTGCACTAGTCACTTGCACTGAGTAGACAAACAGAATACGAAGAGCAGGCTTTTACCTGCCAGTAAAAGTACCTTTCCTCTAGCCAGATGTCTGCTTTCACAAAATTTTTTAGAACCAAACACTTTTTGATACCTACCCCTCTTCAAAATACAGCTGAAACCTGTGAGTAAACTAAAAAACCAGTAGAGATTACTACCCCAAAGACTATCAAACAGCATGGTTGTTTTAAGTGTCATTTCCTTCAGAAACCATGCCAAAAGAACACTCATTTCAGACCCTGTACCATAGTCTCTGTGGAAGAAAAAAAGAAGAAAAAAAAAAAAAAGAAAAATTGATAGGCTGAGGAAAAAAGAAAAGGAACTGCTACTGAAAAAGGTACCTGGAAAATACACCATCTCCATCTGTTCAACAGTTTATAGTATACGGAATACATTGTTTTCAGTCAATTATAACCCCAGATTTCTCTTCATATTTATGGTAACAACATAACAAGACAGTGAATATCTACTGTTTATATCTTGATTACTCAGTAATTTGAAGTAATGCAGAATCAAACAATCAAGTAATTATTCAGATCAGTTCACCCTGGGTTTAATGATTCGTTTTCATTTTCTGGAATAAAGAAGTTTATTCTCCTTCAAGAACACCAGATTTATTTTATTTCCCCTCACCAGTTTCAAAACATTGCTCCGTATTTTAGGTTAGTTCCGCAATAGAAAAATATAGACTAATTGTAAAATATTTATACGCAACTTACTCAGTAAGTTTCATTTAAATGAGTATTAACATAAAATTTTCTTTATTTTTTAATTAATATTTATCTCTAAGATCGCTAGATTTTAATGCTTAATCTTTTTTCCACACACACAAAAGTTTCCTTAATGTCAGTGAATCAAAGTGCAAAGAGGTATCCTTCCATGAGGAAAACAGATATATACAAGGTGCTGGAGCCTTCCCATTTCATCCCAGTTCTCATCACTAATAGAGCTGTACATCTGAATGAGAACAACCACAGGAAAAATAATTAAAGCCACTGGTAAATCTGAAATCTTTCTGGCAGGACTAAATTTAACAGTATAGTATCTTTTAAAAATCCTGTTCATAATTTATTTTACAAACACAAAAGTCTAGAACGTGTACTTACTTCAGCATGTGTAGGTAATGGCTGTTCAATGTTATCACTGCATTTCTCCTTGAGATCTGGTGGGATGCTTCTATTTCTTACTTGGAAGTGAGTTTTACTAAGATAGCCATCACCAAGATCCTGTGTTCAGAAAACAAGAAAAAAAAAAACTGTAACCAAATGCTAAATGCTATCACTGTTCTAGAAGATAAACAGAGCATGGTATTTAGGTGTAAACTCCAAGTGTTTTTATAGTCACCATGACTGCACTGCTCTTCAGCATCTTCTCCTAAGTAGTTTACACTAGCTGTTGCCATTAAAGGAAGTCAGAGACCTGAACAGTAAAAATAAAATTTTATACAGCTATTAACTGAATAGGACAACTGCTAAATGGGAATCAAGATATGCACCAAACAGGAAAGTCACTGCACCAAAGTCATTAGGAGACGAGCAGATATTAATGATTTTGACCTATTTCTAGCAATGCATACATGCCTGTATAAACTTCCCAGTTCTTTAGATTGATTTCTTGCTCTGTTCCCCCTCTAACTTTCTTAAAGCCCTAAAAGCAAACAAACCCAAAAAAAAGCAACACTTCAGAACACATGTGTGCAGTGTCACTATTCGCTCCCTTCTCTTTTATCACCTCTGAGGGTCAAATGTAAGAGAAAGGAGACAAAGCTGTACCTTATCCCAGTTTCTTTTTTATCATTCTGCTTCTCAGGCCCACAAGGCCTACTCCTGTAAAAAGCCCCTTTGCAATTTCAGAGTGGCAGGAGGTTTTAGGAGCTTTCTCTCCTTGCTGACATGGCTGTCTACACACATATAAAAACATGAATTTTTTTTAAATTCGAATCAAGAGGAGAGAAAAACTTTAGTAACAGATCACTGGAAAAACACTCTGAAAGGAAGAAAAAGTATACAGAACACAAAGCACAGTAGCTGCATGTTAAAAACTTGTTTCTCAAAGGAAACAAATGAATAGGGGTTTTATTAGCTGTTTCATTACATTTTATTTTAAACAAACACAGAAACCATACGCACAACATCTGATGAAAAACGATTCTATTCAGAACAGTCTCTCCACAAAGTTCATTAAGTAGCATTAAATTGTTGACTGGCTGCAAATTTCACTGTAATTTAACTCTTTGGTTAATCTCTCATTGCTGACACAGTTTTATCTTATGTATTCTGACCTTTAAATCAACACCAGTTTTATTCCAGCACATTAGTTATCTCTTTTCAAGGCTACTGTAGAATATATGTACCTCCAAAATCCACTATGGGCTACTCGTTCACTTTTTTCTCACCAAGCCACACATTAAAAATTATAATGCTCTTTACACCTATTTTTGTCCATGAATTTTTAACCATGAATCATACTATGTTTGTACACTTCATATACACACACATACACACCATTTGTATACTTCAGCCCTGGCTTACAACATTTCCTACTGCTTGCCCTATTTCCTCATTAAGCTTCACTTCACTGGATGTCACGGGTGCAGAACCAACTGCAGCCTGTGCAGTGGAGAATTGAGTATGCAGAGGGCAACAGTGACAGACAAATTAATGCTAACTTGCCAAAGCAGCAGCCATTTCCCTCTATCTCAACACTCTCTCAAGTCTCTCCTTGTTGAGCTTCATGGGAGTGTCAGCAGAATTACAGCTACATGTACTGGTATTCATCCCCATAAGAGCAGCAAAGAAACTACAACAGCCACCCACAGAGGTAAAATGCCCCAAGGCACAGTGAGGTTTGCCAGAGAAGGGCTGCTTCACTGAAGCATTCACCTCCCTGAACCAGTTCTTCCTGTCAGCAGGAAGGAGCCAAGTGCCATAGCCTGTGCATTCTGTAGCATTTGAGTGCCGTGAAAACATACCTATGGACAGCTGGATTTAACAGTCTCTGTATTTGATCGCTGCATGTCAGAGGCTAGAGGAGAGGTGGCAGGGAAGAGAAGCAACCCTCCTGTTGCACCCCCTGTTGTGATACCTGTTTTGCACCCTTCTGCCCCTATGAATGTATCGATACTTTAGCAAGGACTTTGATCTCATTAGTGTGGAAAGGAAGTTCATTTCTACTCCAGCTATCCTGTGAGTATCATAACCAAAAGTGAACTGATACAGCCTCTGATATGATTACCTAGATTAACCTAAGTAAGTCAGGGACCCAGACTGAGTACATTATTCAAGGTGGAGCCTGCCAAGCACTGAGTGGGATAATGACATCTTTATCTCTGTTCGTGATGCTCTTGTTGACTGCATCTGGGAACTTATTGTGTCTTGTGTTGTTTCCCAATTTCCAGGCTGCCACAACTGCCAAGGCAGAAGGCAGAGAGAGATTCTTCACTCAGGATATCAACAAAATCATACTGGAGTAAGTGCTGCTGGAAGAGTGGGAATAAGAAACAAAGCAGAAAGCTAACGGGGGCAGTTTTCACAGCCAAGATTTAACTATCCACCCCTAATAACAGCACTCCAGTTTAGCTTCATCAAGTCCTACAGTAGAGGTGCTCTTGGCTTTTTTACAGCTTTCTTCTGGGAGAAAGAAACAGATTATAAAAATAACATAGGTTAGAATATTTCACTTACAGCTATAAATACAGGGTTCTGCTTGGGCCGTGTGAGCCTATGTCACAAAAGCCAGCTCCACAAAAACAATGAGTATTTCACCATCCAAACTTCATCTCTACAGAAAACACAGGAACGCAAGAACACAGTTCTACAATCCTGGTTTACTTGTGTGGTCTTATTGCTATCAATGGGTCTATTCACATGAGTAAAAAATGAGGAACAGGATCCAAGTGCATTACATCAGCAAAACTAAGAGTGCCCTGAACTACCCACAACGCATACATTGGGTAAAGAAAAAAAAAAAAAAAAAGGAAAAAAACAATGGGACATCTTGTTAACAACAATCTTCCTTCCCAGACTACATACTACATAAATGGATTATCTCAATGGCCAGGTTTTTATCACACTGAAATCACAGAATCACCAACTTGACCCATTTAAAAAAAAAAAAGAAAAAAACAACACCTCTTACAATTTTTTTCATAGATAAAAACAAAATTCTATCTCATTCTGCTATTTTCAGCAAAGCTTCTTATTTCACAGGAAGTTCAAACTTTGACCCATGTATTAAATTCCCAATAGAGGCTTAGAGCATCCTTTTTTGTTGAATAAATCCTCACAAATATAGACTTGGACTGAAAACTAAAGTTTCAAATGGCTCATTGTAAAAAAGGGTTCTCTATAATACTTAGCTAATATTTGCACTCTTTTAAAAACTTCTAAACAGAATGTACCTAAGGCCAGAATCCCACTTCTTACTGAAATTCTGTTAATTTGTCATTTACAAATGCTAATGTACAACTGCCACAGAAGTGATGGCATACATTTACTGCAGGACTTACTGTACTTCAAAACGGTAGAAGCAGGATTTTTCTCCCCAAAAATCATGAAAGCATGCAAAACCACTAAATCCATTAAAGTAAACCACGAAACCTAAAGCAGTAAATTTTCTACAGCAAAGAGAAGAAATACACAGATAATAATGAGTATCCCAAACTGTCACACTGAAAACCAGTCAGAAAACCAAGAAAACATAGGAAAACCTGTATTGCTCACACATCAAAAAAAGTGGGGCAAAAAGATATCCTAGAACAGTGTGGATTTATTATTAGATGGAAAATAACAGAAGCATTCAAAGTAGAAACTGCAACTACTCAAAATATTTCTGTTCTTATTTAGAGAACAGATACATTATGTAGCTATAACCCGTAACTATTAAGAAGTTTTCATTTCAGTAGTGGGTAAGCAGGACATTAACATGACGTGGCTATTGTTAGGTATTTTTAAATCAGTACATAAGAAGAGCTGATCTTTAAGTTTTCGAGCATTGTAGAAGATTCACGGAAGCTTGGATAAAGCCAGCATGTATCAATATATATTTATATACTGGCTTATTTGAGTAACTGTACACATCTCCATGCACTAAAGTCATCCCACGCAAAAGAACAGCAGTCATCATGTAGAATGCAATAAATAAAAACATATAGTACATGTAGTTGTTTTTTAATAAAAATAGGTTTTATCACAGTAAAGACATATTTGATAAACACAAACAATATATGCTCAGACTTCTGTAAGAAAACTGCTGATTTCATGAGTGGAAATTAAAACATTAAAATAATCGCATGCTAATCTGACTCCCACTAAAGGATGAAAATATGATTAATTCACAGATGTCAAATGTAACTTAAAAAAACGGGGAATCATCATAAAAGAAGTTATTTTAATGGGGTCCTGCGGGACTCTTCTTGGCCCCACGTTTATTTAAAATTTTGATTAATGACCTAGAAACAATAGTAATTATTATTGGTGAGGTTTGAAAATTATTGGGGAACCAACAAATAAGGCGGATTGATCATTATATGGATTTTTCCACTTGCTGTATGCAACTAACACATATTTTAATGCAAAACATTAAGTCACATATTTAGAACAAAAACTACACGCTATTTCAGTTTACAGGGTTAAAGTAATCCTTGGATACATAACCACAACCTCTTGCCCAGAGTAGGAAGGTCTGAATTTCACAATGATACAACATCTATTGTCTAGTTGTGCCCACAGCTGAAAAAGGATTTTTATATACTGGACAAGATTCAGAGGAGATCCCTGAGAATGGTTAAACTACTGAAAAACATGTCAAGTAGCCAAGGGATCTCAACATGGTTTGCTTTTACAATTACAAGGTTCTATAGGGTCTAAAGCTGAAGTACCAAAACAAAGAGAATTCTGATGAAAAAAGGGTGCCCAGCTTAGAAGACAAAGGTACAGATACCAACGGCTGGAACATGAAGCTAGGCAGTTAAGATTAGAAGGAACAGCCTCTTTTTTTTTTTTTTTTAATTCACTTTAAGCATAGCCAGCCACTTGAAAGACTTCTTGAAAGCTGTGACTGTTTTTCTAACACTGGAAATTCTGAAAACAAAGACTGTTTAATGCCTTAAAAGACATTTCTGGACCAAAACAGAAATCACCTTGGGTAACCCTACAAGGTTACACCAGAAGGTGCAGTAGTTTTTGGATTCATGAACCCTATTCAATACAGATACAGGCCTATGTCCTCATGTAAATCATCTATGCACTATTTTGATCTTGGACCAGCTGTGCAAAATACCATTTATTTCATATGTTGTAAACTCCCCTTGAGAAGGATGTTCCAGCTTGTGGCAGTTGTCAACAGTTCAAAAAGGCCAGAAAGGGTATCTAAAAATGGACACGATTATTTTACCTTGTTAGTTCTCCACTCCCAACCATCTGCTATCTGCTGTGAATGTTTGATAAATTCTTCACAGTACTGCTTGAATCTCTTTTCTTCCAAAAAGAAGTCCTTTTCACCTGCCATGCTATGGGACATATGCAGAGCAAACTAAATGTTAGTACTGGCACATAAAGTGAATACTAAAAACTTTCACTAATTTCTAGCAATTAAATAGTAAAACAACAAAGTACTGGGAAGGGCGGGAGGAGAGAAGACAAGTTCTTTAAAACTAAGACAAATTTCTTCAAGTACATTAGAAAACAGACACACAAAATGGGTGAAGCTGGAATGGACCTCTGGAGATTATCTAGTCCAATCTGCCTGTTCACAGGAGGATCAACTAGAGTAGGTCGCTCAGGACCATTTCCAGTTGGGTTTTGATGATCTCAAAGCCTGAAGATGCCACAGCCTCTCCCGAAAACCTGTTCCAGTGTTTAATTACCACAGCAGTAAATAATTTGCTTTCTGTTTAAACGAAAGTCTATGTATCTATTGGTGATAAACGCCTCTAGTGCATTCACAACATAAAGTGCAAAAAGCTTGGCTCCCTCTTCCTTATTCTCTCCCACCAGTATTTCACACTGACATTTCTCATCTCCAGGCTGATGAGTCCCAATCCCTCCGCCCTGCCTTGTATGTCAAGACACTCCTAATCATCTTTGTGGCCCCGCACTGGATTTACTCCTGTATGGCACTGTCTTTCTTGTACTAGGGACACCAGAGCTGGACACAGTACGGTTGGTTTGACATACATTTCCTTAGCAGCATGGCCCAGCCAGTGCATGAAAGACTCCATAGGCCTACCACCTTTATCTTGCAGAACTGAACGGCTCCACAACACCTTAACAAAGTGTTTGCAAACCCAGAACCTCCACAATGGCCATCAGAGCCCCGAAAAAACAATTGCTCCTGTTCATGCCAGCAACACAGCTCTCAATGGCCCAACAATGTGGCTTTAGGGGGTCACAACATGCTTCAAATGAGTACCTTCCCTTCCCCTTGGATGCTTCCCTCCAGGATCTTAAAGGTAACATAAAAGCTTCCAGAGGATCTTTCCAATTTTACCTTTTTTCCCCTCTTTCAGAGAGGATTTATCATAGACACAGCCAGTTTACAGACATCAGGCATCACTGCAGCACCGCATTCAAATAGTAACTATTACATGTTTTTTCTTAACAAAAAAAAAAACACAGAGGACACAGCACCTCATGTAAAGTTCATTATATCTCAGGATCTGGCTCACAATCACAACATCACCGTGTCAGCCCATAACATAAATCATTAATCTCGCACTTGAAAACACCTCATTTTCAATGGCAGTTAACTCAAGCCCCCGCTACTCTGTGATACCCAGTTGCCAAGAAAGAGGAAATGTGGAAAACAGACAGGGTAAACGCTTCCGCAGTTCCCAAATTTCCCAGTTCGTATGATGGACCGCTCAACTGCTTAAGTACATGTAAAGGAGAGTGCAGCTCTCACATACGTTTTAAGCAGAGATCACAGAATCACAGAACGGTGTGGGTTGGAAAGGACCTTAAGATCATTTAGTTCAACCCGCTGGCACAGGCAAGAGGTATGCTCTGGAACATAACAGCTGTGCAGTAACACCAGGCTGCTGGTACCCGCGCAGCACATCTTTCTTCCCTCTAATTAACCCGAAAACACTTAACAGCGACGAGCAGGGCTGAGCTAACCAGCCGCGCTCGTCCAGGGCTCGCAGGCAGCAGAGACAAGGCAAACCCAGGCCAGGCCGGCCCCTCTCCTCCCTGCCCGCCCCGCCATGTGGAGCCCCTCAGGCCTTCCGCCGGGGGCTACCGGAGGGAGAGGCAAGCGGCGGGGCCCGAGGGGAGCCGTAGGCAGTCCACCCCGCCTGAGGTGAAGTGAGGCGAGCAAGCACGGGGTGGAGGGGAGCTGTCCCACCACACCACCCTCCGCATACCGTGCCTCCGCCTCCCGCCAGCGCCGCGCTCCAGGCCCGGCCTCCGCGCATGCGGGCCGTGCGGCGGTCCGCTGTCGGCGGGAGAAAGGGGGCGGTAGCGCATGCGTAGCGGAAGGTGCTGGCGTTAGCCGCGAGCAGAAGGGAGTGGGGTTTGGTCGCTGTCGGTGTCTGTGGGCGCTGTCAGTGTGAGGCAATGGGCCGGGAGCGGTCACAGCGAGCTGCGCGGTACCGAAACTGTGCCTAGCTCCGGTGTCAGCTCCCTCCGCCACCGTCCCGTGCTAGCCTCGGGTTAATTCAGACCCGCTGGCCTCGCTCCAAGAGCTCAGCAGTGACACATCTGCGTGTTTCTGATCGGTTTTGCAGGCTTCACCGCCGTTCGCTCCTTACAGGATAAATATAAAATATTTTTTCCTCCTAGTGAGGAGGGAAGAACGCGAAATTAAAATGGCCAACTCACTTAAGTGCTGTCTTGGAATGTAACATGGTGGATGAGTGAAGGAGTATTCAGTGTGGTTATCCGTGATGAAGCGACGGATTCTTCATCTGGGACCCTAGTGACAGGACAAGGGGGAATGGCTTCAAACTTAACTGGAAGATTTAGGCTGGATATAAGGAAGTAGTTTTTCTGTCTGAGGGTGGTGAGGCCCTGGCACAGGTTGCCCAGAGAAGCTGTGGCTGCCCCATCCCTGGCAGTGCTCAAGGCCAGGTTGGACAGGACTTCGAGCAACCTGGTCTAGTGGAAGGTGTCCCTGCCAGTGAACAGGGGGTTGGAACTGGATGAGCTTTAAGGTCCCTTCCAACCCAAACCTGTCTAGGATTCTTATTCTATGGTTATGCAGCTGTCTGGGTAAAAAGAAGAAAAACCAGGGTCTCACTAAAATACTAATGCTGAGCTACTTCCACAAGATATCTGATGTGTGTTGCACTTTGTTACCCAGCTGTGTTGACTGTATAATTGCTTTTAGGTGTGAAAATTTGCCAAGTGCACAGAAGCTGTTTTGCCACACAGATATTAAAATATTTTTAAAATTTACAAGTCTATTAAGCCATGCATCTTCTAGTGGTAAGGTCTTGTCTGGCATGACTCAGCCATCCAAACAATAGTATGTGCAGAAATACAAATATCCAAACTATGGTTTACAGTATATAGTACATAGTAATATATCTGGATGGATGAATGGAGCCCAAAATCAAAGAATACTTGGAAAAGGCTCTTAAGATTCTCAAGTCTAGCTGTTAACCTAACACTCCCAAGTCCACCACTAAACCATGTCACTAAGGACCACATCTGCACGTTTTTTTAATACCCCCCAGGGATGGTAACTTCACCACTTCTCTGGGCTTCCTGTTCCAGTGCTTTAAAATGTGGGGTTTGCCTGTTTAGCAGGAAAACTGCCATTTTAAAGAGTTTTGTGGTTTGCATTTAAAGTAAATGAACTACCCCATTGGCTTTGGAGACCACACTGCAATGGAGAACCTCCACAGGCAGATGGTGCTTTGCTGTTGGTGATAATGTGATGTTCTGCAACCATGGAGCTCCCAGTTTGATTGTAATTTGCTGGGTGTGGAGAGCTCACAAGGCCCAAGGCATTTTGTTGGAATATTCCCGAGGTAAACCATTTCTCTTTGTACTTAAAATTACATTTACTGTATTGTGGCTGTTAGCAGCCAAGTTCTTCGAATATGCACTGTGATTCATATTTAAAGATAATTTTCACAACTATTTGTGAGCAGTGAAGAGTTCTATCCAAGTCTGTAATTTTCAGCATTAGGTATAGATAAGCAAAGTTTTGTTTTGTGACATTATTCTAGAGAATGATTGTATGATGTGCTTTGAATGGATCGTAGTACCTCCACAGATCATTATTTTGACTGCATATATTATTTTTGAAAGCAGTTACACAGTTTGGGTTATGCTATTACAACCACAAATTGTGATGCTGTAGTCATTATTTAATCATCATAATTAATTATTTATATTGTTATTCACTGATTCTTTTAAATGTTTGGGCTCATGAAATTTGGTAAGTAAACACTGTGTTGTCATCTGACTCTGAGTTTTAAAGGAAGGTTTTTACATTGTGGGACTCTATTCCTTAAACCATTTTTTGCTAGCAGAAAATGCCTGTGGTATTGAAAAAATGTCAAGCAGTGTGTATTGCCTTGGAATCTACAGCTCCTGATTTCTAATTTTAGCTTTGTTACTGTCTCTCTGGATTTTCTTAGGGAAGAATCATCAAGTTTAGGGCATGGCTCATTTTAAAAGTGCATGATAGGACCCTAATTTTGTACTGAAGTTAGCAAAGGAGTCACCATGAGTGGCAGCTTTTAGGAAGCTAAGCCATAGTTTCCGTATATTCAGATCCATCTACTCGGATCCATTTACTTTATTTAAAATTGTGAGCATGCAGTCGCTGTAAAAATTAAGAACATGCAGCAACTTTTTTAAAGAGTATAGGCTTTGGCCATACCATTGGCACATCACAAATATTATCTGTGGGCATTAAATTGAACATACACAATGTTTACTAATTACGTGTTGTTAAAAATAATGAACTGTTGACCTGAGTATCCCTTTCCAGGACTTGCTGGTGAGCTTAACTGACTCATTGTGTTATGAAAGTTAAGGTCTGAAGCACTCAGCTTTGAAAAATTATTAGTATCCATATGTTACTGCTAACAGAAATTCCATATCTCTCTATGTAGACAGGATACTGTACTTACCAGAGATGGGTTCTAATCCTGGCTCTGCTGTTGACAAATTTGAGCTGTTTCAGTTTTTTGTGTCTGTTTCCCTTTTTGTCTGTCTGCAGAGCAGATCAGATTCATGGAATATTCTTACAGCATCTGGTATCAGCTTGGTCATCTCCAGTATTGTTGCCAGGGCGTTTCAGCAAGTTGCAGTGAGTGCCGCTTTATCAAAGGAAATGCATTTGCTGTAGTTCTAAAATTACTTGGCAAGAACTCTCAACACAGGTTTCTCTCCTTTCCTTCTTTTGTCTGTACTCTGAATCAATGCCTCAGATTTCCACCTCATCTCTGCATACAAAGGTTTTAATAGTCCTGTTCCTTGAGTCGCTAGTGAGATGTTTATATACTTAAAGCAAATGCATAATAAGTCATCAGACCAGTTTGATTCTGGTTCCAGTAGGTGCCCAGAGCCTGTAGAGTGACCACAGGTCAGCAAGGGAGCACCTGAACTGCAGCAACAAAAGCCAAGTGCAATGTCCTGCACATGGATCAGGGCAATCACAAGCACAAAGAAAGCTGGAGAGGGGCTTTTGACAAGGGCTTGTAGGGACACAACAAGGGGGAATGGCTTTAACCTGACAGGGGGGATTGTGATGAGAGGTCCTAGGAAGAAGTTCTTCCCTGTGAGGGTGGTGAGGCCCTGGCACAGGGTGCCCAGAGCAGCTGTGGCTGCCCCATCCCTGGCAGTGCTCAAGGCCAGGCTGGACAGGGCTTGGAGCAGCCTGGTCTAGTGGAAGGTGGTCCTGCCCATGGCAGGGGGTTGGAACTGAATGATCTTTAGTGTCTCTTCCAATCCAAACCAGTCTGTGATTCTATGATTAATTAATTATCACATATTGATAATTTTTAAGAGTCAACTGTGATTGTTGTAGGAACTTTGTTGGCTGAGATGTTTAGAACTAAACTAAGATCTTAGACAGCAATCCTTCATAAGCCAGGCTGTGAACTGGTTGATCTCTAAAAGGTGTTTTTCATCTCTTCATCATGTAATTTGATCCCAAGAAACAGCTTCATCCAGAACCCATTGATGAGTCAAGCAGTTTAGGCAACAGTCAACTCTTCAAAGAAACAGATAACATTACAGCTCTGATAGGTTTAACATCATGTACATTCAGTTTCAAAAATTCTCTTTAGTATGGTTAAGATCCACAGTCATTCTAATGCTATTTCTTCTACTTTGGTTTTTTATTACCCTTAGCTTCCAATGCCGAGCGATATTGCTAAGCAAAAAGAAATCACAATCTGTTATTACCAATGCCTGGCAGGACCTGGGTTGCAAAGTTTTATAATAAAAGAATATTGCCAGGTAACCCAAATGAGAAATAATGGTATCACCAAAGCAAAATGCTTGTGAAGATATCTCATGAGGCTATTGGACAACACATTTAAACCCAGCATATCATTTGTGCTGCAACAAATAATTTCTTAATTTGCTGTACTAGTATAGTCATAGGAGGAAATGCTCTCTATCTACAGTATAGGAAGAACTACATATACAGGCAACATCTGCAAAACCAAAATGCTGGACCTCATTCCAGTTGATACTAGCTGTCATACACCATGGGTGACTGCTGAATTTAAATCTCTTCATTGTCTGTCATTAGATTAACAGTGCTTATGGAGATTCTGCCCCAGTAATACATAATAAGAATTAAAAGTAAACTACTCTGCATTCTTTTGCTTTGTCCCTTTAGGAGACTTTATAGTTGAAATTCCTGTTAAGAGCTTTGTAGATGGAGAGCTTATTTTCCAACAATCACTTTCCAATAATCACATAAGAGCACAATACCACAGTGCTTTTACAAACTAGGCTAGTAGTGATATTTTCGTTTTGCTGGCAGAAAAGTAGGAATTAAATAAGTTGTACAAGGGTGTGGAAATTATTAGGCTAGTGAACAGAGCTCAGTTTTGTAGATACATGGTCTGTGCCTTGAACATACTTGCTCTTGAGCCCTTTGATTGTGCTGAGAGAAAGTTCAAAAGGAAACAAACTGAGAGGTATACAAACATCATACATTTTTCATGAATATTTTTATTCCATTCCAGCAGCTACCAACCAGCACTGGAAAAAAAAGTAATAGCACAATGCAGCAATTGTTGCCACATTCTGGTTTTGGCAGCTTTTCCTACTTCTTTCTATTTTTTTATCTAAAATTTTAATACTTCTTTCAGATTTTTTTCATTGTTTTGTGTTCTCTTTCTGCTGCTGTTACTGATGTTCCAGTATGGGGTTTTTTGTTTGTTTTGGTTTTATTTCCTATTAGACAAACTGAAATCAATTTGAGACAGGCTACTATACAGAATACTCAAGTCATTAATATAAAAGATAACAGCAGCTCTCTGGACTCTCTCCAACAGGCCCATGTCTTTCCTGTACTGGGGACTCCAGAGCTAGACGCAGGATTGCAGGGGGGCTTTCCCCAGAACAGAGCAGAGGTATGCCTGCTAAAAAGTCTTTATGTATATAGTTCAGTACATATTGGATCCCAGCCTTTTTTACTTAATATATGTTATTCATGCTACGTCATTGTACGCACACAATATCCTGCACACTAGGGATGTATGTGGGCTACACATTTATTTCAGGATTTCTGGGTGTCATAATATTTCTTCCACTTTTTTGGTTTTTGATGACTTTTGGGATCAGGTAAGGATCTGATCATCATGGGTGGCTTTCCAGGAATTAGATTGTGTTTATTGAGTTTCATTTTGCTTTGTATACCCTTGTTTTTCCTGAAGTGGAAATTAAATAGTTTTCAGAGACCAATGCTTTTGTAGCTGCAATAGGTTCTGGACAGATCTAGAGACACTAATGGAGAGAAGATGCTCCCGGGTTGTGCTTAAAGACTTAAACCAGCCAGAAGAGTGATGTGTTCTATCTCAGTAAAGGCTTGATGGATAAGGACAGTGTTTGGGAAGTATGGGAAATATGGCAAAACCTGTCACACTGAAGGTAATGAACACAAGTGCTTTAGCTCATAGGCAAAATTAGGTCCTTCCCAGTAACCTTGTTACCCACAGAATAATACAGCTCCATGTTATATTTTAGTAGCAACCAATTTCTCTTATTAAAGACCATGGAATCCTTTTTTAACTGCACAGGTCCAGGGAGACAAATGTTTCCCAGCTAGCAGTGAATTATTGGAACTTGAGTGTGCATATGACTGACTAAAGCTGTGGAAATAACTTCTGATGCCAGCTGAGTAAAAGCAGTAGGTATGGCTCTGGACATCTGTACCCTAAAAAAGATTCAGTTGGCTATGGACGTGAATCTACGATAGTGAAATTAAACTGATTTGTGGTGTCAGGAAGTGCAGATTGGAGATACTTCTGTAAGAAATTTACAAGTTTACTCTGAAGAAAAGTTATTAAATATCTTTCAGGTGCAGGTGCATAGCCTGGTGATGATCTTTCTGCTACCTCAAAGCCACTTTTTTAAATACAAGCTAACTGGGTGCAGAAACAAATCAACCTAAAGCACAGAACTCCACCTTAATATGCAACAGAGAAAGCAATAACTAAAACTGCAACCAGATAGAGGGAGAATTGGTTTTGCCATCTGGTATGCCCCTGGTCTGCTCTTCTCAATGCCTCTTCTCACATGTGTTGCAGGGGTTCACACAGAAGTTCAAGTGTATTGGCCTTTTCCCAAGCCAAGGCTGAAGCATCCAGTTCACAGGATTCCCACACCCTGTGGAGCTGTGCACAGCAAGGAGCGGGAGCAAGAGGCATTTGCACTTACACAGCCCTTGCATGAACAACCGTGTATTTGGCACTTGGTGAGAGCCACTGCTGATGTACTTGGTCACTGCACAGCAATCCTTCAGGCCTCTCCTCACAAACTAAAGGTTTTTTAACATTTTATTGCTCTCTAGTGTTCCTAATACAATTGTGTCTGCCAGGGAGTGGACCAGAGAAAAGACAACGCTGACTTCTGATCCTGAAATTGCTTCTCCTGTTGCTGCTTCCAGAGGTGGGCTAGTCAGGTTTGTAAGGCCCTGCGTCTCACCAACCAGGCTGTCACTTCAGTTTTCACTTTCTGTTGCAGTTCCCTTTCATAGCTGCCAAATCCACCTCCTCTGTTCCTCACTCAGTATTGTTTCTCAAACACAGTATCTAACATTTGTTCTCATTTTCTGAATGCTGGACTGTTCACTTGTTCATCTTTCCGAATAGCATAGCCACCTATTCATACTTGGAAGTTCCTGCCATAGAAACGTGAGAAAGAGTATTTATCCAGCTTGATGTAAAGCACTGGAAAAAAGCCCCCTAGTTTATTGTCTTCATCAGCATAAGATCACGTCCTCTAACTTGATTTCAGTATACCTCTTTATCCCATTTGTGAGCAATCTAGCAAGTGAAGAGCCTCAGCATGGTAACACAGTTACAATCCTTCCTAAAATTACATTTCTTTTATCATACAGCATGTACTGCAAATTGAGAATAGGGTTGATTCCTAACACTTCATCTTCTGTTGTCATGAGTCTTGTTTTCCAGACTTACTACCAACATTATGAATGTACTGAGTGCTTCAGAATGCAAGACAAGAGCAGCATGTCAGCTGTTTTCATCAGGGTATACAAATGAGATTTCTAGAAGCCCAGTGGAAGAACATTGCACCAACTAATAGAGACTTCAGGAGTAAATCTGCCAAGTTTGTTTCCTTATCAGTTTGGACTAACAAAGAAAATTCTTGTTGCCTGAAAATTATACATGTCACCTGCCAGACTGGAAGAAAATCAGAAGCTGGCCTGGTAGAATGCTGAAGTGAGCAGCAAGGAACTGACCATTCAATTGACAGTGAACTATTAATGTAAATATTTTTCTTTACACTAAATAAAGGACCTGTCATTTAAAATTGACAGGTTAGCACATGCTAAAATGTTGTCCCTATACTAGACTGCCCAAAATTCTGTTAACTAGCATAAGTTAATATATGACAGTCATGTTTTTGTTCATCCTTATTTGGACAAGGCCACAGGTTTTTTTTCTTTCCCTTGAATGATATAGTCCAGAAATTTACCAGATCTTCAAAATTAAAATCAGCTGTTAAGTTACTGATATATTATCCAACTGTAATTTTCCCCCAGCAAAAGAACATATATTCATTCAGATGGAGTTTAACTTGCAGCATGGCTGCATAAAATCATTGCTTGTATCAAGTAAGATGGTCGTTTGAACAGGAGAAATACTCTCCTGACGCTTTACCCACTGGTAATTGCCACTACAGAGGTGAATGCAAAAAAGGATTTGAAGGGGTCCAGTCCTCCAAACCACTGTAAACAGAATTTCAAAATAAGCTATTTTGCAGTGTCATTACTCCTTTCCCTCCTAATACTCACTTGTCATCTTTTACTTCTCTGTGATTCCCAAATGCACTGACCCAGTTGACTAAATCTACCCTGGCATAAGAGGCTGTAGCTCCGCTTCATTGACATTTACCTGTAACACAGTTACACTTCACTGGAATATTTCACACAGGGTAGGTGTAGAGGTTTCCCAGACCACTGCCAGTCCTGAGCTTCGGCTGTTCTACTTCAGTCATGTGCAGCATTTGTGCAAGGTAAATAATACAAGAGTCAAACTCAGGAAGACAAGAGGATGAAGAGCAGACTGTTAATGAAATTAGAATGGTTTATTAAATAAGACTATGACCTAGCATGCTTTACCTTCACCAGCTCATCAGTGTCAGTTCCCCTAATCTGTATGCAACACTGACACTGACAGAGCTTCTTAAAAGTGAAATCACAGAATCATAGAATGATTTGGGTTGGAAAAAACCTTAAAGCCCACACACTTTCAATCCCCCATCACAAGCAGGAACACCTTCCACTAGACCACATTGTTCCAAGCGCCATCCAACTTGGCCTTGAGCACTGGCAGGGATGGGGCAGCCATAACTTCTCTGTGCAGACTGTGCCAGCACCTCACCATCCTTACAGGGAAGAACTGTCTAAGATCTCATCTCAATCTCCCCTCTGTCAGGTTAAAGCCATTCCCCCTTGTCCTGTCCCTACAGACCCTTGTCCAAAGCCCCTTTCCAGGTTTCTTGTAGCCCCTTCAGACACTAGCAGCTGCTCTAAGGTCTCCCTGGAGCCTTCTCCAGGCTGAACAAGCCCAACTCTCTCAGGCTGTTTCCAGAGCAGAGCTGCTCCACCCCTCGCAGCATCTCTGTGGCCTCCTCTGGACTCGCTTCAACAGCTCCATGTCTCTCTTGTGTTCCTGCCCCAGATCTGGATGCAAGACTGCAGGGGACGTCTCCCCAGAGTGCTGTAGAGGGGGAAAATCCCCTTCTTCAACCTGCTGCTCATGCTCTGGGAATGCAGCCCAGCACATGACAGGGTTCTGAGCTCAAGCACTGCCAGGTCATCCCCCAGTTCCCTTAGGACCCATAGATGTATCTCATCAGGTCTCATGGACTTATGCACCTTTGGGTTCCTCAGATGATCTTGAACCTGATCTTCTACAGTGACAGTTCTTCCTTCTCCAAGCCCCTTCCTTTTCCTTCTGTGACTAGGGCAGTGTGGCTGGAGCTCCTGCTGGCAAAGACCAAGTTAGAAAAGTCATTAAATGCCTTGGCCTTTTCCATGTCCCAAGTAAACAGGTCTTCTGTTTCCTTCTGGAGAGGGCCCACATATCCATGGTCCAAATTTCCATCTAGTGTAACTCTGCAGATGTTGATGAAGGTATGTCAGAACTAATTTAGTCTGGCAATTACTCTCCATGATGTGGAGTAATGGTGGGGCTACAACACCTGGCAATAGACAAATCTGGATAGCACAGGTACTGTGGCACACAGCTTGGAAATAACTGAGATCCAGCATAGCCAGCACAGGCCCAGAATGGGAGACGAAATGAACTTCTCAGGTACCTATGTACAGTGCTCCAAGATGCTGCAGGCCAAGTGCACATTCCAGACCTGGTATGTCCTCCCTGAGCACAGAGCAGCACAGTGGAAAGGTGGAGGAATCAGGTCTCCTTCCACCAGTTTTATTGCTCCATTTCAGCATCAGCCAGACAGGTCCATGCAGCATCAGAAAAGCAACTCATTCCCGCTGTCCTGGTAGCTGCAGGACAATGCTGAGACATTGTGGCTGGATCTGCACAGAGCTGGCATGAATTTATAGTTGGTTTATTGCTGATATATCACTAAAATACAGCTTATAAGCATTTAGATTACATATAGCTCTATACCAAAATGGGCCACATCTGGCACACATTGTCCACAAATAATTGAGAGTTAACTGAATATGATACAAACTAAATCATTTTTAAGAGATTTCTTTTTATAGGAATTTTCACTTAACCAGCCAAATTCAAGAAGCAAAGCCAAAATAAGATGTAAATTTAAATTGTGGATCCCTGATGTACAATATATACATCTTGTATGTGATTTGTAATTCAGAGGTAGAAGTTTCCTACATAGCAATAATGGAACGTGCCCCCAAGCATCAATTCAAATGAGACCCACCCAGCACAAGTGGAGTGCTGTGTTTTCCCAGCCTTGTTTCTTTTGCCTGCCATCCCAAAGGCATACACAACCCCAGGTCACTTTCTGTTTAATCTATACCAACACTCCATAACTTTTCCTGTCCCCTCACTCTCTCACAGTCAAATGGCATGGCTCTAAGGATGGGTGTATTTTCTTTATGTAAAGAACAATTTCATTTAAGTTTTCAAGTGTAACTTAGCACTTACAAATGTTGTCTCTCTGGTTTAAAAGCTGTGGTTATCACTCTGGGAAAAGACAACTCTTTGCAGGTGTCCAGAAGTTGAGAAACAGCTGCTGTGTCCTTTTTTTATTAACTGGAGGATTACTGATAGCAAATCATGAGAGTGGCGTCATCAATTTCCAGCTCACATCTGCATCCATCTCTGCCACTACCACTCTCCTTTTTACCTTTGTCAGGTTACTTGCTTCTTGCTGTTATTTCCATCTACCTGCAGAATGAGGATGAGGATGATAATGTAATAGGTGTTTTGAAGATTAACTCAATAGTACTTCAGGCCTTTTCGGATACGCAAGTGAAAACATGGGTGTATAGAAAATCAAAGTATAATTATTATGAAAATGTACATTATTGTTTAGAGTAAAAGGGAATTGAAGCTAGGATGATGAGATAATGAGACCACTAGAAGTGAAGGATTTTGAGACATGGTATTAAATAAGTAAAAAGCAGAACACTTAATTGAGCTTAGGGAGGGGTTTCCTAGCAAAACAAAAAAAAAAGTTCTTCATTTCCTTCATGATTTCTTTTATTTTTCTTTTCAGTATCCGAAACAAGATGTAGGAGGTCACAGTATGCTTGGAAATAAGAAGTTGTAAAATAGTGTTTTAAGGGCATGATCCTTTAACCATGTTCACAGTCCCAGAGGATAAAACATTAGCAAGGTAAGACCCAATTTAGATTCCTTCTGTTTTATTATTATTGGTTACACTGCCAGATAAAGATCTACTGGAGACAATATCAGTTTATTAATACTGTGAGACTTTTTAAAGTACATGAAGATTAACCATATATGGATTTCCAAGAGATGAAAGGTCCAAACTAACCCACAGTTGTCCTCACGGCACTTAACTTCTCCTGAGAAGCCAATGTTATTTCCGTAACAAATGTTCTTTTTTCAGAGAATATCTAGTACTTCATGAAATGGGGTATCTACAACTTAATCCAGAAAAAGCTAAAGGGGTGACATTTATAAATCTCGGGTTGCCACAAATCAGATTTAGCTGTGACTGTACTGTTCATGATGTACAGCTAGACATACATGAGATGTAACACTAGGAAAGTAAAAGTTTTATTACCCTACATTTAATTCATTGAACTTTCTTTAATTTATCCACTTCTTTGGATTACACATGAACATAGTAGTAGCAGCCCTCTAAGCTGGGATTTCTATTTATAGCATGCTCTGTCTTCATTGGATGCCCCTCCATTAATTTCAATGAAGCAGTAATTAGGCCCTTCAAGCAGAATTAAGATACCTTTAATAATTGAATTTAGATTCAAAAGTTACCCAGTATTCTTTCAAAAGATGTTTTTTATAGTTCTTTGGGTCTGTGAAAGAGGACACATTTCTAAATGTTACTCCTTTACATTTCCTCCTGTTTTTGTTTTATGTATTTTGGGGCTAAACAGTCCCATTGCTACAAATTTCAGATTTCACACATGCATGTATTTAGCCATAAGGCAATTCTGAACTTTCAAAATTAAGCATACAGCTATTCCCTGTAGGATAGATTTATTTTGCATTCTAAATAATTTCTGCCTTGATAGCCAGGGGAACTACTTAGCTCTGTGGGATGCTTAACTAGACTCAGACTTCTCTGCTGAGAGAGATAGGTTTGAAGGAAGGACTGTTCAATGGACATGGAACTGTCTGTATGGGTGTGTCCAGAGTTACAGTCAATGGCTCAGATCCAAGTGGAAACCAGTAATGACTGGTGTCCCTCAAGAGTCTCTGCTGGGACCAATGCTGTTGAGTATCTTCAGAGTTACATGGACAGTGGGATTGATGTGCCCGTAGCAAGTTTACTGACACCAGGCTGTGTGGTGAGGTTAACAAACTGGAGGGAAGGGATGGGATCCAGAGGGACTTGTGGAGGTTGGAAAGGTGGGACCATGTGAACCTCATGAACTTCAACTAGGCCAAGTGCAAGGTCTTCTTGGCCCTGATCCCCAGCCCAAACACAGGCTGGGTCAGACTGGATGCAGCAGGCATGAGGAGAAGGGCTTTGGGGTTTTTGTTGACAAGAAGCTCCCCATGACCCAGGTTCAGTGTGTGCTCGAAGACCAGAACCCCCCTGTGTGCTGGGCTGCATCCCCAGAGCATGAACACCAGGTCAAGGGAGGGGATTCTCTCCCTCTACTGCACCCTGGGGAGACCGCCCTGTAGTCCTGCATCCAGCTCTGGGGCAATGACACAAGAGGGACATGAAGCTGTTGGAGTGCGTTCAGAGGAGGCCACAGAGATGCAGCAAGGGCTGGAGCAGCTCTGCTCTGGAGACAGGCTGAGAGAGCTGGGCTTTTTCAGCCTGAAGAAGAGAAGGGTCCTTAAGGGGAGACCTTAGAGCAGCTGCCAGTGCCTAAAGGGGCTACAAGAAACCTGGAGAGGGCATTAGACAAAGGCCTGGAGGGACAGGACAAGGGGGAATGGCTTTAACCTGACAGAGGGGAGACTGAGATGAGCTCTTAGGCAGAAGTTCTTCCCTGTGAGGATGGTGAGGTGCTGGCACAGGCTGCCCAGAGAAGCTGTGGCTGCCCCATCCCTGGCAGCGTTCAGACAGGTTATGATGTAGTGACAAAAGTGAGGTAGTGACAAAGGCCCATAGGGACAGGACAAGGGGGAATGGCTTTCACCTGACAGAGGGGAGCCTGAGGTGAGCTCTTAGGCAGAAGTTCTTCCCTGTGAGGATGGTGAGGCCCTGGCACAGTTTGCCCAGTAAAACTGTGGCTGCCCCATCCCTGGCAGTGCTTAAGGCCAAGTCAGATGGCGCTTGGAGCAATGTGGTCTAGTGGAAAGTGTCCCTGCCCATGGCAAGGGGCTGGACTGTATGAGCTTTATGTCTTCCAACCCAAACCACGCCATGATGCTAGTTTTTAAGGCAAAAAATAAACTCAGTAAATATTAAACAACCTTAATCTTGAGTACACTTGCCAGTGCATCCCTTTGTGCAGGTCTCAGAATTGTAGCTGATGCTATTAGAAATATCAAGAGTGGCACTACAGATAAATATTTCTTTATCACCACCTCATCTGACATTCACACAAACACTAGCCAAGAAAATGATGTGCAGCAGTTTTCACTACATAATTTATGTGATTTACCTGTGGTCATCATCAGAAGCTAATTGTACATGCTGTGGTGTGTCTGATTGAAGTACAGGGGTCATTGTGTCACCTCTGGATGGTGGGGATGACACAGCATAAGTTTAGGGTGTCTAAAGGAATTACATCACTGCATATTTCTTTTCTCTGACTTGTTTGGCTGGGTTTTTTTCAGGGTAGAAACTTTACTCCAAAATTACCTTTTTTAGTGTGTGGGAATCAGACAGATAGCAATTTTGAGAATGTCTTGAGGGAGCAACGTGATTTGAGTGATGAGACTCATAAGCCTTGTAATTACAGTAATTATGAGACCATACCTCTACAGGTAAGAACTCATAAGTAAAAACATCAGCATGACCATTTAAGAAGCTCAATAATTCATTCCAGGGCATGTGGTTACAGTGCAATGCTTAGCATAAACTTCATGACTCTGTTGGCACTTGGTCTTACTTTTGAAACATTTATCTGTCCTGTAAGTATAGATCTTTTCGTCCTATAATGTTAGTATGTAGTCTTTTTAAGTCTACAGGATCTATAGCAGCTGGTTGTAGGTGATCAAATCTTACTACACATTTTAGACATCATTTGACCTGCAGCTTTATAAAGAAGTAACCTGAAACACTGGAATGTTCTGACTCAGATTTTAGTCAGATAAATGCATGTTGCAAAAAGTATATAGTCCATAAAGGGAAACTTTCTGTCCTACATGTTCTTTACTATAGCCCTGACCTGCTGCCTAATGGGATGGATGATTAAGAATAGTTTGGAACTATGATGGGATGCCACCTTCCTACTAGTCCTGTGCCCTTTTTTCTTGATTTATTTACTCAGCACTTCAGTTACAGGTATGCCTTCTGTCACTGTCAACTAATTACATCACAAACTTTTTGAATGGTACTGAGAAAAGCTCGTTAGAAAGAAGAAAACCTCTCACCGAGTAGACGTGCTGAGGCAGAGAAGGTAAAGAAGACAGGGTCATTAGATGGGATATTGTTAATTTTCTTCAGAGTTTGTATCCATGAGCTATAACACTAAATGCCAGTCATAAAATGATGGTATCATACGGAAACTGCAGATGATCCTTTTGATCACAGCAGTATATAATATTTATTGAAGGTGTGTGCAGGGCAAGTTTGTACAAATTGGAGCTTGTCTAGTTTTGTATTTAGATTCATTTTGCTGAGTGGTACTCTCATTGGGGAGTACCTGCATTATTCATAGCTTATATTTATGATGCTAACAAACATATTTTATCACCCAGTGATTCTTCTATTTCGATGTTACAATTTTGTTTCGAATTTGGAGCGTTCTAATCATGCAAAGTTACTATTCCATACTAAAATCACTTTTAATATCAACCACTTTCAACAACAGCTGAAATTATCTATTTATTTAAAATGCTGTTGATGAGGAGTCATGTATAACATCTGCAATCCAATTAAAATATGCTTTATAACAATGCAGGCTGATATGAGAGAAGTTCTGGCTTAGATATGGGGAGAAAACATCATTAGTACAGTCAAGGTTGTCTCCAGTCTCCAGCCTTTGAGGCTTTCAAGACCCAACTGATCAAAGTGCTGAGTAACTGGGTCTGATCTCATAACTCACCCTGCTTTGGGCAGAAGGTAGGACATAAAACCTCCTGAGGTCCTTTCCAGCCTGGGTTATTTTGGTTACCTGAAATGTTCGCTGACAGCTTGTATGTCAGCACTCAGAGCACTAGGTATGTATTATACTCCTGAACAGCTACCAGTATATTTAGAAACCTTAAGAGTGTTGCCACAGAGCTCAGCATTACTGTACAGTTATTATGCAATTAAAACATAATTCCTTGTAAAAGCTACAGTTTTAAATCAAATATGAAATCACAACATCTGTCTTTCCAAAACCCACCATATGAAGGAAAAACAGCCTTACCACCTTTGCATTATCTCTGTCTTCATAGCTATCCTGATCTTGTGTTAAAAGGTTGCAATAGCTACTTTAGAGATAAAGTAAAAATTTGCTTTCTGATATACACATGATTTTAAGCATTTTTTCCCTTTGCCCTTTTTAGCTTCTGTGTAATAAAACAACTTCCCCTAAAATGCTACATCCTTCTCTACTTCCAAATAAGATTTTTTATGCTACTTTTGTAAAATGTATAAAATAAGATACTGAATTGCATCTTTTGAAGACAAGCTGAAAATTCTTTTTGGTTTGGGTTTTTGGGTTGTTGGGTTTGGAGTTTTTTTGTCTGAACTTTTCTCTGGAATCCTTGCTTCAATTTTTTGGTTGTGTTTACCTCATTAAGAAGTGCCCTTTAGTATTTTATGAAGCCTGCTGAGGGATTAAAATATATATACAGGCTTATTTCTTTGGGTACTTTTATGTTTATTACTTCTTTGGTTTCATAAAATGGGGATTCATCCAGAGCTTTAAGATACTCTCCCACTACTAAAGTGGCCCTCTGAAGAGCAATGTTTGTATTAGCAATACTATCAGCATTTGTACATACTGCACACAGACAAATATGTTAAAATATTATTAGACTTGCAAAGTTAAGTACTCAAAAGTCACAAAATATAGAATTAAGCTTTACTTTGGCTGCCTTCCAGATCAGCATTCTGGTATAGTAATTAGTGACTGAATTGTATAGTACCTGCCCACCTTTTCAGAGCAGAGAATAGATTATGTTCTTTTAATGAGCAGCTATACATTTTTTATGCATTTCCCCATTCTCTAGTATGTTGTTGCAGGTTTTATTTACTGTACTGAATTTAAGCCCTGTGTGGAAGACTCAGTTCTTTAATGCTTTTTGGGGTGTCTTTTAAGCATTCCACTTCATCAGAGGAATCTTCACTATTATGTGCGAGATGGGCAGTACTTTCTATGACTGTACACCATTTATAGCAGAGAGCTGTGGTACATAGAAGAAAAATTGAGATATCTGTCAATTTGATCTGCTTAGGACTTCTTTTTTTTTTTTGTTTCAGAGAACTTATATATGCCAAGAACAGTCCCCTCTGATTTTGTTTGCAACCCTGAACACTCACAGTTTCCACAAATGAGGTTGAAGAGTCTCCAGGTAGGAAAGCTAGAAAGAGGAGGGCACAGATAGTGGCCACCTGTGATAAATTTAATTTAATGACTTGCTTTATGTCACGTATGAATCCCATGACAGAGCCAGAGTCTTGTCATGGGATTTACCAGGGTAGGATTCAATGGTTTTAACCATTAAAGGGTCCTTTCTATGTTAGCAATATCTTGACTTAACAGCCAAATACCTTCTACTTTCAAGGCCAAATGAGTTGGAAGTCTTAACAGAAAACATTCTTCCAAGTGATGGTTCATGCACAACCAGATCGCCCTGGTCACTGACAGGGCACGAGTACCTGTGAAAAACACTGTATGACCATCTAACTCCAAAATATAAGCATGTTTATTTACGTGCCTAAGTTGGATGTGGAAAATTGGCCTGGAAAACTTCAGCCAGAAGACTGGAGAAGTTATTACACACTTGTCAGCAGGAAATGTGCCTGTCAGTCACAGGAAGTTACTATCCATACAATACCACTTACTATAAACCTTTAGTAACATAAACATTGATGAAATAGGTGGTCTAATACTCAGGATTACCAGTTCACAAGAAGTGAGTGCATTAGGCCTGGACTGGGAGTAAATATAGAAAGGACAGAATACATCAGAGCAGATTGTTTAGAGAGCAGAGGCTCAAAGGGATGCACACAGGCAAAGACCAGGGATGGGAGATGAGGGGTTTTGTAATCACTGGAAAGGGCTGCCCTGAAACCCTCCATATGGAAACAAAGATGAAGATGTTGGGTAATACAAGAGAGAACCATCCTGTGACTTTATTTGATGTTCAAGCACCAGAGCTTTGTGATGAGACCATAAGGGTGGTGCTGTGACCTGAGCTGGGAGAGAGCAATCCTGCTGCCACTTTGGAAGCTGTTCTGTCATACCTAGCCTCTGATGCACTCACTGATTATCCCTTCATGACTCCTGTAGCCCACAAATGGATGAAGGCTTTAGTAGTGGGGTCTAAAATCAGGAACCACTTTTCTGGTACTACCATGGCTCTTTCATAAACCCACAAAAAAATTTTGGGGGATCAGGGGAGGGGATCCGGATTCCCCCAGCAATGCTTCATTGCAAGAAAAAACCTTCCAACATATCAATAATACATTTCCTTCAATGAAAAGGAGCAGAAGTTCTAACTAACCCCTTTTCAAAAAATCTCACAGGAACTCATTTAACTCTTTTTTTTTTATCTCTTTCTCCGGGGGGGGGTGAAGTATCTTTTTCCAAATTCCTCACGCACCCTGTTTTAAAAATATAGCAGCACTAGCTCTGCTTTGGTTTCACTTCTTCAACTTCCAGAACTGTTACACCCTGCTCAGCTAATTGTTTAGAGGGAATACAACTTAGATTGTACAAGCAAGTGTTCTGCTGCTTTGACAATGGCTACATCCATGCTTGTATTATTCCCTCCCAGATTGCAACACATAAATTTTTAGAATACTTGTGTGAAGCTATGCCAGTCTGATGAGCCATTTATCCTCCCCAGCCAAAAATACTGGTGTGTAGACTTAACAGAGTAACAGTAACCATTTTCCCTCCCAAAAGAGAAAACATGAAGGACACACAAATACTCTACAGAAATTATAGTGGTGGCACAGAATAGTTATAAATACAGGCATGCCACTATGTAATAGCTACATAATCATATAATGAACACATTTCCTAGTACTAATCAGATAAATCAGTTTAATTCTGTTCATTAAAAAAAAAATCCTTTCCTACGCTAGCTGATGTGTGTATTTTAGAGAAATATTTCTTGCATCTTTGCTACATCTAACTGCTGGTATACCAAACAGACAGGAAACATTTTTTACTACCACGGGAAAGTAAATAATGTAAAGGTTGGGCAGGGTGGTGGTGAATGGTGATGAAGACTAATGCTTGCCAGGCTGTGGAGAAACAGGCTAGCTCTCATGGGACTTTTGTGAGCAGTCTCTGGACACTGTAAACTGTCAATGCATTTTTATAACACAAACGAAGTATTAAACTTGCTTCCTAGCTGAACTCCCTATCCTTGTATTACCAAGCTCAGCTCTTAGATGAGAAATTTAATCTTTTGCATCATCAGTCAGAACACTTTTGATTTTGGGATATGTTTAATATACTCTTAGAGCACCACAGCATCCTTCAAAAAATGTACAGGCAAAAAAGACTGAGAGTGATTCTCAAGCAGCAAGCCATTTATCTCTGTATTGCAGTGTAGCTCCTGCTACACTTTGTGGAAGCTACATTAGCACACAGAGCTACGTGAAAACAGTCATTGTGCACTACTCTGAAATAACATTTTCCAGACTGCTCCAGGGGAGAGCCATGTGCGTACCACCTCAGCTGAAGAACAGATCCTGCTATGCTACCTTGTGTTGAATAGCATGGGCTGGTTCTAGCACAGGAGATTCACATTTTTGACAATACAGTCCTTGTTCATACTGCATCATATTTTCCTCCTGCAAAGAGCAATTCTGCACCCCCTGAAGTCAACTGCAGAGGTCATCCACATCAGACTTCTGACTAGCATGTTACTGTTCTGATCAATCATGTGTAGACTGCAACCCTGTTTTTTTAGCAGAGAGAAACTGTCTCAAAACCAATCCAGCAGTTCTCAGTCATACCATGTATCTGAGCAACTGAGGTGCAGAAAGACCCTGAAATTGCTCTGCACTTGGATCAGCATTTGTCCCCTAATTGCTGATCAGAAGGACCAAGCGCTCCCACCATGTAACCCTAAGCCACCAGTAGCAAAGCCAGAATCCAGAATAAAATCTTTTGACAAATGTTACCTACTGACATGTTCTAAATGGTCAAAAAACTTACTTGCCAAGAGCTACACCTTAATAGTATGCTCCTGCAAGAATTCCCTCTGCAGCCCTGTGTTCAGCTTTGAAGCTCCCAAGAGCTTCAGAAGAGGGACATGGAGCTGTTGGAGCGAGTCCAGAGGAGGTCACAGAGATACTCTGCTCTGGAGAGAGGCTGAGAGTTGGGTTTGTTCAGCCTCGAGAACAGAAGACTCCAGGAGACCTTAGAGCAGCTTCCAGTGCCTAAAGGGGCTACAAGAAACCTGGAGAGGGGCTTTTGACAAGGGCCTATAGGGACAGGACAAAGGGGAATGGCTTTAACCTGACAGAAGAGAGATTGAGATGAGCTCTTAGGCAGAAGTTCTTCCTTGTGAGGGTGGTGAGGTGCTGGCACAGGCTGCCCAGAGAAGCTGTGGCTGCCTCATCCCTGGCAGTGTTCACAGACAGGGTATGAGGTAGTGACAAAAAGGTTGATCTTACTTATCTAAGGGCTGTCAGAGGATTTTGCAGTCACTACCTGGCATCCTTCACTCTGTAGTTCAGACCTGTATTGTTAGTGGGATATAAATACAGATTTCAGTTTTCTATTGAGCTCACTTGTTGGCCATATTCACATTTTAGAGAGCAACTAAAATGTTAAATCCACACTTAAGATGTTTATGTCTTCCTATTGCATACAGCAATGAATCAAGCTACATGCTAAATGGGCATTTAGTGTGTTATTTAAGTAATTTCCTAATACACAGTAAGCACAAATATTTTGTAAATTCGGCCACAACAAGTAAAGATTTACAGTTTTGTCCACAGAGGTATCTCAAATACTCTGCCATGATTCATGACTAGATTGTTAGCCTCTGTACCAATAAATAAACTGCTGCCAAAATCTGAAGCAATTTAAGAGATAATAACTATACATTATCAATTCTTTTTTCAGCATATTCTTTCCAGGCTAAGAAATTTCTTTAACAGTTAGACAACACAATGCAATTTTGTTTTCAGAATAGAATGTATATGTTGAACATTATAACTTAATCTGTTAGCAACCATTTATCTAGACCCCATTAATCTCGTTATTACCACCTTCATTTTCAAACCTAAGCATTGTACATGTTTTAGCTAAACATAAAAATATCACACCCTCTACATATCATACTTTCATTAGCACTGCTGCTAAACATGTGAAAACATGATAGATGTTATAAAACAGCCGCAGATTCCAACTTCTGGCAAGGTATGCTTGGGTTAAAACTGGCATCAACACCAACATAAAATCACTCTTGCACAAAACATCATAGAGATAGTTATCAGCTGCAGTGCAGAACAAAAAGTTATCATGAAAACCTCAGAAAAACTTTAATTTCTTCTGCATGGGCCATGAAACTATTTGTTTTTCCAGTTGTTTACTCTTCTCCATTATTATCATTAGTAGTAGAACTACTAGTATGTAGCACTAGCATTAGTATTAGTATTAGTATTTCTGTTTGTATTACCGTGAGGTTTTTTAGAAAACTGCTTCTGTACTAATAAGCTCTCTTGGTGTTTTGTCACCAGTTTCAGTGAAAGCAGTTGTAGGGTCCTGCCAAGATGATTTATGTGTATGAACTTTGATTACTACTCTTCTGCCCAAATACCATATCACCCTCTTTGTGAACGGTAAATATTGCATGTGGATTAAAATAAGCACTTACAGTTACAAGGCAGTTAAAGTTACTTTTGTGTAAAATATGGAACAGATTATAGCTCAGATTAGATGTAGAAAAACCCTTTAGCTCATTTCAGAAGTTTGGAATCAAAACTATCACTAGGTAGCATGCAAGGAATGGATCTACAATACTGAGGTCTCCTGTAAAACATCAGTCGAGTATTTACAATGTAGTCAACTCTGTAGTAAACTCTGATGTTTTCTTCTACTGCAACTGAGGTAGGATTCTAGGATATAGCCTTCACTGAACATTCAGTAGCTGCACTCTAAAAAGATTAAACCATTTTATTCCCATTATTTTCATTTCATCTATGTATTAAATTGTTACACAGCTAACAGTGAACTGTGACTGTAGTGCACAAACTGTTTATTACAGCTGTATCTACTGTCCCACCATTAATTTTGTTTTGTGCAGAAGAATGTGACAAAAGATTTATCTTTACTCTCATGCAATACATTCTCTCCTCCTGCCGTACTGTTAAATATGTGTAAAACAACCCCTGCAAGACATGGCAATACATATATATAACTGGGTGTCTCTTGCAAGAAGAGTTAAAAAATTACTTCATGAGAACGCCACATTACATATAAAATATTCCCATCATTCCGGTTATTATTTCAACATTTAAACAGTGTTTTTAACAGAAATACTAAATAAATTTAAAAAGGTGTGCACTTAAATGCTAGCTATTGACAAAAACAAGAAAATCATGACACTGTGTTTTGGTCAAACCTGTGAGAATCTGCTCTCAATTGGCGCTGATGACCAGCTTCTGTTAATGCTGTTATAAATGGAGTTATTTTATAAATACAGTTTATTAGAGTGACCTTAGGCTACAACATGAGCATACAAACTAAGAGCACAGAAGACAAACTATCACAACAAGGTTACCTTTCATTCCCCACACTTCTGTTTTTCCTATTTACCTGAAGCTGGACTAAATGTACCAAAATTTGTCATGGGATCTGTGTGACTAATGACAAGAAAATTTGAATGTTGGCTGGCTCAGTGTCCTCTGTACAGACACAAGATATGCCAAACAAAATGGTGGCAAGTGGGTAGAGTAAGAACACAAGCATGTGTTCATTTGCCTTTTTCAGAGTTTTCATAGGCAGCCTCAAATATGCCTCAGCAAATTTACAAGAATGAGTGTGTTATCTTAGCAATCACTGATATTGCACACAATATAAGCATGTATGGAAACACAAAATTGTTAATTTTCAGGTACCAAAATACTTCTATAGGTACGGATTAGAGAAGGAACCCCCTTATAGGTCTCAGAAGGAAATTTCTGACAATGATGAATGTGCGTCTTGAGACCTCATTCAGAAACAGCTTTGATAAACAACTCAATCAAATAATTTTTATTTCTCCAAGAAGATTTGAAAAGTCAAACACACAAAAGTCACTATTTATCTGCAATGCTAAAGCATTATTTCTTCATGGCAGACCCACTCCAGTCAACTGAGGCAACAGACTGAGGTCAACCCAGGGCCCAATCTATCAAGTGCCAACAATGTTGTGTGCCAAGAGCACCACTGGTTCCAGGAGAACTCAAAAGGTCTGAAAGTACCAGCTCTGCCAGAGGGCCCTGAACAACTCATGGGGCTGGTGTTTAAATAGAGCAGGACTCCCATTAAACCAAATACATCTAAAGAATCACAGGGAATGATCCCTTAGCTGCAAAGCAGATGGGTATGTACTTCCAATGGGAAGGTACATACTAATATCCTGAAGCCAAATATCTTGAATTCCTCATCAGTTCTGTGACTCGAGGGCGGTTACCCACATGATGTTATTTCAAAATAAGCCTTAAAATAAATCACAGAATCACAGACTGGTTTGGGTTGGAACAGACCTTAAAGCTCATCCAGTTCCAACCCCCTGCCATGGGCAGGGACACCTTCCACTAGACCAGGTTACTTCAAGCCATGTCCAAACTGGCCTTGAGCACTGAAAAGCATAAGGAAGCCACAGCTTCTCTGGGCAGCCTGTGCCAGGGGCTCGTCACCCTCACAGGGAAGAACTTCTGCCTAAGAGCTCATCTCAATCTTCCCTATGTTAAAGCCATTCCTCCTTGTCCTGTCCCTATGGGCCCTTGTCCAAAGCCCCTCTCCAGGTTTCTTACAGCTCCTTTGGGCACTGGCAGCTGCTCTAAGGACTCCCCTTAAGGAGCCTTCTCTTCCCCAGACTGAACAAGCCCAGCTCCCTCAGGCTGTTTCCAGAGCAGAGCTGCACCAGCCCTCACAGCATCTCCGTGGCCTCCTCTGGACTCTCCAACAGCTCCACATCCCTCTTGTGTTGTTGCCCCAGAGCTGGACACAGGAATGCAGGGGTTGTCTCCCCAGAGTGCAGTAGAAGATGAAAATCATCTCTCTCCACCTGCTGCTCACACTCTGGGGATGCAGCCCAGCACATGCGGAGCTTCTGGGCTCAAGCACACCCTGAAGATAGGGAGCTTCTCATGGGGAGCTTCTATTACCCCCAAGTTCTCCTCAGGTCTACTACATTCAGTTTCCTCTAGCCTGTGTTTACCCTGGGAACTTCCCCGACCCAGGGGCAGGACCTTTCACTTGTCCTTATTGAGCTCCATGAGGTTCACAGGGCCCCACCTCTCCAGGCACTCCACATCCCTCTGGATCTCATCCCTTCCCTCCAGTGTGTCAACCACACCACACAGCTTGGTGTCGTAAAGCTTCTTTGAAATAAAACTTTTTGTATAAAAATCATATAATTGCAACCTGTAATTTATATGTGATTTTAAAGTGTGATAAAAAATTCCGATAAAATATCCAATTAACAATACATCTTCAACACCCCCAGCACCTAGCCCCACCTGCCTTCTGTACTTGCATGTTCTACTTTGGCCTTTCACTAAGGCATCTGATACCAGCATCTGCAAATTAATTTTTTATTTAACTTCGAAGTAATTGAATCCAAATGTGTACAGTGCTCAGAGTTTTCACATAGGATAATACCTTTCACTTAAAGACCAGGCAATTAATGTTGGAGAAAAATGCAATTAACAAGGTAAAAGCATCACAAAAATACAAAGGTGTGCATATTTCAGATGTGTAAAGCCATACACTCTTTCATTATTTTCCTGAGTCAGTCAGCAATTTTTGGAGTTTTTAAAAACTAGGCACAGTATAATTGCCACTATAGTCTATTATGACTAGAAATAAGGGCTGGTGAAAGTGACTTGGTTGTCTGTTTGGAAACTTATCCTGAAATACCACTGCTTATGTCTCACCTATGCAGAATCATATGATGGGCAACTCCTTTTCCCCAGAACACAACTGCACTAACTAGAAAGACCAGGAAAAAAAAATAAAAGAAAAAAAGAAAATAGGTCAGCATGATCACCTTCGGCACTAATACAGTATTTTCCAGAAACTCTGTAACAGGGTGGTATGATTTCTCTTAAAGAGCAGTGAGAGCATCTCAGCTTTTTATTCAGCGAGCTCCAGACATTCCAAAATACATCAGCAATCTTTCAGTTATATAATAATAATTTTTATATTTAAAACCAAACCAAACAAAACCCACAGCTATTCATCTTTCCACCAGCTCTAATCAAATTAACTTTAGAGGAACTTAAAATGTATCTCTTTGATCACCCTGAAATATGGAGGCATTGTATAGATCTGAGCAGTCAGAGATATGTATTCCTTGTCTACAAAATGGGTAAACTGTTCTTGGCTAGTTTAAGACAAATATCCTTCAATGATATGTTCTCAAGATTTCTTTTACAGTTAATACAGAATACATAATACCTATTGTATTCAAAAAGTTGATCAGGATGTATCGCCTGTTGTCTACGGCATAGAACGTAAAGCCAATCATCCTGTTTGGCCCCTCAGCCAACCCCTTGGTTGCCGTCAGCCAGCCTTCACAATACTCCTCCTCAAGCCTTTTTCTCCAACACACAAACACCCACAGGCACATTCATTTCAATATTCACCTTCTTCTCCTAGTTCCTTTTTCCTTATTAGGGATGCTGGAGAGGACTGAACCCCTGCTGCGTCTTTATACCACCAGATCGCTAATGAGAGATGCTCCATTTAGGCAGCATGTTTGAGGCACTGTGAGCAGCAGGAATACCTCACAGTCAGTAGTGCCATTCCTCCCTTTCAGGACCATATCCTTCTAAAGCCAGTGGGACTGCTCTTAGCGGAAGGTAAACTGTGTCCTTTGAGCACTTCTTCAGCACAAGCCACATTTTGCAAGCCAAAGCTTTCCAGCTGTTAGGTGTTTCTGATACAGACACTGGTGCAGGTTTGCTTGTGGCTTTGTACTCACTAAGGGTCCAGCACTGTAAAACACAAAGTAACTGAGAGGAAGAGCCATGGCGGTAGTTTCAAGTGTTGCTACTTTGCCCACTTTGCTTCCTGGCTTTAGGTGTGACCCTTGGGTACACCAGATTATGGCTCCACTGAAGTATTTCCAGAGGCCAGCGCTGCAGAGGGCTGTGCAGGTGGAAATGTGCATTTTGAGCCCTGCAAAGAGTTAATTCTCCTCACACCAAGCCTTCAGAGGATACAGAGGGCACAAAGCCAACAGAGAAACCACCCTCCAGAAACCTCCAAATACTGAACTGCTATGCAGAAGCAACTTCAAGCAAACTTGGTCTAATGCAAGCGGAAGGCACTGTCTTAAGTCTTGGTCCTGCCTGACAACAAAAGTGCAGGCATACCTGCTACACATCACATGTGTGTTCACACACTCGGTGATCCCCACCTCTACTCAGCACAAGGATGGAAGGATGGACATTGTTGGCATCTCTTTGTCTGAAGGAAGATGTAGATGCCTCCACATCAGCCTCACCCCTGAGTCTGCTGGCCTGCCTGTTTCCAAGGCAGAATTATCAAGGTGCACTGTCACTTTCCCACGTTAAGGGAAAATAAATAAATAAATAATGAAATAAACAATATATATATATAAAACATAAAACCAACCGAACACACACACACACACATAAAACCCCACCAAACTGGTGAAACTGTCGCCTCTCCCCCCAACCGTGCCGCTGTCCTACCATGAGGTACCATGAGGTACACCCTCGCCTCAGGGGACACAACCCCACCACAGGCACTGAGGGGATGAGGGGAACGAGGGGGAATGAGGGGGTCCCGCCATTCCCGGCGGCGGGAAGAGGAGGAGCGCGCTGACAAACTTGGCGCGGCAGAGCCAGGCCTGTGTCAGCACAACGGCCCTCTGCGGGAGCAGGAGCAGGAAGGAGGGCGGGAGCAGAGGCAGCGCGGCGCGGGCCGGCGGGAGGCGGTCGCGGGGACGGAACAGCAAATGCTATTCAGCCCGAGCAGTTTCAAGCCGCCCATGCTGGGAATTACTGAAGTCGAGCTACGGCGCTTAGCGGTGTGTGTGTGTGTGTGTGTGTGTGTGTGTGTGTGTGTGTGTGTGTGTGTGTGTGTGTGTGAGGGAGTGAGGGAGAGAGTGTGCGAGTGCTTGTGTGCCTGTGCGGGACTGCGCGGAACTACACGGGTGTGGGAGCGCGGACTTGCGGATGGCTGGGGTAGCGAGCTCTCCCCCCGAAGCTCCCTGTTTGTGCCACCGATAGGGCTCAGAATTTAAAATAACTTTTTAAAAAACTTATATAATTAAAAAAACAAACAACAACAAAAAAAAAACCCACCAAAAAACCCCACCAAAAAAACCGCAAAAAAAAAAAAAACCTCCCGGGCAGGCTGACAGCCGGGGTCAAGAAACAGCTGCTGGAGTTAATGTTTCTTCCTCCCACTCCGTCTGATGGCGGTGCCCTGCCAAGGCGAAGTGGGAGCGGGAGCGCAGCTCCTGCCTGCCCAGGGTGCAGGGCCGGGGGCGGCACACCGGGACGGGACGTGCTGACCATGCGGTGCAGTGCGGCGGGCAGCGAGGCTTGGACCCAGCAGAGGGGTCGTGGGGCGCCGGAGGGGAGATCTCCAGTCCCTGGGAGTTATTTTCCCCCTTCTCCCTCCCGCGGGAGCCCGGCAAGCTCGAATAGGCACTGCGTCTGTTGGCAAGGGCTGATTCACGCTGCAGATCGCTGCTCGGGGAGAGCTGTGGGCATCCAGCCCGCCCTCCGGTCAGGGCCCCAGCCGCCGAGCTGCGGCCGGACCCCCAGGTCCTCCCGGCCGCCGAGTGTGGGACAGCGGCTGCCCCGGCTCGGGCAGACCTCCCGCCGGCCCTCGGTGGGGCAGGAGCCGGCCAGGCGCCCTCCCCACTGGCGGTGAGTTCCCCTGGGGCCAGCCTTCCGTCCCCGGCACCGCCCGGGCCTGCCCCAGGACTCGACAGTCGGCGCCGTGGTGAGGTCCGGCGGAGTCGGGTGCACCCGGAGGCGGGTGGCGGCCTTGGAGTGCAACGCTGGCACCCCAAAATACAAAAGTGATTTTCTGGGTTTGTGCCTAGAGGCCCCTTTTAAACTTAAAAACGCCCGCTATCTGCAACCCCCACCGACCCTGCTGCTTGTCAGCCTTGAGGTCTCAGCTCCGAAGCATGGACATAAGGAGCCACCTCTGAGCATCCATTTTTTAGGGCAGTGTGCCATGTCGGAGAGCAGCTAACTCTGTGTCACTCTTCTTCCCACTCAGAATGAGACTGCCCCACTGCCAGTCACATTTTGTGCATGTCTCATCAGCCCGGCTGCCATTAGCTGAGGTATCCCAATACTCCATCACTGCATCAACTGCCACTTCATGTCATGACACACTTTACCGTGTTGTGACATGGCTTCATCACGTGAAGGTGTTGGTGCCAGCTGTTGTGGTTTTGTGTTTTTGGTATACTCACCATTCACCTTCGCCACAGAGGTGCCTATTCATGAATAAAACAAACACAGTGTGAGTACTATTGACATCCTGCAAACAGGGCTTGTGAGAGGCTCATTAAAACCAAAGCTGCCCAGTAAGTCCTGCTGCCTCCTGGCAGGCTAGCCTATTTAATTTCTTCCTTAATTCCCTGTCCAGGATGGGTCATTCTTCCAGCCTATTGCTTCACATCCTTCTATGAACTGCACTCCTTCTGCTGCTTTTTCCAGGCTGGTCCACTTTGCTCTCTCAGCTGTATTCTCCGCACAGCTCTTTGCCCAGCTACACTCCTCACTGCCAATTAAACCCTCATTTTTTTCCTTCTTTTTTTGCTATCTAAAACAGATAACACTTTGATTAGACACGCACAAATACCAACATTAACTTTTTCTAAAGAGTAAGTGACATGGAATTCAGATGCTAGAATATCAGTTCAACATCCCAACTGAGCTCAGTGAGATCAGGTCTTTACATGTAGTACCCAGAGCTATGTAACTTTAACATTTGCTCATCAGAGAGATGGGTGCCCACTACCCTAATTCAGTCTTACTATATCAGAGTTGCCAGTTGACCTTATTGAGAGTCACCCATTACCCTAATTCAGCCTTCCAGTTTAATTCTGTAATTCTGATGAAACAACAATACATGTGCTGTTTGCACTAACCAAGGGGCTCTCTGAGCCAAATCTTGCTACTGCAACCTATACAAAGTTGACATACGTTTCTTTCTTGTTTTTTTTCAATCTTTTGTACAACTTCAGAAAAGTTAACATGTTTGGCCTAGCCATTTAGAGACTTACTTTAAGCGTTCAGGATGCAATTAATGAGAATTAGCTCCCTGGCTTTTCCAGATTTCTTCTAGTTTTCACAGGTAGCTTCCAGGAGCTAACTGGTCTATATCAAATTTTTTTCTCATGCACAAATAACACCGAACATGCAACACTGTCTGAAGTTCAGTCAAGGAAGAGCTTGATCTCGAAGCTCCATGAAGCTCTCCAGAGATCCTGAAGGTCGTCAGAAGAAACCATCTACTTCTAAGGCTTAGTGCCACACAGCACAGTGATGTAGCACATCAGAAACCTGAGTTTGGGAATTGAAAGTTGGAAAGAAGGAGAGTTTTCTGTTTCTGGCTGGGGAGATAAAAGACATGTACTGTTTCAGTTGTAAATTTGGAGGAGCTCCTTGCAGTAGCTTTTCGATAAAGCCAGGTATCCTACAGGGGCCTGCAGATCTGTCTGTGAGCTGGCATCTACACTGGTATATAGAAGGGTATACTGATGAGGAACTGATGGATTGCATGTAGGCAGTCCTAATGCCTGAAGCTGAATGATTCTTTGTGTTCTGCCTTTAGAAACTAGCATAGCACAACTGAGAAGTTAAAGGGGAGCAAAAGACCCCTTTCAAGTCTTTATTTTACTGTTTTTCTGAGACCCTAAGAGTTAGTCATAACTAACAATCAATCGTTTTAAGATACTCTTTCGAACAGATATATGACATTGTTGGTGCAGTGGCATAGGCCAGGCAGCCTTTGGGCAGTTATCTCTGAATAAGGATCACTTTGTCCCTTACTTGCTATGCCAATGCTGATTTCATGGGTTTTTTGAAGAAAAAGGATTGAGAGCTTCTGTTCCCACTGCTGGATGCATAAGGACAGTGGAACAGTCACTGAAAATAAAAGTTTACAAATTCACTGCCAATAAAAGAAAACATTTTATCAGACCACATGGATTTAGATGAGGGAGTGCATTGCCACAATAGACAACTGAGGTTAAGTGGTTTCCAAGTTACAAAAGAAACAATGGTTTTTATGAGTAGCAAGAACATTCAAAGCCATAATAAACAAACATAAAACAAACATGTACGGAAGGAAATATAAAACCTCAGGTTCCAGATCATCACTCTAATCTGAGAATAAACAAGTGAGATATATACAGGTACTAGGCAGAGTACTACACGTCTTTACTGACAGTTCCTTTATTTGAAACATCTGATTCTAGCAACTACCAAAATCAATTATAGAACCGAAGAGAATAGGAGATTTAATCCCTAAATGATACACCTATGTTTGTTTTGAACTAGGAAGGAATTGCAAATTAATGACTTGTTTCAAACTGCATGGTCACTTTCATCTGCTTGAAAATGCCTGCTGTGGAGACACGCTCTTTCAATTACATTTGTTGGTGCATGTGACTTGGGTTTCTTAAACTGAGGGAACTAGTACTAGCCCACTTTACTGAACCATTTATTCATATAGCAGATTCCTATTTTACAAACCTGGCTCTTACTTTGATGGCTAGAAAGTCATTCATCTCATTTTTGGGACACTAACAGCCTCGCTTCCATTGTCACACTGCATTAGACCAGATTGCCTTGGGAAGTCAACACATGGACAGGCCACTGCAGGGTGAGTTGGGGTGTGAATTTGCAACAGTCATCTCCTTTGGTGGTGCTGACTGTGTGTGCCTGCATAAAATGAGGGTTAAGCTACCTTGAACCACATCACTTTTATACCCAAGTAAAAAGGTGCACACAGGTTGCTACTGTGGAGTGGGTAACACCCTTTAAATTCGCATTTTCACTTTGTACAGAATTGTAGAATTACAGACTGGTTTGAGTTGGAAGGGACCTTAAAGTTCATCTAGTTCTAAACCCTTGCAGTGGGTAGAAATGCATGGGGGGGTCTCCCCAGAGTGCAGTAGAGGAGGAGAATCCCCTCCCTTGACCTGCTGCTCATACTGCTGGGGATGCAGCTCAGGACACTGTTGGCAAACAATATGCCTGGGATCAAGGCCAGGATGAGGTTTTTCCACATGCTGAAGTGTCTACCTATCACGCTTCAGGCTGCTGCCAGAGACTAGGAAAAATCTGCTTTCTTTCCTCCTGCAGCAGGACACAGCAAATAGCTGGGGACGTCAATCCACTGAACCAGGGCAAGCAAAGCTGTGGTACCCTGAGATAACACTGTACCCAACCATCCACCTGCCCATGTAAGCAGTACAGCACAACTCTACAGCTGTCCAGCTCTGCAGCTTGCATTCCACAGGCTCTCACTGGCAGGACTGCCACCATAGCTGGCTAAAGGCTAATTCTGCCCCGTACACCAACTCAGAGTTTGCTCTAGTGTCCCTAGGAGGTTTGTCTCCTGCTGGACTTGGTCCTGTAGTTTCCTCCAATAGCTGAAGTTTCATCAAGTGCTCTTGAACACTAATTAATACTCAGCATGGACCGATAAGGAGAAGAAGGTGTGGTTGGCCACAGGATGTTCTATTCTCCTGTTCTTCTGAGGCTGTCCCTAAGACAAAAGTGGGCAAAAGTGTCAGAGTAATTGTGCTGAGTGAATGAATGGAGATGGTTTTAAAAGGTCCTGCCCTGGGTAGCGCAGTCCCCAGCACAAACATAGGCTGGGGCAGACTGGTTGGAGCACCCTTGAGGAGGACATGGCGGTGCTGGGTGAGGAGAAGCTCCCCATGACCCAGCTTCAGTGTGTGCTGGAGCTCAGAACTACCCTATGTGCTGGGCTGAAACCACAGAGCATGAGCAGCAGGCTGAGGGAGAGGATTTTCCCTCTCTACTGCACTGTGGGGAGTCCTCCCCCCCCAGCAGTCCTGATTCATCTCTGGAGCAGCAACACAAGAGGAACTTGGAGCTGTTGAAGCAAGTCCAGAGGAGGTCACGGAGATGCTGCAGGGGCTGGAGCAGCTCTGCTCTGGAGACAGGCTGAGAGAGCTGGGATGGTTCAGCCTCGAGAAGGCTCCTTAAGGGGAGACCCTAGATGAGCTGCCAGTTCCTAAATGGACTACAAGAAACTTGGAGAGGGGCTTTGGACAAGGGCCTGTAGGGACAGGACAAGGGGGAATGGCTTTAACCTGACAGAGGGGAGATTGAGATGAGCTCTTAGGCAGAAGTTCTTCCCTGTGAGGGTGGTAAGGCCCTGGCACAGGGTGCCCAGAGAAGCTGTGGCTGCCCCATCCCAGGCAGTGCTCAAGGCCAGGTTGGACTGGGCTTGGGCAACCTGGTATAGTGGAAGGTGTCCATGCCTGTGGGAGGGGGTTGGAACTCAGTGAGGTTTAAGATCCCTTCCAACCCAAACCAATCTGTGATTCTGTGACAACCACCTAAGAAACTGAATCTCTGTAGAACACCACAACACATATTTCTCCAACGTTTTAAGCATTCCTCCTCATTCCCAGTCCTTGTTCCTGTACCGCCCGCAGCATTGTGTTGGCACAGCTGTATATTTGGCTGTAGGCGTTCCAGAGGTGGGAAGAAGCAGCTGGAGTGGTGGGAGGGCTGCTTACATGGCTTCAGCAGCATTGCCACCAAAGGAGGCAGGACCCTTCAGTGTTCAGGTTGCACCCAAGTTATCCGTGTCTATTAGTCTGAAGGCAATAGCTGCCTGATGCCATTGTGTGGTCATTGTTGATAAATGTTGGCTTATTCATGGTGACTGCTATGTATCAGTTTTCATTAGAAATGTAAAATAAACTGGAAGCATTGAAAAAACAGCAAGAGCAGCAATTACGCATGTGATCATCATAGTTTGAAAATCATGCTTCAATAAAGCCTGAGTAGAGAGAAAGCATATTCTTCCACATGAATATGATTTGCTTTTGCTTTTTTCTAAGTGATGGCAATTATCAGTGGCATTAAAATATATTATTTTGATATTTTTCACTTGATTTTATAAAAGGGAGGCTTCTGCATTATAAACAACATCTTCTGTTAATCGTAAAAACACCACCATACCCTAGCTAGTAATGTTCTGGAAAAATCCCAGAAAACAGGAACTTGTTTCTCAAATCATCAGAAAATTTCCTGAGAAGCTTCCAAAACCACTCTCTGCCATTTAGAGAAAAAAAAAAATATTTAATAGAAGTTCCTCTTAATATTTGATCCAGAGAAAGCGCTTAAGGGGCTTTAAGAATACAAAGATTCTCATGTAGCTGATGATTCAATGGAATCAAAATATGCTATTTTTATTATTCTTTCTTTACAAACATCTGGTAGAAAATGTGCTTTCACAAGATGCTGAAAGGCTCTCCTAAATCCCCCCAAATTTTTCCTAATAGCTTCTCTGAGTATCTGTGGAGCTTCAATAACCCACGGAATTTTAATATTATTACAGAAATCCTTACATTTTTTATTATTTCCTCAAAACTGGGCCTTATTTAACAAGCATTTCAAAAGCCACCTTTCAGTTTTGCGTGTAGTTCAGCCTACCATTTTATATATTTTTCGGTAGAGTTCCTGATGTCTGGGAACATCTGTAACATTATTTAATTACTTAAAGTATTATTTAAAGGTATCTTTGTGATTGTGTCCCTTTGTAGATATAGGGAAAATAAAATAATTAAAAAAAATCATCCATCTTCAAAAATAGAGAAAGGTGTCAGAATCTATGTTTTTCTCACTTGCCTGATAATATTTGAGGCCATGTCACATTGTCATGCCACTCTGAGTTGGTGATGTGGGTGAGCTGCATTCAGAGGCCTGAATGTGCTGCTTGGTAGCTCCCCAGGTTTCTGCTGTGTTGCAGTTCAGTGCATTTCTGTCTTTTTACTGGTTTAATTCTACACCTGTATTATTTTCCAGATCTGACCTAGGTCTGTATTCGTCTGGGACTTAAGCATAAGCTTAAATCCCAAATCCTTTATTAAAGCCTATGTATCAGCTCCCTGCTCTGCTGATAGTCTAGAAAAAGCCAGATGCTTCTGTGAGCAAAGAAGCTCCGGTGTAGGTGCATAATGTCTCACACATGAAATGTCACTGCAATGAGTACCGGTGTATGGTGTGAACTGCATGGCTGTGAGAGTGATGCACAAAGCCAGGCATGACCGTGGAGGGTGGGACAGTAACCATCTACTGCAACCACAATGCCAGGGCTAATGCTTTAGCCCATCCTGGGGGAAATCCCATTTATCCTGCTTTCAGTTATGGACAATATACTTGTACCTCAAGGAAATGTGTGCTTAACATTTTCCCCTTTGCCATAGCAGTATGCAGGAATTGGGCAAGAACCGCTTACTTAGCAGTGGAATGTAATGTTTGGGGAGGAAAAGCCTCCGAGAGGTAGTTTACATACCTATTTGTCCTATCTAGACCTTTGGCCTTCCTGATTACAGTCCAGACGTTCTTCCATGTCTCAGTCTGGTTCCCTTGAACAGGTAACTTCCTCTGTGTGAAGGCTCCTTTTTAAGAGTGCCAGGCTGACTTGATCTCTTGTTTTAGTCAGCCCTTTTCTTTCTTGCTTCCAGCCACATGAAATTTAGCTGGAAAGGAGGAAGTGTCTTTAAATTTTATTTTTCTGATTTGTCTTCATTAATTGGAATGGCATAGGCTTACCACCCTAGTTGAGGACATTAAGTTAGAAATAATGATAATCCGTTACAAAAATCCATGCATTTGTTAGAAAAAAGAAGTGCAACTCAAAGGCCTAGAACAGTAGGGATACTGAAAGTAGAACAGCTAGGGATATTTATAATAGGGCTATAGGAGGGACAAGGAGGATGAAGGCATCTATTCAACATCTTACAATTCTGTATTGCAAAAAGTAGGGGGATTAACAAGAAGAGCTGAAAGTCTCAGTGCGTGATCAAAACTGCAAGTTAATTGGCATAGCAGGCACTTGTTCAAGTAATTTACATGACTAGAATATTAATCTGGAAGGGTATAACTAGCTCTGGAAGGATGGGGAAGGCAAAAGAGAAGTAGCATTTTCTAGCATATCAAGATTGTACATGAATTTTTCCAAGGTCCGGGGTGGGAAAGAAGATAGATGGGTTGCAAGCTTTTGGGTGAAAGTATCAGGAAAAAATTAGGGCACTGTCAGAGCATAGGCTTTTGTACGCCATTGAAGCGGAAAAATTAAGTGAATGATGCTTTTGTAAACTGATGGAATTGTGTAAAAGCACTGGACTTGCTGAAATGCAGACATTTAACTGCTCTGGACATCGGCAGGAAAACAGAAAAACAGGAAACACACCAGCAAGTTCTAGAAATTTGTTGAAATCAAATTTGTAGAATTGGGGGGGGGGGGGGGGAGGAAGAACTTCTAGATTTTATTCAAGCCAACCACTGGGGACTAGTTGAGAACGTGAAGTTATAAAGCTTGGGTGAGAGTGACCATGAAATGTCAAAAGAGTTCTTAGCCCTTAGCTGGGATGGCAAAACAAAGTCAGTAGACATCAAGAAGTCATTAGTCAATAAATACACAGAATTGGAAATATTTTCTGGGAAACGGGTGTGAGATATCCAATCGGTCTGACAGTTAAGGTAAAAGCATAAATCCTTCCAATGCAGAAGCAGATTAAGAAGTGGATGTAAGCTAAAGCAGGAGTGTTTCAGTACTTAAAACACAAGAAGAGAGTATAGGAAGTTAGGAACATGTTCAAACTACAAAAAAAAAGTATAAAAACATAGGTATAAATTAAAAATTAAGTACAGCTAATGAGAAATATAAAGCATAGCAGGAGGGTATTTTAAAGGCATTACAGCAGGAAGAAGAAATTCAAGGGAGAAAACTGGTTTACTTCTCAAAAGGGAGAAAAAGATACTCATAATAAAAAAGCTTTTGGGTTTTTTTTTTTTTCATTTCCATCTTAACAGCAACAAAACCCATGATCAGGCAACAAAAGTATTTAACAACAAAGATAAAGGGGTACGAACTGAGCTGGGAGGGAGAAAAATCTTGGATATCTAAAAAATATGAGATGTATTAAAATGGGTTGTATATAGTGAAATTCAGCTTGGGTATTATCTAAAGATCTAGCTGTGGTAGTCGCAGCATCATAACTAGTGATTTCTGAAAGTGCATGAGGTTAAGGTTCAAGACTGCTGAAAAGGAGCAAACAAGTGAGAGATGAGAAGGTCACAAAATACCAGTCATTTTAACTTCAGTCATGGACAAACTCATTAAACTATTTATGGGTTTCTAAAAGACAACAGAGATAAGTAGCAGCCAACGTGAATTTGTCAAGAGCAAATCATGTCAAACCAATTTATTTTTCTTCTATAACAAGAATAAAGGGCATCAAGAATAGGAAGAAGCAGTAGACAGTGGAGGTTTAGATTGGATATAAGGAAGAAATTCTTTACTGTTAGGGTGGTGAGGTACTGGAATGGGTTGCCCAAGGAATTTGTGAATGCTCCATCCCTGTCAGTGTTCAAGGCCAGGCAGGATGAAGCCTTGGGTGATATGGTTTAGTGTGAGGTGTCCCTGCCCATGGCAGGGGGGTTGGAACTAGATGATCTTGAGGTCCTTTCCAACCCTAACCATTCTATGTTTCTATGATTCTGTGACATCATATGTCTTTGAATTCAGTGGGGTTTTGTCACTATACTATATAATTCTCATATACAAGGTAGAGAAACACGTCTACATGAAACTACTTAATATCTCACCAGAAATCACAGAATCATGGAATGGTTTGGATCGGAAGGTACCTTAGAGTTCATGCAGTTCCAACCCCCTGTCACTTCTTCCTACAATCTCATCTCAGTCTCCCCTCTATAAGGTAAAACCATTCCCCCTTGTCCTGGCCTTACAGGCCCTTGTAAAAAAGACCCACTCTAGTAGGAAGAACTACTACTCCAAAGTGTATTTTGAAAGCACAGGTATCAGAGGTTTATTATTGTAGAAACACGTATCAAATTGGGTTCCACATTTGTGGCCTTTTCTGGTCCAGTTTTAGCAGTTTTAGTAGTGACTTAGATAATAGAATAGGAGAGGATTCTGTCATCTAAAGATAACAGCAAGTGGAGGGCAGATGCAGTCATGTTTAAGGACAGGACAATAATTATAAATTTTGTTGAAAAGTTCTGAAAAGCAGGTTGAAATTCAATTAGGGTGACTGCAAAGTTTCACTCCCAGGAAGTAGTAATCACTACAGAGGGTAAGGACAGGCTTTGTACTGCAACCACAGTTGTAGTAAACCACAGTTTAGCAATATTCAGAAACATCAGACTGTTGCAAAGAGGTTGACATTATTTTGGGACATATATTTGGGAGTGTCATCCTCAAAACTTGCAAGGTAATCCTTCTGTGTTACCTAGTGTTGACAGGGCCTTTTCTGGTACACCCTACATAGGCTCCACATTTTAATAGCAATCTAGAGAGAGTAAGAAGATGAGCAGGGAGAATGAGGACTAGAAAACTTCGTTTGTGAGGGAAGAGAGAAGGAAATTATGCTGCATGTTCCACACAGAAGATGAAGAAAAGCATGCTACAAGACTTCAAATGCCTAAAATCAGCTGCACAAGAAAGGCAATGCATTCTTTTCCATGTCAACTGGTAGATTACATTGCAGTTAGGGAGATACAGGTTAGGTATTAAGAAAACCTTTCGGACAGTAAAGCCAGAGAAACACTGGAATAAATGACCTAGGATGAAATCTTCATCACTGGAGTTTTCTAGGATGAAGTTAGATGGACGGCATATACAGAGTGATGATGTGTCTAGAACTGAATCTGCACTGAGGCAGCGGCATTGACTTGAAGATATTACAGGTACTTCTTATGATTTGTCTGACTGAACAACTTTAAATTATTATGGGAAAGGTGGGGCCAGTCAATTCAATTTGTCCTCAGCTGCCTATTTTATTTTTCAGTCATTTTGCTTTGGATTAAAATAAACTACTACATACTGGAGTTAATGCAAATCCTTTCCAAATCTGTCAAAGTCAAAGAGTGTGGCAAGTTACAGTTTCAGAAGTTTTTTCCCATACATAGATTCTGAGGTTTTAATAAATTTACCTACACAAAGGCATCAATTTTATTTAATCTGGTTTTATGAGTCTTGTATCAGTGCTGCAGATCTCTACAGCTCCTTTTCATCGACTGCAGAGCATGTATTAATGAGTAAAAAATTGATGAGTTTTAGGCTCTCCTCTCTGCTTCCCTTCCTCTCTCCGATCAACGGCTCAACAGAAGAGCTAACAGAGACTTCACTGAGAAACAGAAACCTTTGCATAAGTAACTGCCAGTCTGTTGCAGAGGATGGAAACATACGGATAGGCTGGAGAGTCATATGAGGTGCTGAAAAAGTACCCAGATGCAGAGAATTTGTAAAGGACAAAAGCATGTTAAGAAATTTAAATTTTTATAGTTGGTACCTGTGACTCTTTACCAAGGTTCAGTGGAAGCCAGTATTAAAATATGTTTAATCACTGGTGTTTCCAAAACAACATATGACTTAGATTGTATGTGCAAAGGCATAACTGGCAGAGTTCAAGACCACGCTGGATGAGGCTTGGAGCGACCTGGTCTAGTCGAAGGTGTCTCTGCCCATGGCAGGTGGTTGGAACTGGTTGAGATTAAGGTTCCTTCCAACCAAAACCAGTCTGAGATTCTATGATTCTATAAACCCCAGAGATTTCTAATTCAGATATGCCCAGCCTCCATAGCCTGCTGTGTTGTATGTAAGTCTAGTCAGCAACACAGTATAGCCTTACTACATACCTATGTTCTGCATAGGGGCCTCTATTGTTTGAATTACCTAACTGGACAACAGTAGTTGGGTAATTTTAACAGCTTCTTTACATATACACCACATGGAAGATGCCTCTTAAATTGATCAGTTTTAGCTGTGCTTACATGAAACACAAACACAATGTGTTGCCTGTATTTGGATGGATCTAACAACTATTCACAACAATTAGGAGAAATGCATTGGGAATTTTGCAGGTTGAGGAGTTTATATCTGCACTATTCACCCTGGGCCAGATCCAAACCTCACCAAAGTCTATGGATGTCAGTGGGCTTTGGATCAGGACCAAGGCTACTCCTGCCTTTGCTCAGATCTTACTCTGGTAGTTCTCCCATTGAAGTCAATGAGATTATTCCTTGGTATAATAGAGCTCACTGTCAGGAAGATTTTAATGACATTCAACCTACATTTTCCATGTCTTCATATTACCCCATTATTCCTAGTTATGCCTCATTATCCTCTTTTTTCCGGGGACCCAATCCTAACCTTCTCACTCAGGCAAAACTTGCACTGACTTCGATTAAGGAAGCAGGATCTCGCTGTCATCTTTACTGTTCAGAGGCTGCTGTAATGCCCCCCCCTTGATGTCATCATATAGGCAAACCATGCATGGTATTTTTGCCTGTAAAGACCACAGTGCTGAGCCTATGGCAACACTGAAGAGGAGAGAAAAATGAAAAGATTTGCCAGTACAATTTCAAGCCATACAGCAATATGAATTTTTAAATAACATTTGATCTTATAAAAACATTTTATCATCTTTCCATCAGACGTACATCCTCACAGCTACATAAAAATCTGTAGTAAAATTATTGTAAGTAGTTTCTTTGATTAAGAACTCAACATTTGTGGTTCAGAATAGCTTTATAATTTGCTGTGGACAAGACAGATAACATGATACCTCTTTCTCAACAATCATTTATTATGTAAAATTTGGCCTTTCCGGATGGTTGGGTTGGAAGATGTTCTAAATTACCGGAAGTTAAATACTTTTTAGACATATATAACAATGGAATTTCCTATAGAACTGCAGTAAAAGCTTGGGTTTTATTTGGAATTAAGACATCACATATCTTCTGTGGTCTTCACACAAATAATTTTTTTTTTCACACTTACAATTCTGTTAGCTTAAAAGGTTAAACTCTGGAAGCAGAGTCTCATTATTTTCTTCTCTTGGTTTGTAATGTTCCAGAAAAGAATATGTAGAGTCCCTTCCCTTCCATCTGGTCACTATCATGAGAGTACCAAGACAGGAGACACTGCCAAGGCAACCTGGTTGAGATGTTATTATTTGTGGCTGATGGGATAAAACACTTTAACATGTCAGCATAGAGTGATAGTGAGTCCAAAATCCCCTGGTCAAGTATCGTGGGTAGTTGTACCTTCACTTCTTTTTAAAGTTTGGGGAACAAGAGCACTCTTTGTCTGTTTTTGCACAACAATGAGCACTGAATGGAGGTGATTTTATGGTACTACAGTATCACTAATGATATTATTTATAGTGAATGAAAGAGAAACCCATACTAGTTTGGATTGGAAGGGACCTTAAGGCTCAACCAGTTTCAGCTCCCTGCCATGGGCAGGGACACTTTCTACTAGACCAGGTTGCTTCAAGCCATGTCCAACCTGGCTTTGAGCACTGCCAGGGATGGGGCAGCCACAGCTTCTCTGGACAACCTGTGCCAGGGCCTCACCACCCTCACAGGAAGAACTTCTGCCTAAGAGCTCATCTCAATCTCCCCTCTGTCAGGTTAAAGCCATTCCCTCCTGTCCTGTCCCTACAGGCCCTTGTCCAAAGCCCCTCTCCAAGTTTCTTGTAGTCCATTTAGGAACTGGCAGCTCATCTAGGGTCTCCCCTTAAGAAGCCTTCTCTTCTTGAGGCTGAACCATCCCAGCTCTCTCAGCCTGTCTCCAGGGCAGAGCTGCTCCAGCCCTTACAACGACATGGTCTTCTCTGGACTTGCTCCAACAGCTCCACGTCCCTCCTGTGTTGGAGGCTCAGGGCACAGTTGGCTTTCTGGGCTACGAGTGCACAGTTTTGCGTCATGTTGAGCTTTACGTCAACCAACTAAAAGAGAGTGCATGTACGTTACACAGTACATAACAAATACTCCAAAACAGGTTTCCATTCCTTATGCTGTGTGCTTTCCTATCCTGTTTTGAAGAAATGGTTTTAATTTCTCCAGTGTAGACACCTGGGACTTCCCAGTGAGGACATTTTTTCCAGTTACAGATATCAGCTATACCCACATAGCTATGGGAAACCGTTGTCTATATGCTTGTTTTCCCCAGTTTTTTAGCATATCCTACTAATTAATCATTGTAAATTTACATTTGTTTTCCCTTTGGTTTTAGTTATAATTATTTCTCAGTAACTGCCCAGACATTGCATACACTAAGATTAAAATGTAAAACATTACTGCATGATCTGTATTCATTGCTATTGTCCTTATTTGCCCTGCTCACTCTAATGTTATGCTGGTTTGTGGCAAAAGGAGGTCCAGCTCTCACGTGACTGTTCAGACCTATTTCTTTAACAGCATAAACCAAAATACTCTAATGTTTGTGAAGTTACAGATTTGTTTAGGAATGCTGCTCTGAAACTCAGCATATGCAAGAGGCATTTGCACACTGACTGAAAAAGTTTGCTTCTTTGTTCCAGCCCATCTCTCCTTTTCAGATATGAGGAAGCACAGATTACTAAGATGAAGAAATTCATGCTGAAGAATAATGACCTGAAGACTCCATCTGCATTATTGCTTTTATTTCAGACCAGTTTGCTATTCAAGATGATTTCCCAGTTATCCTAACTTATCATTCTTTTGCTTAGACCATGAAGCGTGCAAGTTAGTTTCCTTTCAGGTAAAGTTGAGACAAAGGATGCACCTTAAGACTCCAGAATGTTTGTTTCAATGTGGCAGAATTCTGTCCCATGGACAGAATGTCCACGGAGCCACATTTGAATTAGTCTGATGTGAACCTCCCCAGAAATATAGTGTGGACATCAGGTCCATAGCGCCAGCTCTGTTGCACTGTAGATCTTCATTGCACTGCACTAATGGGAACATACCCTTAGCTGCCTATTTTGTGAGGTCAGCCCTGTAGTGCCACCCATCTCCTGCTATTTAATGTGATCCTTCTTTGCCTGCATTCTGATGGTGCAGGTTTTTCAATAAAGCAGACAAAAGAAATTGGCAGATAAAGAAGAATGTTTTTCACCGAGTCCAGGCACTGCCTTGGCTTGCCTACAGAACAACCAAGGAATGGAATGGGGAAGAAATTCACCCCTCAAGCTTGTATATCCTGTATGAGAAGAGCAATAGTAGCTTTTTCAGAAACAACATCAGGCTGGATGTTGAGCACCTCTAATGTTTAATTATAGCTAGAGAAATTAGGCAGTCACATTAATGCATTGTGTGTATTGCTATTATTTACTGTAGCCACACTCTCTTTGTGCCATATATTAAAAAAGTCTGGTAAATTCAGACATGTTTGAAAAGCATCTCAGTTTGTAGTCAGCATACAAGTACTATTTTTATCTGATATTACATGGGTTCCACAGAAAGATAAATGTTTGACTGTCAGCACCTCCTATTTCCATTAACCTTCTTTTCCTCATTAATAACTGACCTAGAGCAGTAAGGGCCATCCATGAATTCAAGCAAATAAAACAAATCTGCTTCTCTTGGCCCAGTGCTTTTTGCTGCATTGAGCCTTAGCAGAGTAAGCAGCAAGATGTCTGCTGGGAACTATTTACAACTCCACAGACAACAGCTTTTTGCTGCATTTCCTCAGTTTCACCCATTTAGACATTCTATCCCTAATATAGTAACCTACTCCATGCTTACAAAAAAACTCATTGATATCTGGGACCTTGAAAACTAGCCAAGACCAACAGAAAGATAAGCATAATAGAACACAGATTATTAACACATATATTTAGCATAACAGATCCCGATATTAATAATCTATTCTTTATAATTCAAACCTATTCTGTAAAACTCAACCATGAGCTTGTATCTGATGAAATTGTAAGGCTGCAAAGAAGAAACAATGCACAAAAAAATGTTTGCAATTTAATATGAAAATGGTGTTTCAGATTTTAATACAGTGTAATTGACCACACAGATTTTTTTTTTCTTCCTGTGAAAAGATAATTTGGTATTAAAATCGTGCAGTACTTCAATAATGTAATTTTTATAATGACAGCAAAATACAATTTCTGTAATGCAAGTGAATCATAAACTTATTCAAATTAAGCATGTAATATTTCTGACTGCTGTCAGTATTATCCATTTTAAAAAGAACTCTGCCATCAACTGTTATTGAATACTATTATATTTCAAATATATAACAAAAACTCGTGAAGTCACAATATAAACATATTCAAATGCCATGTTGCATTTATTTGGGAAATAATTAATCCTGTGGGAACAAGTAAAACTTTTCCTTCTTGACAGTTTTTTTAAACAGCTGAACCTTAGGAATTCTTTCCCTATTTTCAGTTGAAAACTGAAACTGTGATGGTTTTGACCTTCCAGAGATAAATATTAATTCCCAAGGATACTCAGGGTTCCTGTTGCTTCTTGCAGTTGTGAAGAGGCTTAATCGGTGAAGGACAAGACCAGAATGTAATTGCACTGGTTGTAAAAGTGCTGCTTCATCTGTGTTACTCATCCTCAGACCTTTTTGCTGCTGTTTGTGCAAGAAGTACAATTGTGTGTCACTTCTATGAGATCTTAAAGGAATTTTGATAGATGAGCAGATCAAGTGAAAGAAGCTACCTGAGCAGTTTCTGCAGGTTACCTCACTTAGGTTTTTAATATATAACATTCCTGTCTTTTTTTTTTCCTCGGGGCTCCTTCCTCCTCTCCTGCTGGAGAGCTGCATGCTCCTTCTCCATAAACTGAACAGGCTCCACGAGGAGGCTTGTGCCGTTTCCACAGTAGGCTCTGTAATCTAGGGCACCGCAGAAGCATACTTTGATGTTTTTAACTTATGATGCTTTTCTCCTTACAGCTGGCAAGTGGAGTGCTGCAGATAAGTCTGCACCAGGTCAGAGGGATCTTTGTGTAAACTGAGGTGAGTGTTGGATAGATTACGACTTGCATTGTGCCCCCTTTGATCTGTGCACATATTCGCGTTTGATCCCTGCGCAACACATTGAGCCGTGCACAAAGCAATTCTGTTTCCTTTGTCTACAGGTACTAGATACTACATTGGGGATTGTCATCTCTTTTCTTATATGTATGTTTAAAGTGAAATACAGGTAATATTCCCTTATGCTACTGTATTTAGTTTTCAAAGATACGTTTTATTTTACTTCTTACCAACAATACATTACCCTGGAAGCAAACTGAGTCAAGTGTTGCCAATGTGGCTGTAATTCCTTTGCAATTGTATGAGGTGTGAAATTCGCTTGACTGTTCTTACTGAAAGATCTGGAGGGTGGTAGATTAAAAAAATTGATTTACTTGTGTCAAGCAAGCATGGAGAAGTACGGATTATGTATATTATCTCTGGGAAGAAGATGGAGGAGCTGTGGTTCCAAAAGACATCCCCAAACGAAAAAGAAAAGGATGTAGGACAAACATTTTGGAGTTTTGGTTTGGTTTTTCCCTTTTGCCTCCTATATATGATACCTGTAAAGAGACAGTAACAGTTTATTACACTAAAAGATAAAGAGTTGATTGAACTAAATTAAAGTTTGAAATAGAAAAAAAATATGCAGAATGTCCCTGCTACAAACTTCTTAAAACAACGTGTTTCTCATGATAGAAACCTTCATCATGATAGTCACAATAGAAACCAGAAACAGCATTTTTGGGGGTTGGACAAACAGTCTTTTTGATTTTTTTTTTTAAATAGATTTAAGATAATTTTTACTCTTTACTTTAAAATTATGATCCACTCTTAAAAGCAGGCATTAAATTTTGTAATAACAAATTAACTCACTAATTAAATGTGGGACTCTCAGTAAAATATCTGCATTGGTATTGTTGATTTGGTGTTTTGCCTTCTTGGTTACTACCTTAGCATGGCACTAGGAGGCAACCTGCTAGTACAAGTGTCCTCCCTCAGGCATCAAAGTCCTTGAATGTTGTCATCTCTCAGCATCAAATCGCACTGTTAGTGGGAAGGTTTTGGTGTGCAAATTCCCAGCCTATATTACTACAGTCTCCTTAGTGTCTTCCATGTTGTACAAAATGTCAGACTGGTGGTTAAGAACACCTTCCTGAGGCTTTGACCACAGGTTTAGTCAGTCATGACAATTTCTAATGTATTAAATGTACATACAAGTGAAGTCAGGTGAAGGGATATTTAGACTGCTGATCTTGACAGGGCTGATAGCTAAATTGCCTGCATTGACAAGACATGTCTCCAGGTACACCAAGAAGCAGACCAGCTTAGATAACTTTAAGGGGGGAAATTTATGCCTTTCTCTCTAGTGTTGACATCTCTAGGATAGAAAGCAGCCAAAAAAGGGGTTGGGGTTGAAAATGTACAGTTTGGTTTAGGTACCAATGGTTACAGCTAGGTAGAGTTTAAGCTTTTAACAGAAATGAGCATACAGAACAATAAAAATGATAATTGGTCAGAAGAAAGAACATGGACATTCTCAAACTAAGCACCAAAATGTGTTCATTTTCATCTTCTCTTTACCTCAGTTTGAATCCTTATTATTTTCATTGCCATTCTGAAAATTAGATGTTAGAAACATGACAATCATAGGCAAACCTAGGAGAAAGTTAATAGTTCAGGTCAAAAAAGGGTACTATGCTCTACATAAGGCTGTGGCTACATATTGAAAAATTAGGTTGAATAAAATCTCAGTAGATTGTAAATTTATTATATATGCTAAATTAGCAGATGGTCTTTCAAAAAAAAAAAGTAGCCTAAGTATATGTCCTTTAAGAACTGCATCAGCATGGGTAGTGATGCATATGGGTGGTAACTCAAGTTTCATGGGCAAGAGCCACACCAGCTCTTCCTGGCTGTTTAGTGCTTGACTTTGCCACCTTACATCATTCTATTGCTATAAAAGTTCCTTTGTTGTCGTTTGGGTGCAAAGGTATATTTATGTATTTTCCAATTCTGTAAAGAAGGGTGCTTAGATGTTTGGAAAGATTCAGTCCCTATCACAGAGAGACTCGGAAAGAGCTGCAAACATGTTTTTAAAAATGCTCTCACAAGTGTAAACTAAGACAGTTGAGTTTGATTTGGTTTTGTCTGTGCTCCTTTGTTTGCTTTTAGTGAGTATTTTGGCTAATAGGTGTACTATGAGGACTGTTCACAGCAATAGCACATTTTAAGCAACTGTTTAAAAAATCTAATGGTTATTTTAGACTGAATGTTTTCACTAGGAATCTAACTATAAGCTTTACTGGTTTTAATGTATGTTTTTTTATTAAAGCATTAAATTGGAAACTATGTTTCTGCACACATGGTTTTACATTTAATTAGGAATTGCTAACTCCTGGGTTACATAGCAACTTCCAAGAGGGCACTGCAGGTCACCTACTTGGCTCTCAAGAATTTAGGTATTAAGTACTTTCAACAATATATCATAAATCCTCAGACCTTTTCATTAGGTTTATGGTTGGACTTGATGATCTTAAAGGTCTTTTCAGTGCTGCTTTTCACATAAGTCTTAAAATCTGTATTTCAAGTGCTGGGATGTGTTGTGATATTGTTAGGTACACCAAAGGATGCATTAAAACGGGCACAGCACATTTTTTAAAGGAAACAGATAATTTTGAACTGGGATCATAGCATACGTAACAAAGGGGGAAAAAAATCCAACAATTCCAATTTTCAAGTCCGTTTAAATGTAATTATTTATCTACAACTTCTCTTGGCAGGTTTGAAATCTTGCATAGAATCTTGTCTTGTTTTTTTACAACCTCTTCCTTCACATTTTAGAAAAAAAATAATCAGGTTTGTGTCTTTCTCATAGAAACATAATTAACATCGGTGGTGTATGGAATTAATGCTGCCTGTAAGGAAAGAGCTTCACAATTGAATCATAGATTTGCCGCTGTGCAGTTTGAAGACGTGAGCTTTGCTCACAAGACAATGGGTTTATACGCCGTATTCCATAGATTCTCATTACATGTCTTGTGTCAGCAAAATTGTATTTGGCAATCTCACCACTTGCATCAGCTCATATTAATATTATTTGTAAGACAAAATGGTCCTTGATACTGTGCTTCTACTCATTATCAGAAATAATTTTGCTCTAGAATGGTAATATTAAAGTTTATATATGATAACATTACTGTTTGTTTTAATAATTTCCAGTAAAAACAACTACTGTTTTAGTGGTTCATGTTATTTTCTCGTATTTCCTGGCAAGTACTGCATGTCTTTATAAGGAATACAAAAACAAGTTGGCTGCAGCTCAGCTGAGAGGCTGACTCCATAGGCTGTGTGCTTGGTGGAGACTTTCATTTAAACCAGTGCTGTGGACAGGGCATATCAGATGGGCTGCCTTCTTCAGCTTCTGAATTGTGCTCTCTTATACTGAAAAACTACAAAACAACATTAATTAAGACTTCAAATATAATGGAAAACTGCTAATCACAAAATGAAAGCCAGCCAGGGAAAGAAAGAAAGGCTGATAGCATACAACAGCTCATGAAATGGCAGCTGCTTGGGTGCAAAGCACCATCCTAGACATGCACTACCTGCAAAACTATTAAGTACTAACTACATATGCAGAAAACACTACCAACTGCAGGGTGGTTTTGGTGTTGTTTTGTTTGTTGATTTGGGTTCTGGGTTCTTTTTTTTTCTGTTGAGGAATACTACAGAATAAAAAGCAACTTCAGATTGCATTTAGGTGTAATTAAACATACCGCAGTTTCAGCTCGAGAACAAATTCACTGTCCGTGTATAACCAAAGGTCTCAGTGAATATAATGTGTATGTATTGACAGATCATCCCACATGATATAATGCGTGAAACATGGAAGCCTACAGACAAAAAAAAAATACAAACCAAACCTAGGAATCATGGAAAATGCAGTTGTGTTGGTATATTTTGGGAAATACGTGAATTTTTTTTATAGTTGAAAGAAAATGGTAAACCCTGACATACAGAGATGTTCTAATTACCACCCTATCGAGGATATTTCTGAAAAAAACTGCCTTTCAACCTTTTGCCAATTATTGTTTGGCCAGTTTAACGTATTTGTTATTGGCTGTTAAAGCTGAGGACAGTAAACTTTTTCACTATTACCTCTTTTCAGGAAGAAGCAAACCATTCAAACCCAAAATTGAGGGCTGTTCTTACAGCTGTTTGAAATGTGAAATCTTTTTTCTCTCAGCACTTGTATTTGTTTCAGAGCTCTTCTCTGGCTAGTCTGGTTTATATTTCCTCCTAAAATGGACAAATTCTACAGTCATTTAAATCCATCCAACCCTATCGACCTCAGCCATATTCTTACCCTGATTTACAGCCTCATTAGGATTTTAATGATGTAAATTAAAGTAGTATTTGCTCCTAAATCTTCACTCTAAATTAAAGAGTGTGTTCACCTCTTACTGCAGGATGTGGGAGTATGTGCCTCAAACAGAGAACACACAGCTAAAACTTGGCAGGCAAGGTCTCGGCGAGAGGGTGGATTTTTTTGTTGTTAATGTTGAGCTCACTTCTTTCCTTAGATAAGCAGGCACACATTCCCATGTATCTTGTAAAATCTTTAACAGCTCTACACATGCATGTACAAGTGTAGCGCTGTTTTTACAAGATAGACAACAATTCTTACTCGCATATCTTTCTGATGAGAGAATCAAGTCATCAGTCTTGAATATACTCGGTTTTACTGAAGTTGCAACACTACAGAAAGGGTAGGCGCTTACCAGCTCTTGGTACTTTCCTGGAATACCTGTAGTACAAAAATAGGTCCTCCTGCACCAGAGGTCCAGCCCTACAAACCTCTGAATGGGTTGTGAATGAGGAAGTGTGTCTGCGGGTTATTTATTTCTCTGTTTATTTCGAACTCTTAGCCTTAAAGCCTGATCCAAAGCTCACAGAAGGAAAATTCTCATTAACTTCAATGCCCTGAATCAGTTCCTGAAAAAAAGAAAATAACATGTATCCCTTTCAGTATCTTCCATCAGTTTAAGCCAGAAAACCCTTATTGCTTCAAACACACTGTATACAAAAGAGTAGCTATGAAGGACTCAATATTTGTATTACACACTGCATTTTACAGCACAAACCAGCAAGTGCCATAAGCAGCATGCTTACTCTGCCCTTATGCTCTCTGCAGCTTGGGTGTATGTATAACTCCTAGTAGAGAACCACCTCACATGAAATGATTCTCCTCTCACCCTCAAAGCTATCTCCAAGGAAGATCTTTGTCAGAACTTGCCACCGAAGAGTCATTTCCATGAAGTCTTCTCTTAGAAAATGATCAGAAAAGCAGAATGATGAACAGCCCTGGGCGGCTGATTCAATACACTGAGCTTGGAGTTCATTCAGCTATGGCCATCTGAATGCCAATAAACTGCAAACAGTGTCACATACATTTTATATTGTTAATGGAGAATCATGGTGTGGCCAGTAACACCGATACCATGGTTGAGGGCAGCCTGATCAGGGACACAGATTGCCACTTACAGCAAGATCATTAGTGCAAGATCAGGCTGTATATCACACGGACACGTTTGAATGATTATGCACAAGAGGAAGAATTTAAAGATTTCTTGCATATGTTAAATTAAGGCTGCTTGGTTTTGAGTTTATCTTAAAGCACATCAAAGCTTGATTACTTTAAGTAATAGGTGAAGTGCTGCAGAGTCAAGAAGCAGGAGAATTTTTAAAGCTCTTACATAACTCCAGTGATATTTTAAGCATATTAATTGGCAGGTGCTTCTCACAAATAAGGAGGTGACTTTCTGAAAATACATCTGCCCCTGGGGTACAGCATAGCTTATTTTGTAGCTTCTATCAACAACAGAATTCATCATCACCTGTAAAAATTAAAAAGGTGGCACTCATTTTCAGGAAGAAGTAGTCAGGAGGAAGCTTTCCTCCCCAAAACAACACAAAGCTGTGAATAGACCAGATCAGGAAGGGAACATGATCAAAACCAGGGAATATTCGAATTCTGCACAAGCGTTCAGGCTCCCCATGACCCTCTTCCCCCACTCCACAATCTGTCGGTGATTGCAAGTGCTGGGGACCCCATTATCTCTCCAAAGGGATCCAGCATCAGTGGTAGAAACTATTCATGCAAGTGAAGTATGTGGGATCTAGTCATCATTTATATACATATGTATGTATATGGCACGAGCATTGCCACAGCAAGCCCATGGATGGGCAGTGGCAAGCCCCATCATTCTGTTGTCTGTGGTATTCATGGCTTAAAAAGGCAGGAAAGATGGGGGAAAAAATAACAATGTGTTTAAAAACAGCACTGCCAGTAACTGGTTTATATCTATTTTCTTTCTTTTGCTTGATACAGATACCCTTAACACCCAGCAGAGAGAAACACTTGGATCATGCTGCATATGCGTAGCTGAGCAGGGGAAGCACCAGATGCTGTGCCCCCCACCTTGAGGGTGACAGACAGGGCATTTTACTATAAATGCTTATGTATTAATACACGGAAACCTGTCTTAGTAGGGTTTTTCTGGATATCTTAATTCTGATGGTTCAAAGCGAGAGTGAAATTACAGGTGCCAGTTTGCAGCGTAGAATGCTGATAAACAACTTGCCATTTTGTAATGGCTGGTCACATCTGGAGCCTTTTGGGATGCAAAAGTACTGGAGGATTATTGCAAAACTTAGAGACACTTATGTTACCATAACTTTTTTGGTTTTAACCTAAATTTGTAGATTTTTTGTCTTTTGGGGAATTTTAGGTGTTATACTTATTTAGCTAACCAGCTAAGTCAGCAGCAGAGCAAGAAGAGAGACAGGTCTATAGCTCTTGTCAGGAAACTTTTCTTATTTGACCTTAGACTGAGACAGGCTGGTATAAAACCATGGATCTGTGGATTGTGCTCCATTAATTTCAGTGTGTTTTAAAACTCCATAATCTACAATCCCTGACTCTGACCTAGCACTTCAACTACATTAGCGCACAGCGTTCAGCATGTTTGTACAACGTTGAAATAAACCTGCTTGATGAATTTAAATTCTCCTTTTTGCACATTTTAGTTAGCACCATATACTTCCGTGGCATAGAAAATCAACAGACACAGGTACAGAGACTGACGGATGGATCCACAGCACTGTGAAGGTCCCTTGCTTTTGCATTTTGTTGTTTGTGTAGTTATTCCAGCATAGGATACATTGCCATAACATCCAATTTGGTTTTATGTATCGCTGCAGTCTTCTACCATTTTCAAAGCACTCAGTTATTCTCTCTTAAGAATCCCTGCTGAAACCTGAAAGGCTGTTATGGATTAAAACCTGTTTATAATATTGTCCTTTTCTATTTGTTAGCATGCGTATGGAAACACAAAAGGCTTGAGGAAGGTTTCACTCTTCCTGTTCCTTGTACACTGTAGTATTTTGAAATCCTTACAAAATCTCCATCAGGTCACTGTACTAAAAATTATGCATGTATGCAGTTAATGTTCCCTGACTGCTTCAGATCTGCTCTGTCTGTTCCCTTTCTGTGCTCTCCTGTTCAGATCATACAGTCTGAATGTAACACACAGCAGACTGGTCAGAACTCCACACCCTAGTGAATTTATAAACCCTGCTCATGGGAGAAATATTCCAACCCTTACAAAATAAAAACCTAAATGCTAATATGCACAGGTTTAGGGGTTTCCCCCACCCCACTCCTTAACATTTAGTATATACTACTTGTGTTAGAAATATCTGAAATGGCTTTGATTTATTTTCTGTGATTATCCACAATTTCCTGTTATGTAAGGCATCTCTCAGGAGACTTTGTACTCGAGAATAGGTTGCATTGGGAATTATAGCTAAGATCTGGCCCAGTCTGTGTTTTTAGCTCACTGAGCATTACTGTTGCAGAGAGTGCTGTATTTTTCCTATATTGCTTAGTGTGTTTATATAAAATATTCACTCTGAAACTGAGAATGCTCCAAATTTATCCTCTTGTGGCACAGATTATCTTTCATGAGAATACAGTTAAACACACAGTTTTTTGCTTCAGAGAAGATATTGTCAAGTTGGGTCTGGCTTTCTTCCCCCTTCTGTTTGAAGGTCAGTGATCATTTAGGACAGTTTTCTTTCATGCATTTAAAATGCTAAGGCGGTGTTTGTAGCAGGATATATGAGCCATAATTTATCAGTGAATCTCAATTTGTTCTTCAACACCCTTATGGTAATGTGGCACAGGGAAGCATGGTTTCATCGAAGCTCCCATTTGATGATAGTAAACATCTATAACCATCAGACTGCAGTCTTTAGTCCTGTGACAGTGCCACATGCAACGCTTCTATCCCATTGAGAAGTGTTTGTTTGCACATTAATAGCTGTGGGAAGAGAAATCTGATTGTTCTTCTCCTTGATCACGGGTTGGCTGCTGGCAGCTTTGCTGGTAGTACCTTTGGTAGCTTTCTTGGGAAGAACAGCATGGGGTGGTGAGGCACTGGCACAGGTTGCCCAAAGAAGTTGTGAATGCTCCATACCTGGCAGGGCTCAAGGGCAGGTTGGATGGGGCTTGGGTGACATGGTCTGCTGTAAGGTGTCCCTGCCCATGGCCGGGGGGGGGTTGGAACTTGATGATCTTATGCTCCTTTCTAAACCTAACCCCTGTATGATTCTGTGATCTTGTATCTCAGTGTCATACCTGGCAGTGTCCTTGACTTTCTGTATTTTCCTCTCACTGTCCTCTCATAGCTGCTGCATTTAAAGTCTATTCTGCACCTAATTTCATCTTACTTTACTCCTCCAACATGAAATGGCTTTGCACAAAGAGTGTGTGTGTGTGTATTTGCCAACGTAAGTGAATGCATCAAGAAGTATCAGCATGTGCAGGATTTTTCCTTTTTTTTCCATCTCTAAAGCTGCTCTTTTTGCCTTTCTTGACATTTTCTATGTGCAGAACATCATGAGAGAACTGCTTCACAGTTCCATGGCTCAGTGCAGAAATACCTATGGCTTTAAAAGTTTGCCAGTAAACTATTTTAAGAAATATTGAAAATGTTATATGTGTCAAATATATCCAGGTTTTATTAACCAAACCAGCTCATAACATACAGAAGTCCCTCTTGATTCTTTCCCTTATGTACCTACAGAAAACAGGGCCCCACTTAACCTCTGCTTTTAGTGCCCTGTCTCCATTCCAAAAGGGAAGAGGCACTTTCACATTCAGTTAAAACACTTTTGACTGAGACATACATGCCATCTTGATGCAAACAAACAAAAAAGAAGAGTCCCTACTTGCAGGGTAACCTGCCATTTGTTTTGCCAAGCTGTTATCTAGTGTAACACACCTACACTGGCAAGGCAGAGCCCTTAACCACAATGTTAACGTTGGATTTTACTTCACAGAGGAATGTTTCTTGACCCTGGCTCTGATGGCAGCACTCCAGAGGCCTTCTGACACAGCTCTGGCTCAACAGAGCCCACGAACACCCAGCACACCATCCTGCACTGTCAGCAGGCACAAAGCAAGAATTACAACCATTTACAGCTCTCTGAATACTGCTGATTCATTGACAAAACCAGAATTGAACTGTATCATACCAGTACTATTCATAGCCCTTCCACCCCTGTTGCAGGCTATAATATTTCTAAACATCACCACTGCTGTCAGGAGCTGAAGATGATCTGCGAACCTCTTTGGCCAGCACTGGATCAGAAATCATTAGTAGTTTATTACCCACAACTTTACTCGTTTGAAGGCTGGGATTCTGTGAACTACCTAGAAGTATGGCAGCTGGGTAACTTGATAAGGAGCATGACATGCAGATTTATGGATGCATTTTAAGAAAAGAATACAAAAAACAATGGTTGCTGCTCAACTGTGAAGCATTGTAGCTTAGTGTGCTGCAGGAGCAACTGCATCCCAGTGGGTGATTCCCCTGTTCCCAGTCACTTGAGCAGCTCTGGTACTGGATGCCTGGATGCTATACTTGACCCTCAAGCCTTTCCTGACAGTTGGTTGCAGTACTTCTGCTGCATTGGTAAATGATATAATGAATACGGTTAAAAGGAGAGGGGATACATGGGTTAATGAGCTGTTGGCATTTCTCCTCCGTTTTGTGGTCTGCTAAGTGCACTAAATAACTTCATGCAAATTCAGCGCATCTGGGAGTCTTCATCAGAAATAATCTAAACTTGGGCACAGATGATTTATGGTGAAATGGGGATCCCTCTGAAAAGATGTGGTTGCAAAGAATTCACTGATCCTGAGACTACTTGTGCCAGGGAAAAAACAAAACACAACTAAACAAAATGCTTTTGAGCTCCATCTCCAGGCAGGAGGGGAACCTGCAACCCGTTGTGAGCCCAGGGGCCGCTGAGTGAAGCTTAGAGTCCTAGATGGCCACCAAGCTGCTGACTGGAGAGATACCTCGACATACCTCTACACTGCAGTCAGCAAATGTGGGGAGCCCTTGAGTTTTGAGCTGTGCCCACAGAGACATTCTTCCTTCTTGCCTGATGGTGTTCCAGGATAGTACAAAACAAAGCACCATGGGAGCAAGGTAAATGCTATGATCACTAGTCTGCATGGCCATATTCACCTTTTCTACTTAATCCTCCTGGAATCTGTCATGTGTTTCTGGAGAGACAGGGAGATGGCTCTGTCTTCCAGCTAGCTGAGTCCCTTCTGTCCCTGTGGAATGTTGAAAAAATGTGTCCAGAGCTTTATTATTGGAAGGGTCTGATCCTGTGTAACACATTCTGAAATAGGCACCAGGGGCAGAGGAGGGAACTTGAACAGAAAGATGTGTAGCTTCCAAAGTGCAGTGGAAGTTAAGGGGAGAGATGTTCAACTGGAATGTGTTGAGTCAAATCCTGAGTCAAAAAGGAACAAGCCAATGGGCCCACAGCTGCCAGCAGCTGGAAGGGTATGTTTTTGACCACAGGATTCTGCTTAGTGCTTCAGTTCCAACCAAGCTTGTGTTCAGGTGCCTGCAGACATCCTTTCCTGAACATAGGCCATCCAGTTCACATATAATTTTGATGAATTAAAATGTTGTGTATTTAGTATTGATATTGTGATAGCTCACACAGGATCAGGGCTGCATTGTGCTAAGCTCCTCCAGACAGCTAGATGAAAGTCTCTGATCCATAAAGCAGACAAAGCATTAGTAGAAATACAACAGATAAAACTGAAGAAAAAAAATCCAAAGAAAGCTGCAACAACAGCTCACAGATTTGTCTGTACTGAAGGGCTGACAGTCAATCTCATATGGGATGGAGAAGAGGACAAGGAAAGGTGGCTCTGCTTGGCCTCACAGAGCATTACCTGTTACTATAATCACTATCAAAGTCAGAGGAAATTGCATCCATTTTACTGTTGAAACATACAAAATGTACAAAGCTTTCCAAGCATTCATAAACAGTTAAATATATTAGAAAATAGAGGACATGAGCTTACTGTTGTTCCTCAGTCTCAACTTGTATTGCTTTCAGTGGCCATTTAAGCTCGGTAAAAACAGAAGGATTCAGGCACAATGTTTTTAATTACAAGTGGCATTTCTAAGACTTCTGCAGTCAGTGCTTAATCCAAAAAAGTGACTTCATTTTGGACACTGGCAGTATGGATGCTCTGCGTAAAAGGCAGACTGCAAACTCGTTTCCATCCTGCTTTAATAATAAGTTCACAATCCAAAAAGGAACTTTAAAAACTTTAAACACTTTAATATTCAGACTTGGAGCTTTACTTCTGTAAAGGGGTTTATAACCCAGCAATAAAAGACTGCCTTTGAAAGCTGACTTAAAAGGTCCTAGGAAACCAGTGGATTTCAGATTTAAGTTTCCACTATTTAAAGAAAGATTAACTGTTGAATAGAGATAAACAAATTGGTAGCTTGCATGGCCAAATCTGCCCAGACTAGGTGATACAGCTAAACTCTTTTGCCCAGTCAAAACATGCAGGATGCTCCAATGCATCTTTCAGTAGTGCTTCCTGAAGGTGAAACTGATGGAGACCTCATAGCAGCCTTCCAGTATCTGAAGAGGGTCTACAAGAGTGCTGGAGAGGGACTCTTCATCAGGGACTGTAGTGATAGGAAAAGGGAAATGGGTTCAAACTTAAAGAGGGGAAGTTCAGGTTGGACATAGGGATTAAGTTCTTCCCTGTGAGGGTGGTGAGGCTCTGGCACAGGGTGCCCAGAGAAGCTGTGGCTGCCCCATCCCTGGCAGTGCTCAAGGCCAGGCTGGATGGGGCTTGGAGCAACCTGGTCTAGTGAAAGGTGTCCCTGCCCATGGCAGGGGGTTGGACCTGGATGAGCTTTAAGGTCCCTTTCAACCCAAACCAGTCTGTGATTCCGGGGTTCTATGAACTATGTCTCTGGATGTCACCAGGAAATGTGCAACCTGTCTGCCATGTGGGAAGGGCTTGGTGTCATGATGGGTGTCATGTGCCACTTTCCTGGACATCAGTGATAATGGCATCTGTGGGAGAAAATTGAGATTCTCTTGTTCAAAGAGTGCTGGGGGACAAAAGTAAAATCTGCTCACCTTTTTGGGAATGGGGTGAGAGTCCCTAAAAGGATGATTATCTACCAGGTTAAATAAAGGAGACAGAGGTGTTTAAACCAGCACAACAAACTATCCTAAGACCAATTTGTTCCTCTTTGGGAAGGAAAAGAGACACTGCACCATTATATAAAATACTCTGCTGTGATTCCACATTCTGAAGGCATCAGTCTCAGAAAAAATTACAAAATTAGGTAATTTTAGAGAAGAAGCAAAGCAAAATGTCCAGATGGTGATGTAATAGCATTTATGATTTTACACACACACACACAGACATATATATATGTAGTATAAATAGCCACAGCTTCTGTGGGCACCCTGTGCCAGGGCCTTACCACCCTCACAGGGAAGAACTTCTGCTTAAGAGCTCATCTCACTCTCCCTTCTGTCAGGTTAAAGCCATTCCCCCTTGTCCTGTCCCTACAGGCCCTTGTCCAAAGCCCCTCTCCAGGTTTCTTGTAGCCCCTTTAAGCACTGGCAGCTGCTCTAAGGTCTCCCCTTAAGGAGCCTTCTCTTCTCCAGGCTGAACCAGCCCAGCTGTCTCAGCCTGTCTCCAGAGCAGAGCTGCTCCAGCCCTTGCAGCATCTCTGTGGCCTCCTCTGGGCTCACTCCAACAGCTCCACGTCCTTGTGTTGCTGCCCCAGATCTGGATGCAGGACTGCAGGGGGGTCTTCCCAGAGTGCAGCAGAAGAGGAGAATCCTCTCCCTCAACCTGCTGCTCATGCTTGGAGGGTGCAGCCTGGCACATGGGCTCAAGCACACACTGGAGCCAGGTCATGGGGAGCTTCTTGTCACCCAATAGCCCCAAATGTGTTTGGTCAGCCTGGTTGGCAGCTGCTCCTTTCCTGCAAGGTCCTGTATAATGAAGAGATGGTACCTTACTTGCAGTCAAGTAATTCTTTAATACCTTGGAGAGCCATTGTATGTGTACCAAGATGCACAATCAGCCCTTCTTTGGAAAAACTGGTAAGTAATTGTGTAATTATTTCTATGGTGACAAAGACTGAGAACATAGCTTCAAGACATTTAGAATAATAATAATATGCCTAAGCAAGTGCATATTCTAAAATGTGTTGCTTAGAATAGGTCTTGGTCGTCTTGTCTTGGCAAGGTCATGGGCATCTTGTGGCAGTCTACCTACCATAAACCTCCTCACAGCAGGCAGCTACTCAGCCTGGAAATTAATTTTGAGAAACACAACTGACCACTGAGCAATTTTAGCAGTAGTTTTTGCTGAACCTTTTGTGGTAAACAGTGTTGTTAGCTGAGCACAGAGTGATCAGACTTCAAAATCAAGAGCCAGGCCTACAGGCATGTATGCTGCCTGTGGTATGCTAGAGCCTCCCTTGTTGGGAGGCAAACTGACCCCTGCATTCTCATACCAAGTGCAGCACCTGGAAGAGAAAACCAGGCAGGATTTACATATGAAACCCACTTATCATTAATCGGTTTGCCTTAACTGTTCCTGAAAAATAACTCCTGAAAAATTTCCAGTAAGTCGGTTAAAAAATGGGCTTAAGGGCCTTCTGTCAAATTCTATTAATAGTTTGTAAGCTGTACAGACACTCTATTGCTAATGTGGGCCTGAATGTAAGACTTCCTTGGGAAATGCAGTTGACTGAATTCAAATAATTGCAAGACAAGAGCAAAGATACAGATATATATTCAGGGAAAAATGCATCAGATTATTCTTAAAAGAATAGGAAAGAATGGGGGAATCTTGCCTTTTCAGAGTATTGCACTCAATTCTATATGAACTGACTTCTCTTGTGCATCTTCAGAGAAAAGACAGTATCATCAAGAAATATTCTAATAGCTTCAGAAGATTTAGATAGTGAATTGTATAAATCATGTTGAATATTCCTATGCCTTTTGCTTTTGGCTTGGTCATTTTCAGCTGCAATCTTGAGACAGTTGGCTTCTAGTGTGCACTTAGACAATGAATATACAACATGTTTTAAACTCTAATATGCTTTTCATTATGTAAGGCATTTTCTGTGTTTCAGATAGCTTGGACAATGTCACTAAATTAGTCACATTCCCCTTCTGCTTCTCATAAACTAACACAATACTGTTGAGTTAAGCTTCATATTCACGCAGAGAAATACCCAAATCCATCCAAAAGACTGTTTACATTGACATCAGAGAGGATGGAAAACAAGTCACAACATTTGTATTTGTGTTAGGAGCCAGATACTGCCAGAACCATGGAAATCAGTGGCAACACTCTGATTGGATGCTAGCATTTATAAATCCATTTTTTACTTTTAAGCAGACCTAATTTGGGAACCTTGAAACAGTTTATTAGTGCCCTACTGTTTTGACTTCCATCTGTCCAAGTACTTCTTGAATGAGAAGGAGATTGTTGGATAATAGCTGTTGAAGATATGCATATGTGTGGTAGATTCACTATAAAAGGTTAAGAGAAAGATTTTCTTCAGTTTCCCTCATGTCCTTCCAGAAATTTGGAGTTTGTTATTTCTTCACTCCTTAGCAGCAATGCTTGGTCCATCCTCATTTCAAGGGGAAACTCACTTGTGAATAGACAACATCATCAGACCTGCTGCATCTGAATTTAAAATGTACTGTTTCCCTAGACATGACAAGCACCTATGGAGGTGAAAGGGGATTCAAAGAAGACAGTGAAAAAAAGTCTCAGTGGAAAAAGAGATGCATTTCTTAACATCAATTAAATTGATTTTTAAGGAATTAGGATGCAGGGAGAAAAAGAAATATAATCTAAAATAGACTCTTTTTATTATTGTGTATTTCTTTGCTAGTTGTCATTCCCATTAACATGAAAGTTACCTTTAATACTGGCAGATTTTTTTTTTTTTAAAAGGAGTATTCTGTAAGTATGGAATACACTCAAACAGCAGTATCAAATCCAGAACGATTCTCACAAGCCGCCACTGACTGATGATGGAAAGTGGAGTATTTGGGAAGTCACATCAAGTGCCTCCTCCTGCTTCCACTTGAGACACTGACAAACCAGGGCCAAACTCTTTAAAGATCAGCAGTCTTACAAAAGAGAGACGAGGGAGCAAGCTACCACACGGCAATGAAATGGCTCCCTGATTCCTTTGTATTCTGGGCAATTGAGGTATCCTTTTCTAGTGAAACGTTTTTGTCCCCACATTTGTGACGACATTTTTTCCATTCCAAGGTGGGACACTTCAGGCTCACCAGAAATTTCAATACACTGAACACAGAATGCCTAAAATCCAAGGTATGACCCGGACTATTGTCAAGAATTGATAAAATAACGTAACTCTTCAGAACCATTAATAAAAGTCTCGCTAGTCTGGCATGAGCTCGTTGAACTCAAGATGCTGGAAAAGACTCAATATTGGGGCTAACTAAAAATGGCATTAGAAGGACCATCTATGCAGGTAAATTGAAATGGTCTCTTTCAGAAAAGGTTCATGATAGGACAGATGTGTCAGTCTCAGGATTGCTACAAGGGCTTTGTACTGGGCAAAGAGAGTAATAAGAAACTAAAAAACTTTTGGCATTTCAACTTTATTGAAAAAGGGTACAAAGGAACCACCTCTGGATATTGTAAAACTCACAAATAAATTCTTTACAGCTGCTCAAGGAAAGATAACAATGAGAGACCGGTATTTCATTCCTAGCACAGTAAAAAATCCTATTATACCCAACACAGTTATGGGTGCACCAGCTGTATTATGGGAATTCTATATAACTCCTGTCTGTTTCTGAACCAAAACCCCTGAGGCCAGCTTGTGAGATTAAAAAGTCCTCCTCTTTCATATACATGCCCTTCCACATCCCTGTTCGTTTACCAATGTGTGGAATTAAGTAAGTTGTCCTAATCGGACATGATGCCCTTCCAGGCCAGGGAAGAGGTTCTTAAGAGCTGCCTTCCTATCCTGCACTCTTGTGTAATGGCAACAGTTATACAAAAAATGCAAGTCTTCCTTCCTTGCTAAAATCTATACCTTGGGATGCACTGGTGCGCATATATCTCATGCTGCTGAAAGAATGTTTTGGGTATTTGTGGGATTTTTTTAAGTGTGGAAGAAAATGAAGAGGAGAAAGAAATGAAAGAAAAATAAAAAGAAATTGAATAAATTAAAACATCTCTGCTTCTGAAGTCCACTTTTAAATCACCAGAGGAAAAAGGCCACCACAGGTCAGGTAAGCATCATGAATCTGGGCCGTTTTTAACCTTGGGTATGAAAAACAATAAAGACGTATCTTTTAAATAGCACAATTCCCCTTAAATTCAGATATTCCAGGAAACTACCGTGCTAGCCAGACTACCAGCACTCAGTATGTGGAGAACTTAAGAGAACAGATGGGAGAAGCCACTGTTTCTAATACAGCCCTAGGGCATCTCTGTTCCCTTGTTTGGGACTTCATTTTGTAACCTCCCCTCTTCCAGCTGCTCAGACCAGGACATGATGCTCCTCACAGACCCACAGTACCACCCTTCATTGGACAGAAAGACCACATAGGGAGAAAGCGAGTGGCTTCAACCATGAGAACCAGTCTGCCTGAATAAACAAATCACTCACAGGCCAAAGCAAGAGGTCAGAAAAGCTTGTTCAGTTCAGCTTCCATCAGACTTAGACACAGGAAGTGTAACTCAAGAACCCAGCAGAGAAGTCATCAGCAAAGGCTTTTCTCAAATATGCCGTTTATATCCAGAAATGGAGAAGTAGGAAACCTTTTGGAGCTATCAGTTCAGTTCAGTCCCATGACTTCTGTAGTCTCCAAACAGCATCTCACATCCCTTTGCATGCAGAGTTCCTTTGGACTAGAAAGCCTGAAAAGGGTTAATTTTGTGTTTGCCTTAGACCGAGCAGTCCGAGGATACTCTCCACTGGGGTTGTCCTTTCTCATTCATCACAGTGGTTTTCCAGCAGTTGGCTTAAATAAGAAAGAACATGTCCTTAATCTAAAAAATTGTCATGTGCTAATAAACTTCAGCAATTAACTTAAATTTCTTACTCAACTTGTTTGAAAGGGCCAGAATGGATGTAGGAGTGAACAGCAGTGTAAGGTGTGTTATCCAGAAACCTTCCTAGATAACACCATTGAACGATGGCATCTTTAAAGACATGTGGGGCAGACAGCACAGGTGTCTACATGTCTGCATATGTCTATACCTTACTACAGACACTGTGCTACTGTTTCTACTAGAGTTCAATCTTTGTGTCTATTAATTTTCAATAAAGCTTTAATATTTTCCTTCTTTTAGAAGCCAGAACTGATTATTTCCATACTTCCCCCTGGCATGGCAATGGCAGAGTATTCCATAAATATTTCAGAAGGAAAGCCTGCAGATTCATGTAAAATTAGTTTCTTAGCTGAATAATAATTGTGGATATGTCAGTGAATTGGATTTTTCTTTCTTGAATATTCGTAACTTTGTGTCATATGATACTCACTGAAGTCAATAAATGGGATTTTGAAAAACTGGGCTCTACTCTTGGTTTGTAGTTCATTTTGGACTTCCACAAAGGTGATTTCAGGATAAGGGACCTTAGAGAAGAAAATGATGAATCAGAAGTGTAGAGAAGAAAAGGGAAAGAAGGCAGGAGAGTTTTTTCTTTACATCAATATTAAACTGTCCATTTCCCAGCTGCAGGCTCATGAAAAGGAGACTTCTTGGTGATTACCTAGTAATTCAAACCTTACAAACCCACCCCAGAACACTCAAAGACAAGGTAAAAAAGGATTTTTTTTTTTATTGCAGATTCATGAAATTTGATCCACAGCAGAGCCTGAAGAATTCACTAAGCTTTTGAACACATATGCAGACTGGTATCAATTTCTTTTTTTATTTCTTCCTTACCAGATGAACAATATACATGAACAATATCATGTGTGTGTGTGTGTAAACATGAGTAGCTTTTATAAATGCAAATGCCAAAGAATACAAGTAAAATAGTCTGGTTTCTATGAATGGCTCTGTCTCACAAAGCAATCTGCTGCACAAACCCAAACCAAATCTCTAAAACACTATTCATGTGTTAACATTACAGAGAATGCTTGCGTTTTAATTTTTTACCTATTCATAATAGAAACCAAGAGATATTGAACCAAAGATGAATCTAAGTAGCAAATTATCTTCACAATCCCCCAGCACTGTTACCACAGAAGATATTTAGAGTCAAAGTGCTTCCCTCCCAAAGGAGTGCACACTCGGTGCTGTGACACTGCCTATACCCCTGCTTTACTTATAAAGAACACAGAATTTAAAAGTTGTTATTGGGTCCCTCTGGTGTAATCATGCCTGTAACAGTTGTAACAGGGACTGAATTTCGTGTAATTCTTAGTATCTCTCAGTTACTGATGAAAAACCACAGAATACTGACAAACTAATTGTTGCAGTATGTATAGCTTGAAACCCAGAAAGTTCCATTTACTCTTGGTTCAGTGAAAGCCTGTGTGAGAAATAAGCAGCATTATCTTACTTTTCGTGGCTCCATACAATATCAAGAACTTTAAATCAATTTTCCTTGTTATTATGCTGGAATTTTTGAATGGTTCTGTGAGTTATATTCCTGTAATGTTTTTTTTTTTTTTTTCTTTTATGAACCTGTGATCTCTTGGGTGTTTAAGAGAAACACAACATACGTAAGTAGAAATTAATGAATGAGTATTAGTAAGTGTGGTTTCCTTTCTTACTTTCAACACTGCTATTGGCCAGCTGCTAATCAGTCAGATCTCGTATAACTTTGATTTGGTATGTGTTTGTAATCATCACCACCCTCTCCTTGGATTCCAGGGCCAAAATGGTGAAATTTTAACAGTTTTCAATAAATCTATTCCTAACTGAAAAAGAAAACCTCAAATAATTAATAAAAAACAGAAGAAGCTCAAATATTGGTGTTGAAAGCAAATGAAATAACACTTAGCTATCAGTCCACTGGAATATTTCATACTTCTTGAAAACAAGAGCAAGCCCTCAGACAATTGTTTTATTTTCTACAATTCCTGAGATCCAGAGGAAGTAGCTCCTTTGAATATTAAGCCCACAGCACAGGCTGAAATGATCTCCACCTCCCCTCAGTTATACACATCAAAGAGAGCAGAAAAGTTCCACAAAACTGCTGTACATCTGAATGTGTTGATAGAGCCTGACTGATATGGTTCACTACCAGAATGATACTTAATTCACCGATATGTGCTCAGCAAACATGCGGAGCAAGAGAACCATTTTTGTTCACCTTTTGTGTTAAGTATGAACTTCTAATGTAAAGACCTACCCAGAGAATAGAACATCAGATGTGTTTGTTTTATAAAACCGTGTAAAGGTTTTCCAGAGCTGTCACAGTGTGATAGCTTTGGCCATTTATTTTCCCATATCTTTACCTTGAGTGCTACTGCTTGCTTTGGGAATCTTTTTTTTTTTCCCCTGAATAGAATTTAATAAATGTAAAAGTCCTGAGAGTAGTTCTAAAGAGGTTATTTACCCCAGTCACAGCTAACTCCTGGCTAAAGCAGAAGTCTTTCGGCTGTTCTACCTGTGCAATCCAAGTCTTGCAACTCCAGGCCTACAGTCCACATAGGCAACCTTACCAGTATAGCCTCACGAAATTACTTTTTTTACTAATCCTAAACCCCAAAGAAACAAATGTGTTAAAGAAGCCTGTTGAAGTCAACAGCATTCTGCGTATGTCAAACCAACTCAGGAATTATCAGCAACTCCATACTGGGTTCATCCTTTTTCTGTAACATATTGCTGAGTGTGGTGACCCTGAAAATAAAAGCAATTTTGATTCTGCTAATGTGATTTGTGTGGGTTGTTTGTTTGTTTTTGGGGGGTAGGGTGTTTGGTTTGGATTGTTTTGGTTTTTTTTTTTCCAGTTTTAGCATAGGACTAAATGCTGGAAGTGCCAAAGCAAATCAATCTACTCATGTGGAGTTTTGTGTAGGATCAGGGTCTAATTTGGCCTCACATCCACCTGTATCTCCAGTTTTCAAGCTGTTTTTCTTCGAGTTATTGGCACACACAGCAAAAAGAATAACATTCCTGATGTGACACATCACTGAACCAGCAATGGTGACTTTCAGCTATCCTTTAAATGATTAATAATTGAGGCTTTTTTTTTTTTCCAAAGGCTGGGTTGTTTGGTAACATATAGTTTCAGTCAGATGGTTTAAAATGACCAGTTTTAGCCATGCCAACCAAAGAAATGAGGGCAATCCTACATGCTGCGAGTGTTTATGTGTATGTCAGTCATGATTTTAACCCATTACCCAATTATCAAGCAAATTTGACAAAATGAAGAGTAGCAATTCCAGTTCTGTAAGTGAAAATACATGGCTGGGGAGAAGACAGAGACTGTATCTGAGCTTTTCTACGTGAAAGGCAACATGAATTCAACCTTTAGCCAGCACATGAGCTTCTGTGTGTGAGAGCTAGCAAGCAAGATGTAGTGAAAGCCTCTTTGGTGGAAATAATATCAAGGAGATCTGAAACCACATAAGACACCAGAGAATGAAATAGTTAGAGTTAATACAGAGAAAACCAGTACTTATAAACATGTTTTCTTTTCCATTGTATAAACTAAGATTTAGACTGTGTGTCACTGTGTGCCCTTTACAGATGATTTCTGACACTCTGAATTGCATGTGAACACAAACTGGAAGCCAGAGTACTTAAAAGTGTGGGTAAACATATTGTCAACGAGAGCAATAAGCTAAGGAAAGATTTAGTCTTACCAAGTATTATTTCTAATCTGAGTATCTTCAGCTTCTTCCTGTTTCCTTCGCGGATGAAATGGGTGACAGAAGGCTGCAAAGCATCCTTTCTTCCTCTCCACAGACAGAAGGAAATTGTGGAAAAAAGGAAAGCACAAGTGGGAACTAGGGCCATAAGTTAGGTTTCATGGGTGAATGACAGTGAGAAAGCAAGGACAGACTCTGCTACTGCAAGAACTGTAGCAGATTGCAGATTCTTCCAGCTGGTTTCAGAGAACAGCAGTGCCTCTTCCCTCTCCTGAAGCTCCCTGCTCCAAAGTGTCCCCAGCTCCCTTCAGTGATCTACTCTGCATCTCACAGGACAAGTGTCCTTTACCAAATGCAGGCAACCAAACACTGCAGCGCAGTGCTGGCTCTCTGTGGTGTCTCCTTCCAGGAGAGCTGCAGAAACAAGGTATCACAGAAGGAAAGAGAGAGCCCTTGCTGGCAAGAGACCCGGGTGACAAACAGGTTATTAATAAGCCTCTTTTTGAGCCTCAGAACCATAGAATTCATAGGATATCTCAAATCAGAAGGGACCTATAAGGATCCTCCCTCCTTGCCACTGTGCTATAATTACTTTCATTTTCTCCCAACTGGAAAAGAAAGTACAAATGAAGCTTTTGTTTTGCATTTGTGACCCATGTAGAATCTCCAATAATAATTTAGGACTCACTGCATTCACCTGAGCAATTCTTACTTATTGGTATGGCACAAGAGTGAAAGTCTGTAGAATGAAGTGCATAGCTGGAAACTCCACAGAAAGATTTAACATCCTACAGAAGCAAGAAGGATTCTTCAGAAAGGCTTCAAAGCTGCCTTGGTCATGTGTTTGTTGAAAAAGACCAAACAAAACCATCTCTTTCCCATGATATCAGGAAAAAAACCGAAAAAAAAAAACAAACCAAGAAATGAAATATCCTTACAGCTACACAACGATAACTATATATAATTAGAATTAAAATTAGGGAGTACCATTTAACAGACTTAATTTCCTGAATAGTACTTTGTTAAGCTGTGTGAGGACCTGGCAGTTAAGACTAATTGATGATTTTGAAAATCAACAGGACGGGCAGAACTATATAGTAATTGCATGCATTACTATGAAGAAAGTCATGATTCTGTAATATAAGTTAAATTGCTTAAGTAAGTCTTACAGAGCTACACAAGTAATGTTTCACTGCAGATATTCCTAAACATTAATCCATAACGTAACTAGCTGCAGTAAGAGGGAGGGGAAGAAAAACCCCACCCAGTTCCTAGCTATCCTATATCTCAGACAGGGTGATATAACATATGTTTTTAAATGATAAAGACTTCCAAAAATAAGACACAGTTTCCAGAAAAAATATTCATACACGCCCAAACAAAAGCAAAACCCTGTAATAATTGAGTAATTGCAGCTTTTTGTACCCAAGAAGTTAAAAGAAAAAAAAAAATCCAGCCCAAACCAGCCCCTTTCAGTGGCTTAGCTGGTCAACACTCTTATACACAAAGCCCAGTGCTCTTCCCTAAAACCTAAGAATTAATGAGCATTATGTAAGAGATTTTTATAACACTCTAAAAATACATTGTGAATTCCTTTCCAGTGTCAGACTGAGAAGCTTTAAACTACTGCCACCCCTCATCCCCTTTTTGAACAAAGACTGGATCTTCATTTCTGATATTAGAAACTTAAATTTGTATCAGTATTTATGCCTCAAATCTCATTAATTACAGTGTTGGCCTCGTGAGATACAACTGCTGCTGCTACCAGCAGTGTTTGTGCTCAAAATGACTGGCACAAGGGCAAAGATACACAGACATTCATACATGTATGAACACTTGAAAAAAGAATTAAGGACACATAAAACTTCGTATTTGGAGGATTCCATGATGATTTACCTGCTTACAAAGCAAACTTTTGTACCCATATGATAATGTTTTGTTTGCATGATGCTGATAGATAATACACCGAGATAGCATTCCTGCAAAGGCAGCTGTAATATTAGCCTGGCAGATCTATAGCAGGGTCCTACGAGCACCTTATTCCTTTTGTGCTCTATTTTTCATATGCATAATAAATAAGTACTAGCATTTTCCACCAAAGGATCTCTAAGCATAATTACAAAATCATCACCTTAATGTTAATGGTAGCTCAGGAACCATACCCATAAAGAGAATAGGTTTTAACACTGTTATTTGGAAGAGAACCATCCTGCCCGGGTCTGAGTGCCCATCCCTACCCTCCAAAAGTTCATTCCACTCTGCCCCAAATCACCATTCGATCTATGAACATGCAAGGCACTTGCAGTCCTTCAGACCAAAATAAATCGCAAGAATGCAAATAAATCACATGAAAAACGGGAACAAAGGATTTTCAGCTGTGGAAGACTTGCCATGGAATGCATATCCAGAGAACATTACAGCAACCCATCAGCACATTTTTAGGAAGCACCTCAACAGTGTCCTTCTTCAGAACAGAACTTTTCCCCATACAAGGCCAACACACCACTGATGGGCCATCTTCCCAAAATAACCCCCCCCACCCTTCAAACCACAAAACTATTGTGGTAAGCAGAAGGGGGGGTGTGTGGGGAGGAAAGACAGAAAATGCAAAGAAGACTGCTTGCCCAGGAGCGATTTTGCCACCGTTACCATTTTCATGTAAAAGCCCAGCTGATATGGCTGATGGGCAGGAGACTAGAACAGGGAGTTGTTAACGTCTCTGATGGGATGATAACTGCTCTTCCAAGCAAATAGTTAGATGAAAACTGTATTCTGGATTACGATGATCCTGTGCCAAAATGTCAACTACCTTTGTGTGTTTGCCAAGGATATCCACGGTTCACTCTTCTCCTTCCCTCAGCAACTTTTTTTTTTCTTTCTATATTTTACCTACAACCCAAGTCCTTCTTTGTTCTCTGCCCTGATTCTTTCTCTGTGTTTCTTTCTTTGTACCGTTTTCTGCCACCCCTATTCCCACCGAATGTAATCAGTCATACAGCTAGCCTCCACCTGAACTCCGTGGCACAAGACATGTAAACCCTCGGAATGAGGGCAAAATGACTCCTTTTGGTTCATGCCTCATTAACGTGCCCTTCTCAGATTCCCTCCCTAGTCTTTTCCCCCCTTTTATCACTCAAATTTTTCATGCATTGTTCTTGTACTTTGTTTCCTTTTCTTTTTTGTTCCCCCACACATTTTCACCTTTTCCACTGTTAGCTTCCTCTGTTAGCTTCTACCCTTTCATTCCATCTTTCTCTCCTGCTCTTTTCCACATACGTCCTTCTCTCACCACAACGAGCCACCTTGCTCATCATTCTTCCTTTGGTTCCCCTGACATAGCTTGGAAGCAGGAGCCTCGGCCACCATGGGGTGACTCGAAAGCCAGACCACTCCAACCATGCTCTCCCACTCACCTGTTCATACAACAATAAAAATACAGTGAGGCAAAAGCCCAGGACAACCAACCAACTTTTGCACAAAATGGCTTTTGTTGTGGTATGCTTTCACCTGGTTTACTTCTGCACATGTCCCAACCAACCAGCTACAAGCACCTCAGACCCTTCAGCCCCTCGTCTCTGCTACTCCATCCCTAATTTGTTCCAGTTCTTCATTAATACCCTTTTAATCCCCCCACAACAATCCCACCTCACCAACCTTTCCCTTCACTCTAGCAGCTCAAAATCTAGAGGATATATGTGGGTTTGCGCTTTTTTTTTCCTCTCTCTGAAGCTCCCACAATGATAAACAGCTGCTGGTGGTCTATGCATTGTACAGTTCCCTCCGAATTCTGCGTGACCTTTGCCTGCCAGCACAATGGGGAGATGGGGTGTATTTACAACCTGGCTTGACCTAAATAAGTGCTCCGAGATCTTGACATTAAACACTCAAAGCACCCTCGGATTACGCACGTGAGTAGGTTTACAACATTAAGTCATGGGTTTGTAAAGAGAAGCGGGTATCAACATCTGCAGAATTTGGGACTATACTTTTGGAAGTCAAATGCAGGGACAGGGCACCTCTAATAAAAAGGATGGCCACGCATGGTCCCGGTGCTGCTCTCTTCCCATCATTTCTCTGGAATGTAGGATTATTCGTAATGTACCAATAAAACAACGATAATAATAAAAATCAAAGCATTTCCTTGAATTTTCTTTAGAGAAATTCTCTTTTCTTTTAACCGTGTCTAAAACCCGCAGTTTCGACTGAGGAAACGTTTCCCCCTCAGCCTCCCGGAGCCGCAGGCCACAGGAGGCCTAAGCTCCGGCGGCCTCTGGTACACGTCCCGGCGGGGAGCAGCCCTCTGGCCCCGGAGGGGGGGGGGGGCTCTGCCTCCCCTGGCCTTCCCCTGCCCCACCGGGAAAGAAGGGCTTGATCCCGGGCTCTGAGGGAAAGGCGGGCACCGGGTCCCCGCTGAGCGGCCGAGGGGCGCCAGCAGCTGAGGGGGGGGTCTGCAGGAGCGGGGGAGTTACGGGAGCTGAGGGGGCTGCGGGGCTGGCGTTGCGGGAGCTTGCTGGGAGGTGAGGGCGGGCCGTGGTTGCCGCTGAAATCCGGTCCGCAGTTTGGCGTTCGCCGGAGCGCTCTTTCGCAGCCGGCAGCGGCGGCGGGCGGGGTAGCGCTTGTCGGGAACAGCCGGTTGTTTAAAACCCTTCTAGAACCGTTTCTAATTCCCCCTTGCGCGGGGACGGGAGAGCGCGGGGGGGGGGGGAGAGAGGAGGAGCCGAGTGTGGGGGGGTGGGGGTGGTAAGGAGCAAGCCGCCCGTCCGGGTCCCTACTGTCAATCACCGCGCGGGGGGCGTGCCCGGCCGACTGGATGACCAATGGGGTGTGTGTGTGGCGGCGTCTCCATGGTGACGGGGCTGTTCCCGGGGAGGCTGTGATGGGTTGACAGGTGCGTGACAGTCGGAGCTCTCCGCAGGCATGTACGGCAAAGGCAAGAGCAACAGCAGCGTCCCGTCCGACAGCCAGGCCCGGGAGAAGTGAGTACCGCCCTAAGGGACGCAGCAAATAACTTTCCCGCCGCCGGGCGGTGCGGCGCGGGAGGACGCAGCGGGCTGGCCCCCCCTCCCCCCCTGTCCTTCCGCCCCTGATCCCCCCGTGTCCCTGCTCCGCACGGTCCCGTCCTCGGGGCAACGTATGTGACAAAGAAACGGGGACGGGGGGACGGGAACTGGCGAGGGACGCGGGTGTCGTCCCGCAGCTTACCAACTCCGCCGCCCGCAACTTTTCCGCGCAGCCCCGCGGCGCATTGTTCTGCGGGCGCACGGGAGGAGCGGGGCGCACACAGACACGGGGACACGCCGCGCTCCGGCGCCCGCCCCGCCGAACAAAGGTGCTGGGCATCCCCCGGTGTGCTGCTGGGGTTGGGGTTTGGGTGCCGGTGCGCGGCGGTGCTCCACTCACAGCCCTCTCCCTCCCTCCGGACCCCGGCTGATACAGAAGCAGCCGCGAAAGTACTTTATTATTTTATTTAATGTTGTAATGCATTCTCGGTGGGTAAAATCCCCCGTGCGAACTGCGCGAGAGCCCCGTCGGTTTTCTCCCCCGTGGGAGCTGCCCGGCGGTGTGCCGGGGGTGTGCCGGGGGTGCGCCGGGGGTGCCTTGCATATGAGGCGGGCGCGAAAGAATTGAGCAGGAAAGCGAGTTTTTTTAGGAGCGGACGGCGGTCTCGTCAAGTGCTGTAGCGGCGGCTTCTCGGCGTTGCTGTAGCCGGGGAGGAGGGGGAGGAAGAGCCCGTGTGAGGCAGGGAGGACATGTACCGAGCGAGGTTCAGCCGAGGGAAGGTCGGAGTGAGGCTGCGGAGGGTCCGGAGCTGGAGGGCGCCGGCCACATGCGCTTGCTTGAGCGCACACCGCATTGCTCCGGAGCGGCTGTAACCTCCGGGCGCAGTGCTCCAGAGGAGTTCCCCCATCGGGCAGCTTGTCTTGAACCTTCACCTAGAAGTTTTTGTTTGTTTGTTTTTCCTTTTTCTGTCCTATTTATTTATTTATTTATTGATTTTCCCCTGCAGTATTTCAGACTCTTCTTCATTCTAGAGACTGGCATGCATGCTTCTTGGAACAGCATCTCTGTTGCTACAGGATGGGGGGATGCTGGAGGAGGTTTTAAAGTGATGTTATGTTAGGGGATTCCACGCCTAACTTTGCCACGGAAAGGTGGAGGAAGACAGAGGCAGTGCCGACATGCACATGTTAATGGTTGGGGTGGAGTGGGAGACACAACTTGGTCACTGAAACCTAATCAACTAGTGGCACTTATTACTCCCCGTGGGCGAATAATTCTGGAAATCATTGCTGAAGTGTGGCTAGTGGAAGCGTTGTGTATTTGGTTTGGCGAAATTACGGATTGAAGCCATTTTCTTGTGCTGCATAATTGCTGCATCGTTGCATGTGTTTGTCAGTACACTTGATAAGATCCTGAAGGGCAGAATGGGATCGCACTGTGGGACTGTACAAAACAAATCCATAAGGCCGCTGTGTGTTGGATCAGGTGAAGACCACGTTATTTTGATTTTGCTTGGCAGAAACTTCCCAGCGCGGGCCACACACATTGCCCTGCGGTCCTAGAGCTGAAACTTTAAACTGTCTTTAGTCTTACTTCATTGTAGCTGATTTTTCTTCTGGGTCCTTGGTGCCATAAGTCACGTCATACTTCGTGTGGAATGAAAATGCTTAATAATTTTCAGAGCAAGCCTGCAAAACTGACCTACTGCCAAGCAGCAGCTGCCCTTCTGAGAAAAGTTACGGGGGCCTGCTAGATGGTGCTGTTCGATTTAAATACACTTTGTCTCCCACTCGTTATAACTAACAGCTGGAAATGTGAATTCCTCGAGTATTGGTTATTCTGTCCAAAACACTGGTTTGTTCTTAAATCACGGACTTGACACATCTTGTAGCATCTACTGATGGATAAACATAACGAGGGATTTAGAAACACCCTCTTCCTCTCTCATCTCCCCCCTCCCCAGCCGTCCTTTCCATTAATGAAAAACAGAAAAGCCTAAACACTTGGGTTTATGTTGTGGAATGCCATTATAAACTACAGTCCGGATTCTTTTTGTTATTCCATCTTTTAAAGTTTTCGTAGTAAATGGAATCACATCATTGCCATTTTCCTACGCTTTCCTTCTGACATCCAAAAAGCTGTGATTACATTTTCCTTTCTCTTTCATATGACATTGTTTTACAGCTATGCAATGCTTCTCCCAAGGTGATGCACAAGAAAAGTTGCCATTGAATTAAATATGTCCACAGAAATACAGCTGTAACTTCTGCGTGAAGTGGTATTAAATTGAAAACTGTGGGGAAAATATATATGTTTGATTGATACATTAAGTACTTAATCAAGGAGAATGGAGTTATAATTATACTTAATTTGGAAATTCTAAAGCAGAAGATGTAACTTAACTCTGTCCTGATTCCTTACAGTTTTAAATATCTAAAATCTGTCACCAGCAACTGATATCTGAAATACATTTGTAATAATTAAGGAAATAAAATAAAATAACCCCCCTCACCTAATAATTAATGAAGTAAAATAAAAATCCACTACTTCAGGTTTGGACGGCCTAATTATATGGAGCGTGTTTCTTTCCCGTGGGGATGCATGCCAGTGACAAGACTAGGGTGTGAAAAGAGTATTTATCAAGTGTCGAAAAGATGTGTGTTGTTCAGATGTTGTTTGTAATCAAGGATGTGATATATTTTACAGACTGATCCTGTGCCAGATACATTTGCAGTGTGGTACCTTGCTATATGCTACCTTTAATATGTATGTCCTTAGAGGTTATGTAATTTCTATTAAAATTAACAAGTTTTGCAAGTCATTTACAGTAGCCCATGGCAAATGTTCAGTTCCAAGGATGGCATTCATTTTATGGTCTTTGTCCCGCCTGCCTGACCTTTGGGGTAAATTATCTATATTATGTAGCTTAACAACTCTTGTGAAGTGTAGATAGATGAATTCAGGGGAAAAAAACAATACCTAATGTTATGCCAGAGAAGTACAGTACAGCACAGTACAGGTAAGTAAACCACTGAAAACGAAGGTGCATAGTACCTGTGAGCTGTGAACAAGATTAAGAGATAAAAATCTCTGTGTTGTTGTGCCCCTTCCTCCTGTTCTGCAACAGATGTGGCTTAATTTTGGGTTCATGCCATCCCTGTTGCATGAAGGATAGGGAAGGAAAGTTGTATTAAGCAGCAGCTCGTGCTGTGCCAGGTTCAAATAAGGCTCATCGACATTGTAGAAGGAAAAAGACTAAAATTTTTCTAAGCATCCTCTTTTTAGTTTCTTCACAGCAAATGTGGGTTTGGATTTTTTAATGTTTTCATTTTTTTCCTTACTCCTTAAAATTGGATTAAATCAGATTAGGAGTTTGTGCCTGTTGGCATTTCATTGAATGGTGAAAATAAACTTTTAATCTGGGAGAAGTAAAGACACACTGTATAAATTTTATGTAGTTTTTCAAACAGGACTTCCATAGGTGTCATTTAGGGTAGGTTAATGGTTGGACTTGATGAGTTTAAAAAGTCCTTTCCAACCTAAACAATTCTGATTCTGCTTGCAAATGGAACTCTACCTAGAAATATAAATAATGTTTTAGGTTAGAAAGGATGTGTATAAAAACAGTTAAAAAGAACATACAAGGAAAACAGAATTCTGAAGGGATGACATGCTTTCTGTTCAGTTGTCTTGATTTTTCAGTAGTTTTCTAAAGTAGTCTTTTTCCCAAGATACCCTCACCTTGTTGGGGCTCAGACCCAGCCATGTGGGTTTTGGTCAGAAACTGACTGACTAGAACCTGGATTTTACTTTGGTATAAGAGGATGCATCACAATGTAAAAGCAAGAATTAGAGTTGGTTATTGATTCATTTTCAGGTCGGTGTGGGAGGGGACATGGGGAAAGTATCAACATTTGGTAGCCCCTGTTGTTATTCTTGCTCCACTTTTTTTGCGTGACTGTGGTTGTAAATGTCTCCTAAAGTTTGATCTTGGCCAGTTGGTTTGGCATTTTTCTTCTGCACTTTGCTGCTGCTTTGATGAAGAAAAATGTCTCCTTTGTTGTTTCTTCTCGGGTCCGGTTTGGGTGGTTGGCTGTTCAGATACAGGGGTCCTTTGTTAAGAGTGCTGTGAGTACCTGCCTTCATCAATTAGTCCTTCCCAAGCGGGAAAGCAAAGTAAATTGACAAAACTTTTGTCATTTTCTTGTTGCTTCTCTGTAAATAGAGAAAGAACCACCAATGCTTTCCTCATTTGATTCTGCTGATGTGTAGGGAAACTGAGATTTCTGAGGGCTTTTGAGGATTTGTGGATTTCTAGAGATAGTGGGTTTTTTTCCTTTTTTTCTTGGGTTTTTTTTTAGTGGGTTTGTATGTGATATGTTTTTTTTTCCCTTCAGATTTGGGAAGATGACATCACATGAATTAGGCTACCTATTTCTGCTGTAGTGCTTCTAAGCTCCATAAAAATAAGACACAGATTAAAATTAGTTGTCTTCAATGATAAATTTACTGCTTGTCCCTGAGAAATGGTGAGCTGTTTTTTCAGGTTTCAGATAGTGAAGGATATATTGATCTCTTTCCCCCTCTCCCCTTTGAAAACAAAATTGGGAGCTTAATCTAGCTTGTTTTAGAAAATTTAGGTGTGACATTTGTCCATGGATTTCACACATTAGGTCAAATGTGTAAAAGTTGCAGGTGAACTGCTCTGTGAGTGTGAACATGATACCTTTTTCATTTTAGAAAAATATACAGAACATAAAGCCCAGCTCTCTCAGCCTGTCTCCAGAGCAGAGCTGCTCCAGCAATCGCAGCAAGTCCATGGCCTCCTCTGGATCGCTCTAACAGCTCCACGTCCCTCTTGTGTTGTTGCCTCAGAGATGGATCAGGACTGCAGGGGGGTTTCCCCAGAGCACAGCAGAGGGAGAGAATTTCCTCATGCTCTGGGGATGCAGCCCAGCTCATGAGGGATGGTTCTGGGCTCCAGCACCCTCTGAAGCTGGGTCATGGGGAGCTTTTTGTCAACACCTCCAAGTGCTTCTCCTCAGGGCTGCTGCATCCAGTCTGCTCCAGCCTGAGTTTGTGCTGGGGATTGCACTGACCCAGGGACAGGACCTTGCACTTGGCCTTGTTGAACTTCATGAAGTTCACATGATCCCAGTGTCTCCAGCCTGTCCAGGTCCCCCTGGATCCCTTCCCTCCAGTGTGTCGACCACACCACACAGCTTGGTCTTGTCAGCAAGCTTGCTGAGGGTGCCATCATATGAAACTGGTGTTTCCATACAGTTAAGCACATCCAGGTAATTAATTGAACTGACAAGAATCTAGGAAAAAAAAGATGATCAGTTTCTGCATCACTTCCTCTATGCAATTTTTCTGCTCACAAAAGGTTTGATTATTTTTTTTGCTCCCTGTGCTTTTTCCTAGTGATGAACATTGCAAAGTGTCAGATTCCAGCCTTCGTTGGCTCTGTAGTGCCAAGCATATTTGTGGTGCTGAAGAGTAAGAACTTATAGAGCCTGCTCATACCCACTGGGTACAGAAGATGCACTCTTGACTACAGTGAGCATGGTTCAGGCTTGGCCAAGAGATAATTAAATCTTACTGGAGGAGAGAATAGTTAATAGAAACCAGTATACATTAATAATTCATTTAGCTTAAATTATAGGCATATGATAATGTCACAAGTGTAAAGTAGCCAAACAAGATTTTCATAACTTTGCCAAACTTAAGTGGAAAATTTATAATGGCATATATGCCTTATGTTGATTTACTTACATTGTGCGTAAAAATTAATTTGAAATGTTTTGAATTGATTTGCGAATTGGGCAAAGAAAAAAGTGTGTTTTCCAATGTTTTAGAAGTTCTCACAACTTCTACTGTGGAAGACCAGTAGTGCCTCTCCCTTTCAAAACACTGGGAATGTGGTTGAAAAGGATGAGGGATTTTATTCCAGGGATGTGTCTTTTTTCATTTGTATGACAAAGCATCTGAATTTATCCAGGATATAAGCCTTTTAAAAAGGTCAATTTGCATATGCTTAGGGCTAACTAACTGTAATCTTTAAATATTTCACCTATGCTGGGAACTCACCAGACACCAGGGTCAGAGGGTGGCTTGGGGAGGGAAAGTGGGACTGGGCGGTGATGGGAAGGAATGTGTGAATTTGAGGAGTTGGAGCCTGCAGCCCTGAGATGCCAGGGTTAGAGATAACTGGAGTTGTCTCTTGAAGTAGGATGGAGGAAGAAAGGTTGAAGTGGCTGATCTGGTGCGAGGAGACAAAGAATTGGTCTCTAAGGTGACTGGCATTGTGATCAGAGGTCTGGGTGGGAGCTGGTGCATCTTGACAAGGCAAACAGATCTGGTGCAAAGCAGAGAGCAGAGCAAAGGCAGAGATGCCTTCAAGGGAAAGGTCAGTAAGTGGAAGTTTTTTATGTTAGGAGGAGCATACTGTCCCTCCAGGTACCAGATGACCGTTCCTTGGGTGCCAGTAAGTGTCTGTGAGACCAAGAAGCAAAATACCTATCTTCAAGATAAAGCCTACAAACACATATGAAATACTGACTTGGCTGAAACGCAGAGAGGTGTGTGGTAGTCCTAAAACTGTAACTCAAATGAGATGTCAAAGCTTTGGGAGGAAAAGGGAAGGATTTGCCATTCAGAAGCATCTGGAATTGTGTGTTGGTATGTGTCTGGTGCAGTGTCTGGGTGCTGTACTTGAAATCTCAATAATGTGCTCTTGGAAAATGTGGATATATACTAAGTGTTGTTCTTAATTTGTCCTCATTTGCTTGTTCACTGATTTATTTTTTTTTTCCCCTCTGGAAAAACTTGTTTTTTTTTATTGTGCAGAATAGAGCATTGTTTTCACAATGAGCAGCTATTTGATAGCACTGTTTTGCTGTCATGCGGTATGTGCCTTATGGCTGACTCCCTGTTTCATAATACAGCTGTTCCTGGAGGAAGAACATGTTGTTTGGTTTCACAAACCTTTAAAAATATGCATCAGCCACTCCTGCCTGTATGCCAGTCCTGGAAATGGCAGTAAGGTGCCAGAAAGGTGAAAGGCAAAAATATTTGCTGATTGTTGAGTGCCAAATTCGAGCTGTGTAGCCCTGATTTTTTTTTTTTTTTTGAGCATTGGATAAATCACTGGTGTGTCCATACAACTTCCTCTGTCTCTTTTGCCACTGATTCTAAGGCTGAGATGCCATTTTATCACATCAGGTATCTGGAAAATGAGGAGCAGAAAATGATTCATCCCCTGCACAGTCTGTGACATCTGTCTTCTTGAGGTGATATTTTGGTGTTTCATAGAATCCCAGACTGCTTTGGGTTGGAATGGACCTTAAAGCTCATCCAGTTCCAACCCCTGCCATGGGCAGTGACACCTTCTGGTAGACCAGGTTGCTCCAAGCCCTGTCCAGCCTGGCCTTGAGCACTGCCAGGGATGGGGCAGCCACAGTTTCTCTGGGCACCCTGTGCCAGGGCCTCAGCACCCTCACAAGGAAGAACTTCTGCCTAAGAGCTCATCTCAGTCTCCCCTCTGTCAGGTTAAAGCCATTCCCCCTTGTCTTGTCCCTACAGGCCTTTGTCCAAAGCTCCTCTCCAGCTTTCTTGTCAGCCCTCTTGAGGTACTGGAAGACTGTGATAAGGTCTTCCCTTTTGCTATCTGAGTAAGATGTTCTGTTAGTAGAAGGTACAACAGCTGTGTATTACTTGACAGCTACCCAGACCATGTGGACTGTGGGGTCTGTGACTCAGTTGAGCAGACAGCAGAAAAGAAACTTAAGCTTTGGTTCAACCTGGATCAGCACTCCTCTGTGTCCTGTTTAGCAACAGAGAAACCAAGTGTGGCCCTAATTCTGACCAACATGGCTGGAAGCCTTGAGGCGTGGCTTCTGAATATTCATGGAGAAAACCCATCACCTAACTGGTGTTCTTGCTGGTGTCCAAAGAAGCTTTTGCAGAGAAGTCTGAAAAGCAACTGTTTTTGAGCAGTTGCTCTGGCAGAGTACCACAGTGGGCTGTGCCCTTTTCTGCACTGAGGGTTCATGGAGAGGTCATCATGAAGTGGCTCTACCCAGTTACACCACCCTGAATCGTACAATTGTGTACTTGTAGTCTCCTTCCCTAAGGGAAACAGGCTTGCGAGGTTGTGTTGTGTGTAAGTATGCAGCCAACTACCCTGGATAGCTTTTGAGCTTGTTTTCCAATGTCAAGTATATGGGGGGGGGGGAAAAAGAGACAGCAGTCTCAAAAAGCTACATTTCTAAAGGTTGCCTCAGCTATTTGCTTTTACAGAAACAGGCTGAGAGACCTGGGCTTGTTCAACCTGGAGAAGCAAAGTAATTACGTGTTTTGAGATAATGTATCCTACTTGGGATTTTTATATAAAACACTACTGCTGATGCACCCTGAACACTTGCCTATTTTTTGTTGCTGTTGGTGTTTGTTTTTCTCTTTGGTTTTCCTTTTTTTTAAATGTTTTTTAAATAACCCGTTTTGCAGTGCACATGCCCTTCAGGTTCTCTTTACAATACATCTGCCTAGCCAATTATTCCCCATTTCATATTTGTGTATTTGATTTCTTACTCCTGAATGTAGTACTCTACATTTGTCTTTATTTAATTTTCTCTTATTAACTTTCTTTATGCTGTTCATGTCCCCGAAAGGGCGTATAATCTTTCCCAACTTATTTTGTACACTTTTGTATTTCTACATACAACTTATTAATACAAGTCTTTAATGAAATTGGCTTAGGATAGCAAGAGTTTTCTTGAAACATTCTGTCATTTGTAGAAACCTACTGATCAAGACACTTCCATTATTTTTTTCATGTGATAACACACCATTTTTTCATTTCATGAAGACTGTTTGCATACATAGATGTCAGGTAATAGGCTAGGAATAAAAACTCTTACATCTTAAATTTAGTAAGTGGTTAAGGATTAAGTTCATCCTTACCTACTGTGCAGTCTCCCTTTCAAGTAAACCAAACTGAGCTGAAACATTCTTTTTCTTGACAGGTAATGTTGGCTCTTTTTTCTCTTTGTATTCTGAAGGTGTTTATAATTTGGTTTTGGAATAGTTTCTGTATATTTTGTAATAGTCAAGCTGATGTCTGCATTAAATCCCCTTTTTATTTTTATTTTCTATTGTGTATTTATTATGACATGCTGAGATTTTGGGGTTTCTTTTTGTTTTGTTTCTTCTTGTTTTGGTTTGGTTTTCTCCAATACCAGACTCATGTAATATGTGTAAACAGGTGGTGTGGTTTAAGCCCAGCCCACGCAACTGCTTGCTCTCTCCCACCCGTTCTTCCTTCCTCTGCCCTCCTAGGGATGGGGAGGAGAATGGAAAGAATGTAACTCCCACGGGTTGAGATAAGAACAGTTCAGTAAATAAGATGTAACACAAATCACTACTGCTACCAACAATAATAATAATGGTAAGGGAAATAACAAGGGAAGAGAATATAAAACTAAAACCTGGCCCTTCCGGGTAACTCCCCGCACTTTATATACTGGGCATGACGTGGTGTGATATAGAATACCTCTTTGGTTAGTTTGGGTCAGGTGTCCTGTCTCTGCTTCCTGGCTTCCTGTGCTCCTTACTGGCAGAGCATGAGACTGAAAACATCCTTGATCATCAGGGTAAGCATTACTTAGCAACAACTGAAACATTGGTGTGTTATCAGCATTGTTCTCAGATTAAAGCTGAAAACACAGCTCTGCACCAGCTACTAAGAAAGAGCAAAATAAGTGCTACAGCTGAACCCAGGACAAAATGTTGACTCCTGCTCATCATGTGAGTGTTTGAGCAGTCAGACGGAGAAGTTGGACAGCTCATTTCTGCTTGTCTGTATGCTTTTTGCTTTTCTATGCAGCAGGAGAGCTTCATCTTACAGTGTGGTGTGAATGAGGGTTTTACCTGATGTAAGTTTAGCTCTTTCTTTTTGTTTTGTTTTTCTCAGAAAGTGGTCAAACATCTAGTATGCCAACTTGACAAGCTTTTCACTGTGTACTCTCTGAAGTGCCTCCTTAGGTTGGGCCCCCTCAAGGCCTTCCTCCTCCTTTTCCCTCTGCACCTTCATTCCCTGTGCCATGAATGACTGGAACCTCTTGTGTACAAGCCTTTAGCTCCTCTAGGCCCCAGCTTCCATGCAGTTTTGACATCCACATGTTGTTTGGGTTTTGTTTATTTGTTTTTTTTTTTTTTTAACTAGCGTGATTTGTCATAAAAAGTCAAAATGTAAATTAATATAATTTATGTTAAACATTTCTCTAGGCTTTCAGAATGGTTGCAGTTCTTCTTTGGGCAAGTTTATGGGAGTCTTAAGCATTTAGTTTTAAGCCAGAGCCACCCATGAAAGAAGAGTGACCGGCTGGATTTCCTTCTTCTAGGTGTATGGGAAGCAGGCTTTTTCCCCACCTTGTTTCCTGTGCAAGTATCAATTGAGAAATTACAGATTTTGTAAAAATCTGGCATGAAAGAAATAACACTTCTCATGTTGGATACAGTTTGTCGGCTGTGTTTGTGGGTGGTGTGGGTTGTCAAGGTCCTCGGTGCCTCTTAGCATTGAATTCATAGGCTGTTTGATCCCATCCTTATTAGGCTTTACAGTCTGCCTTTGGGCTTGTTTTCAGTATGAAGGCCAGTTGTTGATGCAGAAGTGTTTAACTAGGAGCTGAATGTAATCTAACCAATAGTTTTTGCCAAGTTTGTGTGGGTAAAGTTGAAGTAAACCCCTTGAATTTATCCTCAAACTCATGATGGAGACTGATCATGCCTAAATTGCCACTGAAAGTGCTGGTTTGCTACTTAGGCTTGGCTGTTCTGGTCTTTTTCCTAACTCCAATCCCTAAATAAAAGACTCTTTGAAAGAGGGAATCTCAATCATGAAGAATAAATTAATGTACAAAGGTACTGATTAAACAGTGTCCTGTGTTTTATATTAACTTCTATTTTGTTTTTAATTGCTCTGGCTTTTGGGGAGATTCCACCTTAAAATGAAACCAAACTCCTGTAATTTTCCTAGAAATTTCCTAGAAACAAGCCAGTGTTTTGAAAATACAGAAGCAATAAATTGTCAGTAGTAATAATTTATCAGTATATGTAGAGTCCAGTGATAATCAACTTAATACTTATAGAAAAGTGGCAGTGTTAGTTTTGGAAACTTTTTTTATAGCTAAAAAAATAATGCTGGCAACATCAGTGGCAACCGGAGGTTGCCTGTATTACCATGTTGGCCTTTCCTTTGGAAGGGCTGTGCCTTCTGAAGAAAATAATTAATGGAAATGGAACTACAAGTCCTTAATAAATGTGTTGTTCTTGACAGTCTTGGGACAAAATGGATCATGTGGCTGACAGGCTGTATTTATGTGTCATAAATATTCCATGATTTATGAGGGTGAAAGTGAGGATCCCACCTGATGCTTCTACTGTGGAAGTGTTGTTTTATCAAATACTTGTAAGTGCCACAAGATTTGATAAGCCAAATCCCCTTTGCTTTCTCCATGCTAAATGCTTATTTACTAACCTATCCAACTAACCCTCAAAGAATGGAGCCCAGCCTTAGGGTTCTGGTTACTTCTTGAGGTCAGCCTTTGAATTGAAGAGATGTAAATCAAAAAGATTTCTGTGATGATGCCAGTATTAATGAAATATTTATAGAGTATTACACATGGAGAGGATGTTTTAAAAACTTCAAGATATGTATCCTGGCTTGAGGAAATAAGTTTGGTTTTCCTTTGTATTTATATGCATGTTGTATAGCAATATAGATGGAAGTTGATTATTCTGCATTGGAACAAGAAAAGTATATGATCAACAAATAGACACCTAGAGCTTGAAGAAAATATACAAAGCTATAAAAGAAAAAGGAAAGCTTCGGATCAGGAGATTAAGAGCAGTGTGAAAAATACATAAATATGCCTCTAGTAATGGGAATATGCTTGACAAGCAAAAAGGTACAACACATTGGTGTTTCTGACTTCTACAGTTTCTCAAATCCAGTGCCACTTCTAATTTTACTGTCTGTACATCTAATTCTTTATAAAAGAAAAATGCTTACTCTTATGAGACCAGTATTTGTAGACGTGTGTGCAAACCTTGCTATGCATATTTTAAAATCTTCTAGAAATAAAACTAGAGACTATAATACAACAAAACACAAAGAAAGCTATCTTATGCTTTGAAGATGAAAGACTTAACTAACTTGTCTAGCTGTATTTGGGGGACCTATGAATTATTTTGAATGATTTTGCAGAACATATTACATGTATGATTAAAATCAGTATCAATCTGGAATAATTTATGCAGGTGTATTTGTATTAATTCTAGTAATTGAAGAAGTTACTTAGACTTCTTTCCCAATATTCCCAAAATAGACCTGTAAGACTGTAGTTAATTATTCATAATTGGAGGAAAATAAAATTTGGAGTTGCCTGGTGTCAATCTACAATTCCATGTGAGTGTACACATCTGAAAGAAAGAAAAGCATAATAAACAGTAGAAGGTTTTCATGTCAAAAAAAATAACTATTTTTCTTGTAGAACAATACAACTGGATTGAGCCAAAGAGAAGGTAGTGAAAAGGGGCTTCCTGCTAAAGCAAGACTATGGGTGATAAACGTGCAGCCCAAAGGAAAACTTTCCACAAGTAAATTTTGTGAAAATGTTTTGGTATTAGTTTCTGTTTAACTTTTCTTTGCAGTGTATACATTCAGTGGTTAAAACATAATTAGAGGGGCTCCCTGGAAAGGTGTATTATAGAGGGAAGAGATTTGCATCCATAAAGGGTTGTGTACTTAAGTGAGCATGTTTTTCTGTTAAGCACAAACACTGCAAATTCCCACTAATTCAAGTGGAAAACTAAAAGAGTAAAGTCGCTGGTGTCATATATGCCTCAGGCTTTCTAACACCTTGTTTTGAAGCACTCCAGTGGGGCTGTAAAGGGAAACAAGAAACTAGATTAAAGAGACTGATGGTGTAATTTGGTAAAGTAGTTGCTGTGTACTCTACAGCATCAAAGTAGAAATGTTTTTATGTTCTGTTCACCTTTTATCATTCAGTTAAAATTTCAGCTGACCTTAAAGCCAGTTCTATGGCAGTTACTTTTTAGCATGCCCACAACTTCCTTTGAATTTCTGGTTTTCCAGTTCAGTAGCATATTTAAAGAATTACCATAACTCAAGAAAGATGACCATTGCATTCTTCCAACTTAAGAATTTTCTGTAGTGCATTGCATGTGGTTTGTGTCTGTATGTATGCATAAGTCTATGCATGTATTTAAGATGGCAGGGTTATTATCTTTGCCCTTAGAACAGGCAACTGGGCATTATCTGCATGTATTGAATCATGAAAGTAGGTTGATTAAAAAAACCCCAAACAAATGAAAAACCAAAGAACAAACCATTTTGATTCAGACACACTCAAATTAGAGGAGGCACTTTCAGAGTTAATAGAGTAACTTCATTTTTGATTCACTTCCAAGCTTATTCAGTGTCACTGTTACCCTCTTGTCATGTCTGTTGGTATGGAACCATGACATTTACTGTGTCCTACCTATGGCCTGCCTATGGTCTGTTGTGTAATAACTGCAGTTACCTGACCAAGGCTGACTTCATATTCAACCATCTGTCATTTACTTCTCCTTGGAAGCAATGACAGGAGTACCCAACAACCAAACTTCTTCAAGTGTTTGTTTAGAGTAGTGTGAGTGAAGGCACCTGAAAACAGCAAAAGCTGTCTATAGATGTCAATTTCTATTACAATTGCTCTAATGTTTCTCTGATAAAACAAGCTTCTAATTCCTCCAAGAAAGCTATTATCAGTGTGTCTCCTTTGGTAGCCTCCGGCATTTGACACAGGCCAGAAAAAAGATTTTTTTCTTCCTGTTTGGCAGCCAAAGTGACCTAAAGAAGCTTTTGTGCCCCAAAGGTGGGGGTTTTTTTGTTGGATTTTTTGTTTGTTTGTTTGTTTGGGGGTTTTTGTTTGGCTGGTTGGTTGGTTTTTTTTTTTTGGTTGGTTGGTTTTGGGTTTTTTTTTTGGTGAAGAGTGTATTATAATGTAGAATAAATCAGATGGGTAGAGAATCTTGTACTTTAGGAAAGCAGTGAATGCAGGGCACCAGGTAATGTGCAAGGGGTGGGACCTGAGCTTTTAAGATAGCAGCAGATGTTGTAACTAAACATAAACATTTGAAGAGGACAGGGCAGATGCTCCAGATGTTCTACTTTTTCAAACAATGCATAAACTGTCTCAAGTATTTGCGGTTGTGATTGACAGCTCTTTCCTCCAAAGTCTTATGGCTGCAAGGAGTATACATATATTAGAATCAAAGAATTGTTAGGGCTTGAAAGGACCTGAAGATCATCTTGTTCCAAACCCCTGCCATGGGCAGGGACACCTCACACTAAACCATGTCACCCAAGGCTCTCTCCAGCCTGGCCTTGAACACTGCTAGGGATGGAGCATTCACAACCTCCTTGAGCAACCCATTCCAGTACCTCATCACCCTAACAGTAAAGAATTTCTTCATTATATCCAGTCTAAACCCCTGCTGGTTAAGTTTCAACCCATTACCCCTTGTCCTATCACTACAGTCCCTAATGAATAGTCCCTCTCCAGCATCCCTGTAGGCCCCCTTCGGATACTGGAAGGCTGCTATGAGGTCTCCACGCAGCCTTCTCTTCTCCAGGATGAACAGCCACAACTTTCTCAGCCTCTCTTCATATGGGAGGTGCTCCAGTCCCCTGATCATCCTCGTGGCCCTCCTCTGGACTTGTTCCAACACTTCCATGTCCTTTTTATGTTGAGGACACCAGAACTGCACACAATACTCCAAGTGAGGTCTCACAAGAGCAGAGTAGAGGGGCAGGATCACCTCCTTTGACCTGCTGGTCACACTCCTTTTGATGCAGCCCAGAATACGGTTGGCTTTCTGGGCTGCAAGCGCACACTGAAGCTGGCTCATGTTCATTTTCTCATTGACTAACACCCCCAAGTCCTTCTCCACAGGGCTGCTCTGAATCTCTTCTCTGCCCAACCTGTAGCTGTGCCTGGGATTGCTGTGACCCAGGTGTAGGACCTTGCACTTGGCATGGTTAAACTTCATGGGGTTGGCATCAGCCCACCTCACAAGTGTCGAGGTAATATGCTGGAGGTGAAATTAAAGAAAGCATTAATGGCATTCCTTCCCTCTAGCCTGTCAACTGAACCACACAGCTTGGTGTCATCAGCAAACTTGCTGAGGGTGCACTCAATCCCACTGTCCATGTCACCAACAAAGATGTTGAACAACACCGGTCCCAGCACCAGTCTCTGAGGGACATCACTCGTCACTGGTCTCCAACCAGACATTGAGCCATTGACCGCAACTCTTTGTGTGCCACCATCCAGCCAGTTCTTTATCCACCAAGTGGTCCACCTATCAAATTGATGTCTCTCCAATTTAGAGACAAGGATGTCTTGTGGGATAGTACTCAACAGTTCGCACAAGTGCAGGTAGATGACATCAGCTGCTCCACCCCTGTCCATCAGTTCTGTAGCCCCATTATAAAGGCCACTAAATTGATCAGCCAGGATTTCCCCTTAGTGAAGCCATGTTGGCTGTCACCAAGCACCTTGTTGTTTTTCATGTGCCCTAGCATGCCTTCCAAGAGAATCTGCTCCAAGATTTTGCCAGGCACAGAGGTGAGACTGACTGGTCTGTAATTCCCTGCGTCTTCCATTTTCCCCTTCTTGAAAATGGGGGTTCAGTCCCAGTCATCGGGAACTTCACCTGACTGCCATGATTTTTCAAATATGATGGACAGTGGCTTAGCAACTTCATTTGCCAGCTCCTTCAGGACCCACGGATGGATTTCATCAGGTCCCATGGACTTGTGTACATTCAGGTTCTTAAGATGGTCTCAAACCAGGTCCTCTCCTACAGTGAGCCCAAGGTCTTCATTCTCACAGTCCCTGCATCTGCCTTCCAAGACTTGTGTGGTGTGCTCAGAGCATTTGCCAGTGAAGACTGAGGCAAAGAAGTAATTCAGAACCTCAGTCTTCTGCAAATCCTGGGTTGCCAGTTCTGATAACTTCCAGAGAGGGCTCACATCCCTAGTCTGTCTTTCATTTGCAATATGCCTATAGAAACTCTTCCTGTTATCATTAACATCCCCAGCCAACTGGGCCTTAACTTTCCTAATCTGGTCCCCAGCTTCCGGACAACATCCCTGTATTCTTCCCAGGCCGCCTGTTCTTGTTTCCTTGTTTTATAAGCCTCTTTTTTTCCTTCGAATTTTCCTTAGCAGTTCCTTATCCACTGAAGGAGGTCTCCTGGCCCCCCTGCTGCACTTCCTTCTAGTTGGGATGCGACACTCCTGAGCTTGTAGTAGGTGATCCTTGAATATCAGTGAGCATTCTTGAGCCCCCCTGCCCTCTAGGGCTATATCCCATGGAACCTTACTAAGCAGGTTCCTGAAGAGGCCAAAGTCTGCTCTCTTGAAGTCCAGGGCAGTGAGCTTACTGCTTCATCCGCAGAGTCCTCTTGACCAGAACTGTAATAGATCCCCACAGTGATGTCTCCCATCACTGTTCTCCCTTTAACACTGACCCACAAACTCTTGACTACTCACCTGTCCCCAGGCAGAATTCCATACTCTCCAACCTATCCCTAACATAAATAGCAACCCTCTCTCCCTGCCTGCCAGGCTTGTCTTTTCTATAGAGCCTGTAACCTTCCATTCCAACACTCCAGTCATAGGAGGAATACAGCCATATTCTATCCCAATATATGATATGCCTGGCTATTCTGTGGTGTTTAATTGCACCCAGTTCAACCCGCTGCTGAGCATAGGAAGCTTATGAGCATAGGTGCTACTTCAACCCAGTGTTGAGCATAATAAGCTTCCAAGCATCTCTCTGGGTTTTTCTTTTTTCATCCAACATGTAAAAGTGAGGAATTAGTTCTGTAAATTGGTATAAAATATCGTAACATTCAGTGACATGATGTAGCCCATGAGTTAATCTGTGACATTCCTTCCGTGAAGATGTTGAGATATGTCCTTACATAGTACTCATGTTTTTTTTAATTTACATTCAATTTCGAGTTTCAGATTCAGTAAGCTGTCATTTTCCAGCCCACGGGTGCTCTGCCTCTTACTATTCTGTATTTTACAGAGTCCAAGGACGCCACTGCCTGAACTGGCTGGCATGTAAGTATTTCCTAGTGGCAGAGTTACCTTGTATCTTTTTAATGTCATGCTGTTTGTAAAATGAAAGTAAATTTCAGCAGTCTCCTGGGCATTGATCTAGGTGGTCTTCAACTATATTGTGTGCTGGCAGTCACCACATGTGTACTCACATTCTCTTTCTTTTCTGAATTTATATTTCTCTACATCAGTGGAGGTGTTAGTATACAGAAGCATCTTACCCTTCTGTTGGTTGCTCTGTAGAAGGAAGTACTTGAGCTGGTTTTAAAAAATCTAACCCCTTTGAAGTGTCTTCAGTGTAGTATGACACCGTGTGATGTGTGTGATTACAAAATGGTAAGACTTTGATGATTTCTCTTGATGCAGCTCTTCCACAGTTTCAAGAATTTTCTATCAAAAATGAAGCAGTGTGATACCGTTGTAGATTATTTGCTGGCTTCATTGTACTAAAATATCATAGTTGCTTTGTTTAGTTGACATATTCTTCTACAGTTGAAGGCCATTCTGCTGGCCTTTTATTCTGAGCGTGGAAGGCTGCTAAGTATAGGTGGATTGTAGTTGCTCTTCAGTACCTTGTCTGCTCACAAAAAAGAAACAACTGAGCCATGTGCATGTGTCTACTTGCAAACTAACCCAAAGCTGGCTTGTCTAGTTCTGGGTTCGCTCATCTGGCTATGTCACCTGAAGTTTGAAAAATAAATAAGAAAGAAGGAATACAGCTTGGGTGGGGGGAATCTTGTTGGCTAAGAGTAAGGTGTCCCTGCCCATGGCAGGGGGCTGGAACTGGAGGAGCTTTAAGGTCCTTTCCAACCCAAATGATTCTGTGGTTCTGTTATTCTAACTTATAATATCCCTGGCCTTTCAGTTCCTGCCATAGGTGCTAGCCACCTTCCAGAGGACCATTCCACTTCAGGGACCTCTGCAGAAGGCTTCAGGAGCAATCATTCTCTCTGTTTGGTCATTTCATTTACCTTTTTCTGAAGACTTTCAAGTACCCCAGGTCATCATTCAGGGCATGAGTACTGTATATATTACAGAACTGTGGTGGTAACCGTTTCAGATATTGATGTCTGGTGGGCAGGAGCTTTGTGTTTCATTATGTGAGGAGCCGGGAATTGCTGTTCTCCTCCCACCAAGCTCTCACCAGGGTTAGGATTGCATCCTTGCCCCTACTTCCAGTGTGTGTTGGTAGGGGTGAGTCATCTCTTTTATTATGTTTTGCATCCTTTCCTCCCAAATGTAGTTTACTTTCTGCAGTGAAGGGAAAGAATTTGTGCTGTCCTGGTTCCTTGTTTTTATCAGAGATCTGCTAACAACTTCCAGCTGAGAGAGTTCTTGGTATTTTTACCCTGAGATATTTAGCTATTTGAGCCTCTTTATGTGTTTTTCCCTTTATATAAATTGGTGGGGAGAGACGGGTACACAATGGTTCTTGCCAGTTAATATATTCATGAGCATGCTTGCCACATTGCCTGCACTTATTCCCGGGAGTCTGAATACTTCTGAACTGGGGGGGAAGTTTGAGTCCTGAAGTATTTGAATCAGCCTCACTGCTCTGTTCCCTGACTGATGCTGCTGTAGCTATGTGCTCACCGAGTCTTCCCCTTCATTTTAAGAGATGGTGCTTAGTATTAAAAGATGAATGTAATTGATATTCTCCTTAAAACCCCTCAGAAGTAAATAAACTAAAAGGAGCAGCGAATAGCAAAAGTAACGTGTACTACAAAATAAAAAGTTTCTGAAATTCTCTTTGTTCCTGTTTTTTACAAGTATCTTTTAAGCAGCAAAATCCTCTGTCATGTTACTAATGTTACAGTTTTGTTATGTTAATGTAATGTTACGTAATGTTAATGTTTTATTGATTTCCTGGGCTTACAGTCTGATGGATATTCCAAATATTGAACTTGCTGGCACATCTTGTATATGCAACATTTTCAAGTTTATGAATATCTTTACCCTTCCAGGAAATTTACATTAATATTTACGTGAGTGAGTGAAAGAAGATATTAAAATTTCACATTGACCTTTTGCCTTGAAGAACCTCTTTAACCTGTTTAACCGTAATCTCACAGATCCTGCTGTCATCAGTTCTTTTCCCTGTTTCTAACAAAGTTTCAGACTAAAGATTAAAAGCTATCTTGTTTTTTTTTTGGCAGGGGTGTTTCTGTGTATTGAAAACAATAATTTGTCTGAATCGCAATTCTGTTTAGGTCACTGGAACACCTTCTTTAGGCAAATGATTCCTCCAAATTTGTTAGAGAATATAATTTTTATTGTAGAATGTACTGGTTATACATAGATCTGAATGGGGCTTTGAGCAACCTGGTCTAGTGGAATGTGTCCCTGCCTTTGCAGGTAGGTTGGAACTAGATGAGCTTTAAGGTTCCTTCCAACCCAGCCCATTCCATGAGTCTGTTGTATGCTCAGTGAACTGCCATGACTCTAGCAAATACTCCAGAGGTGTCTATGTAGGACTCGGAAGGTGGGGGTGAAAGGAGCAGATGGTAGAAATTAATCTCAGTTTAAAATGAGAATTAAATGTCGTTTAATTTTGGTTATAAATTATCCACACTACCTTTTTCTCATGATCCCTCCCTGCAAAATGTTTATTTCTATATGGCAAGGTATTACGTTGCATTACTCCTGTGCCCTTAGCTATCTGATGCAGTTCTGCGGAGTGGGGAGATGACTTCATGCCATCTATGCAGAGTCTTTGTCTGGAGTCCTCTGACTGCCAGTCTGGTCTATGGCACAAGTTAGAGCTGCTTGAGGGCTGCCAGCAACCACCAGGATGTGCCTATTAATCGGGACCAGCTGGATACAAGTATGTGTTGGCAAGAATACAGCAGCTCTACACACCCATTAGAGCAACTCTTCACCCAACTATTCCTTTAGGGACCCAGAGCCTTCCAATAGTCATCTGCAAAGCTTAAGCTTTAAATCTGGCACATAAAATAGTAGTGGTTTGGGGTTTTTTTATTTGTTTGCTTTGTTTTTAGTATTTGTTTAATCCTAACTCCCCTGGTCCTCCCTGATATTGGGCAGTCACCACTCCCTCCTCAGACATAAATCTCTGTGTGGTTGCAATTTAATACATGTGCACCAGGCTTTTTTTGTGGATTGTAGAGATATTTTTCTTGGTAAGTGTAACGTTCTGTAAACCTGTCATTCTCAAAACTGCAAGTTTCTGGGCCTTTTAAATGAGAGGGTCTGTGTTGTACCACTAAATATCAACTGATTTTTGTGCTTTTTCGCACAGACAGTCTATGCTGTAATTTTAGGTAAGTTGCTGTTGTTTTGAACTGTCAGTCTCTGTGCTCCAAGGTGACTAACGATGTTGAGAATCTGTGGAGGAGCATTACCACCCCAAGTATGTTGTCTGGTCTATGTTAGGTTTTTCAGATGGACTGCCAGGTTAGCTAAATGCTCATCTTCATCTTTTTAACGCTTTGTGTGAAGGCTAATACAATCACACTGTTGGCATCCTGGTTGGAAGTTTCTTGACTTCTTTGTAAATCCAGTTGTAGTAAAATGGGTGGGTTTGTTTTTTGTTTTTTTTGGTTGGTTGTTTTTTTTATTTTGCTAGCTGAATTTCCTGTACAACTTACTATTTTGAACTGTTACATGAGTTACAGGGACCCTAAACAAACCGAGCAACTGACTCATTATTTTTGCCATTCCTACAACTTGTTTTTCCAATGGTCCTTGTTGAACATGAAATCAACACAGCAAGATACTTGGAGGAAAGTAAGATTGTTAGAGAGAAGCTGCACTGAGTGACTTCAGCTTGGTGTACAAATAGTTGCATAGTCTTGTTTCAAGCTTATATTTGAAATCTCCTATTCTAATAATGACAAGGCCAGCTCTTGCTCTTTTGCTTATGAGATCTGACAAGATCACTGTCCATGTGATTTCATTTGTTGTGTTCATGGCAGCCCTGGGGAGTGAAATAACTAGAGCAGGAATGAAGCTTTGCTTTTCTGCACAACAAAAAAGAGCTCTATAGCAACTTGGCCACCAGGAAAAACAGCAGAGATTTTGCATAGATAAAATAGATCTGGTTTTGTCTCTGTGTGAATGCATTTATGTAAAATGCAGGGTCACATTCAAGCATCAGCCTCACCCATCAACCCATGTAGAATAAATGGGAGGTCATCACCCATCCTGGTACCAAGCAGGTCAAGGTGAACTGAAGTCTGGGGAGCTGGAATGCTTTGTGAAATCAGTCCTTGCCAAGTGTCTCCTGCTAATCTTCTCTTCCACCTTACTGGGCTGGAATTGTTAGTCCTGATGTTTGTTTGCACTTCTGTCTATGGGTAAGCTTGTGCTTACCCATAGAAAACTTCCTGTGCATTGTTCACCTTTAACGAAGTGTAAAAAGCACCTTGGGGGGGCTATTCTCCCTTTATCTGCAATTGTGAGAGAATGCATATGAAAGAGAAAAGCAATAGCCTAAAGAGCTGCTAGTTGGCCCTGCAAAGTTGTTCTTAGAATTAAATAAATACCTGGCACAGAAGATTAGGGAGACCTGTTCTCTGTTTAGGATAGTGTACTGAATGCTAGAGTTTGAGATTAAATGACAAAAAATAGTTTGAGAATTCAGTTGTGGGATTTTTAGTTTTTGATTGGTTGGGTTTGGTGTGGTGGTTTGTTTTGTGTGCTAGGTTGAGGGTTGTGATACCATTTCAGCATTTTATTATCTACTTTATATTCAAACCCACCTAAGTTTTACAGATCATCTATGCACTGATGTGATTCGACTCCTTGTATCAGATGCTGTGTATTAAACACCACAAATGTGAACAAAGCAGATATATCAGGCTTCCTAACAGAGATTAGTAACTTTCTAAAACAAAAATGTCATACTTTTAAAACATTTTTTTGGGAAAAGACTTGACACATCTTGAAATGAGAAGTGGTAATATATTTTTTTTCTTCATTTTGTTTTTTTTTTTTCTGTTTTAAATACAGTTCTTTTGCAGACTTTGGGTCAAAAAAGGAACCCAACCAAACCCATAGACGTTTCCAAACAACAGGAAAGATCATCCTGGTCTGAAGTAAATGATGAGAAATTTCAGGCTCTAGATAACGTTTACCTCTTGCATTCCCTTATAATTACTTCAGTAATGTTGTCTATTGTTTAATATAAAATCATTATTACCTCTTATGTTTTGCTTCCAGATAAAATGAAAATGCTCTAATACTTGAATGATATAATGAAATTATTGTAGAGGTGTGATTGAACTCATAAAAGAGGGGCAGACATTCCCTGCCTCTTGAATTTGATGTGAGATTTTTACAAACAATGGCTTATTTTTCTTGAAGTCAATAGGTAAGATTACTAAAATAGAGAGATCCTGAGAAAACAGTTTTCTCTCTTTTAATAAGTGGTCCTCCCAATGAAATGAAAAGATTACAATGATTCTAAGTTTTGGTTTTTGTTGTTGTTGTGTTGAAAATTAAATATATGAAGTGTAAAGTTTGGTTTCCTGGGGAATTTTGCAGCCACTGTGCTGACTAAACCTGTTCCTAAGTAGTCATAAGAAAATGTCCAGTTTGTCTAAAACCTGTAATGGGGGATAAGGAAGCATGGAAACAGGGATAAGCCCCAGGGCTGCCAGAGTGCAAACGTGAAGCCACCTGCAGCAGTGGGGGGCAGAAAGATGTATGGATGTGGTGTGAGGAACAGGTCCTCTGGCTTTGGTACTATTTGGCAATGGAGTGCATGAAAGATATCCCCAGCACAAACACAGGCTGGCTGGAGACTGGACGGAGCAACCCTGGGGAGAAGAACTTGGGGGTGTTGGGTGATGAGAAGCTCCCCATGACCCAGCTTCAGTGTGCACTTGAGCCCAGAAATACCCCTTGTGCTATGTTGAACCCCCAAGAGCATGAGCAGCAGGTTGAGGGAGGGGATTCTCCCCTTTACCGTGCTCTGGGGAAAACACCTTCCTGCAGTCTTGCATCCAGCTCTGGGGCAACAACACGAGGGACATGGAGCTGTTGGAGTGAATCCAGAGGAGGCCATGGACATGCCGCGAGGGCTGGAGCAGCTCTGCTCTGAAGACAGGCTGAGACAGCTGGGCTGGTTCAGCCTGGAGAAGAGAAGGCTTCTTAAGGGGAGACCTTAGAGCAGCTGCCAGTGCCTGAAGGAGCTACAGGAAACCTGGAGAGGGGCTTTGGACAAGGGCCTGTAGGGACAGGACAAGGGGGAATGGCTTTAACTTGACAGAGGGGAGACTGAGATGAGATCTTAGGCAGAAGTTCTTCCTTGTGAGGGTGCTGAGGCTCTGGCACAGGTTGCCCAGAGAAGCTGTGGCTGCCCCATCCCTGGCAGTGCTCAAGGCTAGGCTGGACAGGGCTTGGAGCAACCTGGTCTAGTGGAAGGTGTCCCTGCCTGTGGGAGGGGGTTGGAACTGGATGAGCCTTAAGGTCCCTTCCAACCCAAATGATTCTATGATAAAAATTGGGGCAAAAAACAGCAAAACCACCAGAAGGTCTTGAATGTGCTTTATGTGAATGCTAAACACAGAAACCCCCTTTCTGCTAAAAAAGGGGGCCCTACACCCAGTACTTGTGAAGCAGCATGTCCCTGTTGTCCATGGCAGGTCCAGAAGGGAAATTAAGCCAGGCTGGCCTGTGAGTTGCCTTTTTTTTTTGGGGTGGGGGAACGTGGTCTTAATACCTTGAAGTTGGGCAGGGTGTAAGGGTAAGTGGAACATGACCACTTGGATTGGGGAGATGCTGTCTGGAAGTGAACTGCGTGTATGCATTGTGTTCTACTGCAGGCAGCAGCTCCCAAGACACAGAGAGAGTGCTGTCCTGGGATTGACTTTTAGGAATATGGGTAGGAATCACTCATTTTTAGGATCTGCTTTCCGTGGAGCCAAAGCAGGCCCTTGTACCTCTAGAAAAGCAGCTGTGCTGTAGCTAGCATGGGACAAATTGTACTTCTCCAAAACTACAGTGCAACGTGTGATCCTGCTGATAACAGCCAGTATTATCTTCCTGTGCATCATCAGGGTTTTACATTGACTGCGTATGGAGATGGGGGTTTTGTGGTATGGGCATTGTGAGGAGATTCTTTCTTTACTTTGTTGGGCGTAACAGATCTGGTGGGTAAAACAGGGTGGTTTTATTCTTTTTTTTTTGTGATTGTAAGGAGGTCTGGGTAATAGAATGCTCAGAAATAGAAGGTGAAAGGAGCCCAGTCAGACTTTACTCACCTTCAAGTCCCAGAACTCCCATGGGGCTTGAATCCAGTCTAATAGCTGATGCCAGTAACAAGCTACTTTGGAAAAAAAAAAATTTATTAAGATTTATCTTTCTGTTCTTTGGCTGTTGCAGGGTGAGTTAGGGAAATTGCAGGAGTCCCATTAAAAATATTTTACAAGTGTAGGCTCCACAGGGCCACAGACTTCTTTTACTTTCATCCTAGCAAGACTTGCGAATTTCCAGCTATTCCTTTTTCCCCCCATTTTCACATTTCTAAGGATGAAGAGAGACTGCACAATCTGACAGAAAAGGCTGTAGAGATAAATGTGTTCCCAAGTGCATCTCTCCATCTGTTGCAATTTCTCCGTGGATGCAGTTACAAACTTACCTGCCTCGTGTTGTCCCTGAACACTGTTTTCAAGGGCACATCGTTTTAGGTGTTTTGCCTTCATTGCTTTCTTTGGGGCCCTGGAGTTTAGGTTGCAGTCCCTCTACCTTTTACTGTGATGATCATAGCAAGGCTTGAGCTCTTTTGGAGAGTCAGCAACGAGGAACCCTAGCATAGACATCTTCTAAAAAACAAGGATATTATTTAGGTCACAATCACTGTGAAGGGAACACATTACAAAATAACAAGCAACTTTTAACTATGCTACTCTTGCTGAGGTTGTCTTGAGTTTTATGCTGGACTTGACAGATCTTTATCTTAGGTTTGCTTGTTAATTATTATTTCCATATATGTATTTTTTCCTGATAGGTGACTGTTGTATTATAGTGTAAGGACATTTTCAAAGCTAATCAGTGCTGCATATCTCCAGCAACTGCTCTTCAAAGGTCTAGACTGCTGCATAAATGAGTGCTGTGAAGTTGTATTCATTACTGTGAAGGGTGCTGAAGACCTCTTTAATGCCTCCAAATTCCATGGGGAACTGGCTTGTTGGCCAAGCAAGAGAAAGATTACATCACCTGTAAAGGTATGATAGTCTGTGTATACACCAGTGTGTTCTGCATACCATCATCTGCTGGATTTGCCTCTGTAGAGGGAGACAAGAAGGTGTTGGTAGTGGCTGATGAAGTTCCTTGCACCTCAGTGTTGTCATCATGTTACTGCTGTGTTCTTCCTGATGCTGTAACCACGATAAATGGTCTTAAAACTCCCACCCAGTACCTACAGCACCCAACTTAGGTTGTCTTGGCCCAAGGATCTCAGATGTCACACAGATGTGTGTCACTGTTATTTTCTGAGTGTCAATACTTTCCTTACATTTTCCTTTACCTGGTACATGGGTATTGTCTCATATGTTTGCGCTGTTTTCCTTTTTCCTCACATATCTTACAAAGCAGTAATTAGTCTCCTTTATTATGAACTTCAGACTTCTTTTCTCTTTTATTCAAATTACGTAGCAGTTCCTTTGTTGACTTCCCTGTGAACTTCATATGGGCAAGAACTAATTTTTTTCTGTTTGTGCTTTTGTGTTGAGATGGCACATAGAAGGCATAATTTAGGTCTGAAAAGAACACTTTATTATATAAGACAAGCATTTTTCAAATGTACAAAGAGCAGCTTTGATTTGTATTTTCCCATTGACTTAAAATAGATGAATAATTTTGAGCTGCATGAATTAATTTTGCACTGTGAGTCTTTGTTTTTGTATTTGATTTTCCCCTGATGCAATTCCTCTTTCCTGAATAAATCCAGACTGCAGGGAACAAGGAGGTAAGAGGCCATGCTGTGTTCTTCCTCATATCTGGGTTGTTTGGTGTTTTAATGTGTTCTTACTCACAGTTGGTTGTTGTTCTCCCACAGAACATGCGTTCAAAGGTGGGCAACCCAAGTGGTGTCTGTAGTGCCACTGATACTTGGGTTTGATGTTCCATCAATTAGCTTAGGTCATATTTGATCTCCTAGTGGTGTTTGGAGAGGTTGTCTTTTAGAAGGAAAATGCTGAGTTTAATCAAAAAGATGACACAAATTTAAGCACTGTTGGAAACCTGGGGTTTATTACTCACTTACTGAGTTGGAGGAAAGTCCCAGGGAAGGGAGGTGCAAACAGCAGACTTGAAAACTTCGGAAAGTGTTGCTCCTAGTGTTTTGCCATTAGGAACGTCTCTTGCATTTTGCTGTGCTGTATTTGTTTTAAATTCAGTGCGGTTCTCGTGTGAGAAGAGCAACATTTATAGTAAAAGCAAGCCAGTGCAGTGCCAGGAGAAGTCACAGAAAGCCTTATACATGCTAAAACTAATAGCTGATTTTAATACTAAAATTACGTAGAATGTCAGCTACTGTAAAAGTGAAGATTGACACTCATTTAACACGCAGTACTATTTCCAAAATCTATATTTAAAACAAGTGGCAAAACATACACTTCCTAAAATTTTCACTCCCTGTTGAGCATGCAACAGATCCTAGGCAGCCTCATCTGAGATGATCTCATTTAGAGGAGTACTTCTAATGCTCTCCAACCTTATCAGAGTAGGAGAGTCGTCCTGCAGGCTTTTCAGCATCCACCGTTATCTGTGTGGGAGCACCCTGGTGCTGAGCTGCTGGCTCTGGAGATTATTAGTGTCAACAGCAAGTTACCCAGAGAAGCAAGGAAAGACATCTTGAATAGCGTGGAGGAAAACAAAAGCTGGTCATAGTCCAGTGTGGGGACAGTGGAGATGTATGTGAGTTGTAAAAATGGGCATCTTAGCTGCCTACCTGAAACAGCATGTACAGGGGAGTGGGGTTTTCAGGAGGATTTAGCATATGGATGAGCTATTGCTGGGAATTTGGTATTAAAGTTTGCCTTTGGTTTGTTGGTGATGGGGTATCTGTTCAGCCCACCTGGATAGCACTTCCTGTGCTCACAAAAATGGGTAGTTAGGTGAAAAACTAAATTTACCTGTTGGTTGAATGACAGAGGTATAAAAAGCTTCTTTTATTGTACCTAAACATGATTCTAGTTTCACTTAGAGTGGCATTGTAACCAACTCACATAAATTTTTGGGAAGTCCACTGTGCATTACTGAATTCTGAGATGAATGATAGACTCTTTGGTTGTATTTATGTACACATAATGTGTATTACTGTTGAGTTCATTGTAAGTAGAGTTGACTTCTTAATGCACCAGTTAAAACACTTTTATTATGGAAGTAAAGGCCAGTCAAGTCGTGCTTTTTACTAAGGTTACATTTATAAATTGTTTAAAGATGACTAATAAATAATTGATGTCTGTTATTAAATAAGTTACAGGCATGAAGAGTATGTATTATATATGTCAGTAAGCACACCAGTAGAAAGTGTTAAAGATAGTGTTTTGTCTAACTGCTGCACTAAAATCCATAACCAAAAAGATCCTTTGTTAAAATGCATATGAAACATTTAATTTACTTAATACAGATTTATAAATGTATTTAATGTTAAATGTCATTCCAGGACTTGACTTCAACATTCTAGTAAAACC